>NC_134141.1:23429375-23743437 GCF_033958435.1 Carettochelys insculpta | reverse complement strand
CACAGTCGTGCAAGTCTTACAGGTAGCATTTTCAGGAGGAACTGATTTTGGAATAGCCCCTGGAGTCTGGGGAGAAACAAATTCAGGGTACTTCATCTTTTACAGCATTAAAATTAAGCTTCTCATCCTCCCCTTGAAAACGCTCAATTCTCTCACCCTGAGTCTTAGCTCTATTCCCATTTCCTGATCTTGCTTCTCACATTCCTGGAATATCTCTCCCCTCTTTCTCTCCCATGTGGCTTTTGTGCAGCCCCTTGCACCTAGATGAGTCTTGTTCCCTCCCATTCTCTTTTTTCATCTGCCAAGATTCTGTCTTTCAAATCTCTCCATAAATCCTACTTCATCAGGGAATTGTCTTTTTAGCTACACTGTAACTTCTAGGCCCTCACTGCCTTGTTTTTTTCCCCACACCTTTCTCTAAATTTTAGGATCTGAACCTCCAACCTAGCTCAGGTATTAGAGAACCAAGGCATTCTAATAGCTATACTTATTTGGCCCTAATTGACATGCTTCTCTTCGCATACCACACTGCCACAGCTGTGGTGAGCAGCAGCTGCAAGCTAGATTCCCCTCATGAAAAAGAGGTAGCAGCTCTTAAATTGTTCTCTGGGACCCATCTGCCCATTACACCTGAAATAGTCTGAATTAAGAGAGGTTCCAGGTATGCTTCAAAAGGCAGCTATTTGAGAGTTTTTGAGGCTCTACTGAAAGAGAGGTGGAATAGAGCTAAGAAGGTAGGCAGCAATGTTCCTGTTCGCATGATTACCTGAATGCTGCTGCAACTGTATTGTACTGCTCATGATGTGAAACAGCCAGGCTTTTTGCTATACAGTCTTTTTAACAGCACTTCCTATCCAAACATAAGAGGCAGTCCCTGAACTCAAACTTGGTCTGAAGGTTTCACATTCACCCCATCCAAGGGTGCTGGTGATCCTACTTTTGAGTTACATAACTTCTCAATAGCAGCCAGCTCTGCTACTGCCCTAAGTCTCTGGCTAAAGGGACCTACCACAGGTGTTGACTCAACTTCTCTGTAGTTCCTACCTGCCCCCGCCCAAGCACAACCTGCTCCACTTACTCCAGCCTTTTCTGCCTTCTGACAGGTCTTTATATCCCTAAGGGTAAGACTGGCCCATTTAATTAGCTCAGCTGTGTGACCCTGTCTGACACAAGGCTATGCCCTGCCTTCTCATAGGGACTAGCTGTTCTGTGATAGTTGAATAGGTGCCTTTTTATTATTTAAATCTAATACATAAACTGAATTTGGCTGGGGGCTAAGGAACAATCAATTTTCAGCACTGAAAATAGGCAGCAAGACCACATCTCTTGCAAACCTTCCTCTTAAATGGTGGTCAGAGTTTCATAAACCTGCTAATTAAGAGTTGCCAGTGAAAGGGCCTGCTTAGCTATGGCCTTTCTCCTGCTGTATCCTATTGTTCTCAAAGGAGTTGCTCTGGGAAAATGCAGGACTAGCACAGTAGTGAAGGAAGGGCCTAGAAGGAAAAGATTCTCTTTAATTGCATCTTCAATACTTGCAAGCATAAGAACTCATTTATGCCTGCACCAACTAAAACAAGCCACTATACCCATCTCAACATGCCAGTGACAAAGACTGGATGGAAGGGGCATTGTCTAGTCAAGGAAGCACCTGTAATTCCTAATGGCTGCGTCTACACGTGCACGCTACTTCGAAGTAGCGGCAGTAACTTCGAAATAGCGCCCGTCACGTCTACACGTGTTGGGCGCTATTTCGAAGTTGAAATCGACGTTAGGCGGCGAGACGTCGAAGTCGCTAACCCCATGAGCGGATGGGAATAGCGCCCTACTTCGACGTTCAACATCGAAGTAGGGACGTGTAGACGATCCGCGTCCCGCAACATCGAAATAGCGGGGTCCTCCATGGCGGCCATCAGCTGGGGGGTTGAGAGATACTCTCTCTCCAGCCCTTGCGGGGCTCTGTGGTCACCGTGGGCAGCAGCCCTTAGCCCAGGGCTTCTGGCTGCTGCTGCTGCAGCTGGGGGTCCGTGCTGCATATACAGGGTCTGCAACTAGTTGTTGGCTCTGTGTATCTTGCACTGTTTAATGAAAGTGTGTCTGGGAGGGGCCCTTTAAGGGAGCGGCTTGCTGTTGAGTCCGCCCCGTGACCCTGTCTGCAGCTGTGCCTGGCTCCCTTATTTCGATGTGTGCTACTTTGGCGTGTAGACGTTCCCTCGCTGTGCCTATTTCGATGTTGGGCTGAGCAACGTCGAAGTTGAACATCGACGTTGCCAGCCCTGGAGGACGTGTAGACGTTATTCATCGAAATAGCCTATTTCGATGTTGCAACATCGAAATAAGCTATTTCGAAGTTGGGTGCACGTGTAGACGTAGCCAATGTGTCCTTCAGTTCCCATCCTCCAGGCCCCTGAGGACAGCTATAGACTGGTTGTACCCACTGCAGTTCAGCTGTGTTGTTCTGGAGGGACAGAATACCAGAAGTCAACTCAGGGGACGTGCCCCTTTGTACTCACGGAGTGAAGCTACAACCAGGGCTTCTAGTGTGACTGCAGTTAGGAGCTTGTTAGAAGCAGGGTGGGCAGTGGCTGTGGGATCTACAGCTCTGTGCATCCTCCACTTTAAAACTCTCTCCCTGCAGCAGACAAGCATGGGTATAAGGGTCATGGAAAGTGGCTTAGCTCCTGCTCTGAGCTCTGGAGAGGACTCCTCTGATACCCAGCTGAGTTATTCAAGCTGCATGTTGAGGCAAGATGTGGACCTTTGTGGATAAAAACTCCCCTGAATAGTTTTTGTCTGACAATTAGTGCTTATTGACTTTCTTATGCTACCTGGGCTACAGTATATTGGTTTGCCTCCTTTAGACATATTTCAAATACTTTGGACAAATACAAATATGTCTAGTCTTTTAGCCTTATTTAATTGCTAAAAGGAGTATTTCTTTACATTGGCAATTCTTGAAAACACTTTAGTATGACATCATCAAGCCAATGTTAGACTAGTTCTGCTGGAAAAAATATTGTGTATTCCTCTGTTGCTGAAAGGCACAGTTCCCCTTTACATAAATGCACACTCATCTCACCCAAGACATTTGCAAAGAAAGGCGCTTAAATCCCGTGTGAGATGCCAGATAGGTGTGTGTCAAATTATCACCTATTTAATCGTTGAAAGAAGGAGAATCGTGTCACTCCCCAACTACAAAATTGAAAATAGGTTCAGGTTTTTTTTGTGCTAGACACTTCCAAATGACCAGTAGATCAAAATCAAAATACTGTGTAAAGTTATAACATTTAAAAAAAAACTGAATGCCAGGAGAGAGACATGCATATATCTGAGGGCAAAATTCAGGAGCCCCATGATGTCTGCTTTTCTTTCTCTTTTCCGAGACTGAAATTTCAGGAAGGTGGTCACTGGTGGCTTACTTCTGCTCCAGTCATACTTTTGGCATTTCCTTCAGTGGGAGACAACTTATAGCTTTTTTTATAGCTTTATAAAATCCCATTTCTAGGGCAATATACTGCAGCTGCCTGGGGTCTTGACTTCAGCAGCTTCAAAGCACCTCTGTACTGTGGTAGCACTTTTGTGCCTCACAGTGAAACTCCAGCTCTGGCAAGTGGCTGCCAGTGTTGCTGCAGGCAGCCTGCAATGGGAGGGTGGGGACAGAAATATAGTATGAACATATCAACAGATTGTGCCTCCACTACACGGTAAGAAGAGTCCTACTCTGTCAGGTAAAAATAGGAGGGGAGAGAGACTGTGAGAGAAGGAGATGAAGAACAATAAACGGGCTCAAGGAGAAGTATTGGAGAAAAATAGTAGAGAGATGAGGTTAAAGAGAATAGTTGGAGAAAAACAGTGAGGTACACACATGTGTGTGTGTGTATGTACGAAGTGAAGAAGAGAAACAAGACTGAGAAACAGAAAATAGGTATATCACCCCAAGGAAATCCTGCTTCTACTTTTTGTCTGTCATTCTAGGGGTTTATATCATATTTATCACTGCAGTCCTTATTTGAGGCAACTAGCCCCTCTCACTGCTTGGTTACACTTCATCTTTAGCCTAGTGTCTCAGTTACAGCTAGTGTGTATAGGTCACACCAAGTTGCAATTTTCACTTCCTGCTCTAAGTGTAGACATAATCTATATGTTGGACTCAGGTTATGCCCACCTCAGAACACCTACGTATTTGTTATTTTTGTCCTTAAGTGGCATTGTCAAATAATTAGGTAGTTTAGCTTTCCTAGAGTCTACTCAATATACTTCTAATGACTTATGCTCATTTAATTGAGTGTACAGGTGGAATCTCTCTAGTTCAGCACTCTCTGGTTTGGCACATCTGTGGTCCAGTGTGATTTTAGTGAGCTGAATGCCCACTTGCATGGGTGTGGCCACGTTTCCTGCAGTCCCATAAAGTTTGTTTATAGCCACCAGCCCTGCTTTTTGTCCTGTGCTGTAATTTAGATTTAATTACCCCAAATGCGTTTTAAGAGCCCAGTAAGCAGTGGATAAGGTGACCATCTGTCCAGTTTTGGCCAGGACAATCCAGAATTTCAGGTGTCCTGACTTATTTTAACAAAAGGGCTAATTGTCCCATATTCAGGCCCCCTGCTGAGCTGCCCAGCCCCCAACCCAGCACTACCACAGCTGTAGGTACCAGGTGCTGGTCAGAGCATGTACGGACTGGCCAGGTGTGCAGGCAGCAGCAGGGAGGGAGCCAGCAGGGGATGTGCAGGGTACATTTGAGTAAGGGTATAGTGTGTGTCCCCCACACAGTCCTTTTTAAGATTTTAAGGGGACCTGATGCCCCAGGCAGCTGTTGCTCCAGCTTGGTAGACCTCCCTTCCTTCCAAGGTAGGGCTGCAGCTCCATTCCCAACTGCCCACAAGCCGCACCTGCAGGGCTGCAGCCCCATTCCCAGCTTCCTGCAGCCTGAGGCAGCCAGGGAGGTCCCTTGCAGGGCGGTACCCCGTTCCCAGCACTCTGAGGCATGGGGCAGCTGGGAGCCATTTGTGAGATCAAGTTATTGGAGGAAGTGCCGGGGGACCCTGTGTGTGTTGGTAAGAGCTGAGGCTCTGATTCAACAGTAATATAATGGGCCAAATATTTGATTAGGGACTTGTGGAAGGTACATAGTACAGTTTTGAGGAAACATTCAGCTTGTAGAATCAGGCTTGGTGGGAGCTGGAGTTGCATTCATGCAGTGGCAGTAGTTTGTACAAACTTTGCACAAGTTGGATCCAAATATGTTTGTAGTTTGCAGATGTTTGGAAGTGGTCATGTGCTGGTGCAATAGGAATACAGCTTGAATTCACAACAAGCGGTCATGTGAGGAAACTGGTGTCTCTCAGTAGGACCCCTTCTTAGTTCTGTCAAAGTTGACCTTTCCTGTATACTCTTAACAGGTTTCAAGATGAGGTTAATTCAAAGACTAACAGTTTTAGCAAAACAATTTACACTTGGTCTTGGTCACCTTGGTCATGATTGCATGGTTTTTGTATGAATGGAAATTCTTTATGCGGCTGTGTCTGTACTGCATAAGTGCACTGACAGAGATGCCTACACGATAACAGTTGCAGCAGCAGAGCTAAGGTACTGTATTTGTGTTACCATAGCACAGATGCATCCTACAATGATGGAAGGGTTCTTTCCATCAAATGAGGACAAGGCAGGCACTTCTAAAGAGCAGCAGCCACTTAACTCTGTGTGTGTATTTTGTGTATGTGTATATGTACACATATATATGTAGTTTTACTTATTAATTATAATAATGTAGCATGTCTTTTTAAGGGGTGCTCCAATAAACTTGATGTTATTTTGAACATTTGTACTGCATAGGTGTGATTGATTTTCATTGCACTCACTGAAGTCTGAGCAATTTTACCTGCTGGCCTGTATTTGGCATAGGGAAATATGATCACCCTAACAGTGGAAAGGTCAGTACTGCTGCTAGACAATATTGACCTCCCATGGTTTGGCACTGATCAAGTCCCAAGGGTGCTGGACTAGAGAGGTTCAACCTGTACTGCCTATTCTGCAGTATAAAAAGTGAAGTGTAGAGTGCCCAGTGAAAACTAATACCCTATAAAATATAAGTGCAAGAAATATTAGTTCTGAAGGTAGATTTTAATAAGGTTTACATCCAGATTACATGTGTGTAGCATTTAACATGATGACAGAATCAACCTTCTAAGAAATGTACCTAGAACAAATCTATGAAATTCCAAAGAGACAGAGAAGAAAATCTATTTGATAAGTAGTAATTTTGTAAGTGCTTTTGCAAAGGGCATGGTGAAAAATGTAAAGGCAGGTTGCCATCTACCATTTGGAACAGCACATTAAATCAAACTGCACAAGCCAGCGTATTAGGGAAAAAAAGTACATTTTGCTAGCACTACAGATATGTCCCATTGACAAAAATAGTCCATTCTCAATAGTAATGTCAAAATTTGTTAGCTGTGTTCCAGACATTAAAATTTCCCTTTTTCAGTTACCTTACATTAACGTTTCTGCATTATTCTCGATTATGTTTACATAGTCAAGTTTCTTGTTTACAAGTTAATGAATAATGTAGGATGCAAAATTTTTCACAACACAATTAACCTTTGCCGATTTGCTCAGCATTTGATGACACTCCATTGTGCCCTGAAGCAACACTATGAATTCTTCTGTGGAATGTTGATTGTGACAGTCTTCACTTCTGTATATTCGTAAATCCCATATTCTCCCCTAGATAAATGAGAAACAATAAATGCACTCACTGCAACACTGATCATCTTAATGATGTCTCAGAATGGATTTGCCCTAGAATTTTGCAAAGGACCATATCATCTTCACCACCTACAAAGTTTTCAGTGTAACTAGGAATCAGGATACTGCTGGATGCTATTTTGAAAATGAAAGCGATTCCTTCCATTTCCAATGAATCAATGTTAATAAAGCAATTTAGCACATCTCTAAACTACATTTCTGAACTCCAGAATGGGACCTTGTCATGGTGTAAACCAGAATGGTTATGAAGATCCCTTTCAGTGCTTTCCTCAGCTGTCTGAATTTTCTTTTGATTCTTGTTCTCGGATGAATTATGGAAAATTGTATACAATGTTATGTTTAAATATTGTTCAGGCTTTGACATAAACCAGCAGAACTCAGGAAACAAAGTTAAATTTGACTGACTCTTAACCTATCCTGATGTCCCTTTAAATTTCACACTGTGAAATCAGGATGTTCCATGTGCTTTAAATGCGAGTTTCCTAGAGGTTTTGCATTTTATGCCACACTGTTTACACATAATTGGTTGTTTTTATAACATTTTAAGCTAGACCTTGGCACAATATATTGATATCTTGGTTCCTATATAAACAGTATACTAAGTATGTATTTTAGAAAACCTGAGATTTATCCAGGCCTGGCCTTACAGCAAAACAAGGAAGGTGGTTGCCTTGGGCTTCACATCTCCAAGGCCATGCACTCCAATTGAATATCACATCCACTGCTCAGGAGCTGGGCCCCACTGTCAATGTGCCACCTTGGGTCCCACCCCCCAGCCAGGCCCCACTGGTCCAGCTCTGGTCTTACTAGTTATCAGGCACCTACACTGAGAAACCCTTTTTTGAACTTTCTTGCATGAGGTATCTTGTCCATTCATAGAATTCATTTATTTACTTTTTAATAACAAGTTGTATAACCTTCATTGTAATATTAAAGTTGTATAACCTTCACCTTGGCCACCTAGGCAGTTTTCTTTTAGATTTAGAGGACATTTGAGATATAGCCTGACATATTTACTTTCTTTTTTTCTGTTAATTGTCTGATATTTGCTTGTTTATGTGACCACTTTGAAATGGTTTCTCTAAATGTTGTTAATAGAAATATATTAAAATGTATTCCTTTCCATATGACTTTTCTCCTTAAATTCTGAGAATTTCCTACTCTCTGTCTCACACACACGTGCGCACACATAAATCCCTTTATTTTACGTATAGCTTAGATTCCTACATTAGACAGCTAAGCCAGTGGAAATGTTGCCTCCTGGCTGTGCTTTTCTGTCACACCATTAACTTTGATGATGCACACCTATACAACCCGAGAGAGGAGATTTTCAAAGGCTCTAATGGGACTTAGGTTCTCAACTTCTTTGAAAATCCTTTTTGATAGGTAATACCAGTGTATATACTGTATATTTGTACAATTTCAAGTGGTGAAATCTTTCTCTAATAACTGTTGTATGTCTGTCCCCATTTCTGCAAGAGAAAAAAGACTGGTTTCTAAAGACAGCGACTCAGAAATGTACATATGTCAAATTTAAAGCAGCCTTTGATAGCACTAGCTTAAATAATCATTTTGTGGGTGGGATATTCAAAAGTGCCTCCCTTGAACCTAATTGTTGCCTTCAAAATCAGATGGAGTTTGGCCTCAATTTGCTCATTTTGGCACATGCGGAGTACTTTTGAAAAAGCCTACCCTCTCCTCTCTAGAGAGAGCATTAACTCAGATGCACCTGTACATATATTGTCAACAGGGTTGTCCTCATCAATCTATAGTGAGACCAACAGCCTCGCTGGGCCCCTGGAAGGCACAGGGCCTCTGGTGGAAGGGGCGGGGTTGGGGGAAGCCAGTCTTCACCACTACCTGGACTGCAGCATGCCCCACTCCAGTGCTGTTGTAGAAGCAGTGGCGACTGAAAGCTCTGGGCCCTTTTGTATTGTCAACCCCCCTGAGCAATTGCCCCCTTTACCCCTGCTCCCATTGGCAGGCTGGGACCCTGTGCAGCCCAAGCACCTGTACCCTTCCCAGGGAGAGGGAGAGGTAGCACTCAAGGGTTCTGAGGAGCAGAAACAGGAGTGGGAGGCTGACAGGGAGCAGGTGAGAGACACGAGCACTAGGCGGGGAGTGATATGAGCTTTCATGGTGCCCTATGCAGCTGCATATTTTACAGTCGGTAGGAATCTCCCTGATTATTAAATAAATTCTGTTATTTGATGCAAGTATGTACATGAGACTTAAAAGAGAAAATATTCATTGTTTTGACTTTACCCTTCAATTAAATTAATATAGATGGAACATTGCTTCTGTGATATATTGGTGGTCTTTAGAAACTCACAAATGGCTGCTCTAAATGGATGTTGCAAAAATCAGAAGACATAATCCCATTCAATGCAGCAGGCTCACATAATGTCATGTGTTTTATAAGATTATTCATTATGAGACTCATCACATTTGCTCATATCATAAGAAGGGATGAGTGAGCTGCTCAGAAAATAAACAAGTGATCCAGATGGATGTAGCCAGACAAAATGTCCCCACTACAGACCAGCTTTTGCCTCCCCTCTAAGGTGCCTCAGAGCACACAGGGCACTGAACAGCAGTTAAACAGCACGGTCTTTGCTGCCTTCCTAAAGGGGCCCAGATGAGGTGGCTTATCGTGACCCTGAGGAACTGAAAACACAGATAGAGGGCTAGCAGGCTAACCATTAACGAAGGGCCTCAGAGAACTGTCCTTGGCTGGCACTAATGGAGTGAGGCACCCACACAGTTTTCCCAGAAGAGAAATCTCCGCCCTTGTAAAAGAATGTCCTGTACTCCCAAATTCTTTATCTCCTGTCTTACAAGTGCAAATTAAGTGAGAATTGCCCTTGCAAAAACTGGCATCACAAAAAACAGACCAATACGATCTGGCACCATAGATAAGAAAGAGAATACGTGACCCAGGGGGTATAAAGATGGGCCCAGCAGCACAGTGATTCTGGGTGCACCTTCACCAACTACCTGCTGGTCGGGTCAGGTGATTGCCTCCCAAGGTCTGCAATGGGGGATGCCCAACCTTGTATTCATCTTTCTGCAGAATTGCGTGACCAATCCTGGCTTGGCTACGCTGGTATCGAGAGACGCAAGGAGGGTAAGATGTACCCACATTAAGGTCTCCTTTTGGTGTACACAGTTAAAGAATTAGAGCTCTATAGATAGATGTAGTTGTATTAAGATGTCGTTGCATTGGATTGTAACGTAACCTGTTAACACCTGTACTCTGCTAGCATATAAGAAGTAGACAATAGCCTTTTGTAACCACACGCTCATAAACTGTAGCTTAATAAACTTGTAACTAGTTAAGATCTAAGCCTGACTGCTGTTACTCTGTAGCTACATCTACACGTGCACGCTACATCAAAATAGCTTATTTCGATGAATAGCGTCTACACGTCCTCCAGGGCTGGTGCCGTCGATGTTCAATGTTGACATTGGGCAGCACCTCATCGAAATAGGTGCTGCAGGGGAGCGTCTACATGCCAAAGTGGCCCACTTCAAAATAAGGGTGCCAGGAACAGCTGCAGACAGAGTCACAGGGCAGACTAGCACTTCCGGGGCAACAGCAAGCTGCTCCCTTAAAGGGCCCCTCCTGGACACACTTGCACTAAACAGCACAAGATCCACAGAGCCGACAACTGGTTGCAGACCCCGTGCATGCAGAATGGATCCCCAGCTGCAGCAGCAACAGCCAGAAGCCCTGGGCTAAGGGCTACTGCACACGGTGACCATAGAGCCCCGCAGGGGCTGGAGAGAGCGTCTCTCAACCCCTCAGCTGATGGCCGCCATGGCAGACCCTGCTCTTTTGATGTTGCGGGACACGGCTCGTCTACACGTGCCCTACTTCGATGTTCAACGTCGAAGTAGGGCGCTATTCCCATCTCCTCATGAGGATAGCAACTTCGATGTCTCGCTGCCTTACGTCAATGTCAACTTCAAAATAGCGCTCGCCCCGTGTAGACGAGGCGGGTGCTATTTCAAAGTTGGCACGGCTACTTCGAAGTAGCCGGCACGTGTAGACGCAGCTTTTATCACTGCAACACAGCCGGCACAATAAAAAAACTTTAACCGTTTGGTTACCACAGCCTGGCCATAGGTGAGAGTGCTAAGGGCCTAGCGTAGAGTCGTGCCGCCTCCACGGGGCAGACTCCTGGGGCGCCCGTCAGCCAATCCTGGCTGCCCGCTGCGACGGGACAGTGCGTCCTAGCAGTTGAAGTCTCGGGTGTGGAAAGGCTCTTTGTGCTACCATTGGGGCACCCGTCAGCCAATTTTGGCTGCCTGTTGCGACAGAACTCCCTGCTCTATCAGTAAAAGACTTGGGTGTTTAGGACCCTGGGGCATCCGTCAGCCTGGCCCAAGCTGCCCGCTGCAAAGGAGCCCTGCGCTCTAGCAGTTAAAGACTCGGATGGTAACAAGGGCATAATTGGTACCTCACCGCACATTACCCGGCCACTGGCTAACAATGGAACATGAACAAAACCGCAGAGCTTAAAAAGAGTTTGGTTCTCTTTTCATTTGGGCATTTCTGGGCACTTTGTGGTTTGGGTCAAAACCAGAGGCAGAAGGATTGAAAAGCTGTGAAAGGCTATTTTTTTGAATAAACTAGAAGTGGCAAGTGATTTAAAAATGTAATTGTTATAAGCCTGTCAACCTAGAAACGTTCATCTGTTCTAAACTAAACCGAACCTTTGAAATTTATGTCTCACTAGTTACAATATACAGGATGTGCTGAATTTTCAAAAATTGAGTACCTACAGTAGAGTCCGCAAATTGTGCCTGTGAATACAGGTAATTGCATGAAAGTATGTAAACTGGAAAACTGCATCCACCACTATCAGTTTTGCATGGACACATGAGCCCTTATGCCTCACCATAAGTACCCATTCTTGGAAAAATGGGCTACAATGTAAATAATTTAACTACTGGAATTTATGAAATGGCTTGCCTGATGCTGTATGTAATAACAGCAAACCTGTGACCTGTAGCTGCAATACCAGACACTACAGATCCTATATAAAGACTTTTATTAAGAAATAGTAAAGCTGGTCTGTGGAAGTTGAGTTTTGGACTTCCTGGGAATGTCATGCAGATAAATCACTGTGTACAGAGCTGAAGCTTTACTTACAGTTCTCGTCCATTTCCTGACATTTTAAATCCTCCAAAAGGACTCTGTACAGACACTGAACCATAGCAGTTAACCCTGAAAAAGAAAAATGACCTTAAACATCATGGACAAGATTCTGACTTGGTGAACGTCAATTGATTTTAGTATGGTGATTTTCACCAGCTGAAGATCTTCTTAACTATACTTATGAGCGATTGAGATCAAGGGGAAGGAATCTGCCTCTCTGGAGATCAGAAGGGCTTAGAAGAAAAACACTTAAGGACACACACGCACACAGAATAAGTCATCCAATGATGTGTTTTGAAATGGCATCTTAAATCCGTTGAAGCTACTTATAAATATGATCATTGAGGGATTACGAACTCAGTTACCTACCAGACAGTTCCAGCCTGAAGAGCAGATGCAAATGTCAATGCTTTGTCGAGGTCTTTGGTAAACACGGCTGCTGCTAACCCATAGTGAGTATTGTTTGCCCTCTCAATAACTTCATCTACAGTTTTAAACTTCATGATCTGCTGAACTGGTCCAAAAATCTATTTCAGACCAAAACAAAAATGTTGTTAAAATCTATGGAAACTTCAGCATGGATTATTAGTTGAAATAATTTATATCTGAAGTATTTACTTCTGTCAGATGAGTTGTCTTCCTGTGTTATTAATCAAATCAAAAACATAAACTTTAGGGCATGATAACAATTCTAGTGTGAGCACAAATGAGTTTAGAATAAAATGGAGTCAACCTTTAAAGTAAGCTGATTGTAAATACAAAAATAATTAAAGAAAAACAAAGATCATTTAATACCTAACACCAAGATAAGAGAATGTGATCATAACCAATCTGTGCTCCAGTGAATAAAAATTATTTATATTTGGTAAAGTCAATTTTTAAAATGGAAAGACATCCAACTTTTCCTTTCATAAATCCTTTATTAGATTTTAGCTCCACAAGTACCTACACAACTAAAAAAAAAAAAAAAAGAAGCCAATCTGCTTTTGGTGGTTAACTCTTATACAGGAAAATACTCTGTTATATTCAGCTCTTCTTCTGTTAATGGGCAATTAAATTAGCTCTGGCTTCTCATCCAGAAATTGCACTATTCAGTACTTCTACAGGTTGAACATCTCTAATATGGAACTCACTTGTCTGGCAAACTCCAAAAACTGGCATGATTTTAGTTAACTGGGGGACCACTTGTCATTGTTGTGGCCAAATTGCCCACGATCCTATAAAGTGTGATTACAGCCACCAGTCCTGGCTCCCAGTGTTGATGTTTAGCTGTAATCTACCGCTTAAATGTTTTCTAAGAGCCCCGTAAGCAGTAGAAATGTTGTTAATGTGATAGACAAAATTGACCTCCCGCCATTCAGCAAATTCTCTCATATGGCACCAGTCAGGTCCCAAGGGTGCCAGACGAGAGACGTTCAACCTGTATAATGAAAGGGGAATATTGCCACATAGGTTCAGTCTTGTTCCAACTGAACAAAATGAGAGTTTGCACTTGACTTTACTAGAAGCAAAATCTAATCCTAATTTTGCAACTAGGGCTATACGAACTTGTCTAAATAAAAGAAGGAGCCACCTTCTTTTGAACTCCCCTGGAATTCAAACTGAAAGTCAATCTTTGAGTTTCAGAATTGTAAATTAAAACTTATCCTGGTTACATCTCGATCAGTGTAGATTACAGAGAGACTATTCTTGTGGGATTGATGGAAATCTGGTAAGAAAGTATATTTTGGTGAGATTCTCTCCAGACTTCCAGGTGCCAACAAACAATCTCTTTTCAAAACAGCTTTCACATCTGTTTGACCTAGGGGTTATTTTTAGCCTGTTCTCCTGTTGTCCCTGGCATCTCAGGATCCATTCTACTTCAAGTTAACCTGTTGACAGTTACCTATTGCACCAAGTAATTTTGGCTGCTGAGTAGACCAGAAACAACTTAATTTTCCAGATATTTCTGAGGAACTTCAATAGAGCACAGTAGGCAGGCATCAATACAGTGGAAGACCTCCTCTGACATGGTTAACTGTAGAGTAATATAAAGATAACAAAAAGAGTGGGAAGGGCGCAATGGCCAAATTGTGAACCTGTCAACCACTCATTTCTACTGAAGTCAAAGAAATTACTTCAGCAAATGATTACTCATCAAGGGGAACAATGTTTCCACAAGCTCTCCCTGAAAGATTTGTTTTCCTTATTATGTGCTACCTCAACGATGGCAGTACAAGCTGATGTAACTAACAACTCCAACCACTGCACCTGTCTCATATAAGCTTTAACTAGAACCTTATTCTTTTAAGACAGGCAAATTATTCTCCTTTTCCAGCACATTTCATTGAGCTGACTAAGTAACCAAGAAAGGGATTCTAAACTGAACCAAACAGGAGTAAAAGATTTATTTCAAACATTATTTATTTATTTTTATCTACCCAGCTGACCTTTTAAATTAATATTTTGTACAAATATTTAAGCAGAGAACTGCCTGTGAAAGTACAGACTGTCATGACTTTATTTACCTCTTCTTTGGCAATGCGCATCTCATCTGTAACATTAGAAAAAACCGTGGGCTGGACGAAATAACCTTTGTCTCCCCAGGGACCTCCTCCACATTCCAGTTTGGCTCCTTCTCTTTTCCCACTCTCAATTAGGTCAAGTATTTTATGAAACTGTGCCTTGTTAATCTAAATAAAAAGATATTGCAAGAGAGAGAAAAAGTAGCATGTCCCCATAGCAATCCTTTCTCTGTCCATTAACGGCTTCTTAACAAGGTTGTAGGTTCATTAAATCTTATGCGTTGAAATGAAACAGCTGGCAAGCCCCACCAATTTCTTCTCATTAACTTCTCAAAACTTTACAGGCTTGTCAAATATAGGTCAGTAAGTAGAGATATGAGCTCAATACAAAGGGTTAAGTGTTCTAAAGGAGTTGATATTCTGGTTGGATGGGGAAAACAGATTATTCCCTATAAAATACATTAATTGCAGACATCTCTAAATAGTCTGAAATCTGTGGGCTTACAATTGGCCCATACAGTTCAGCAGTCTAGGGGGATTGTTTGTGATCAAGTACATGTGCAAGCCTTCCCAAGAACTGCTGGGTTGGTCGTACTCTTTTACCAACACCAGTAGAGGGGGGGTCTACTACAGCAAATCACTATTCATCAAGGGGAACAAAGGTTCCATAAGCTGTCCCTTTAAATTTAAATTTAGTGCTATTTCATTGTGTTCCGTCATTGGAAGTTGCTGGAATACAGAATGGCTTTGTCTACACAAGAGGCTTTTCCCAGCAAAACTGAACTGTTGTTGAGAAAAACTGTGGAGCGTCTACACACAAAATGCACTTTGTTAACAGTTTGTCAACAAAACCTAGCGCATCCACCAGCAGCATTATACCTCTCTCTGTTCAGGTATAATTCCTCTCTTGACCGTGTTCTGTTGACAAAATAGCTGTGTAGATGCTCTGGGGCCCTGCTGTCAACAGCCAGACAGGGCTTCTAGTTCACCAGGTAGTCTGTTTGCAGAGCTTCTGGTCCATTGTTCTATCAAGAGAGGGCAGGGCAGTATGGCTGCTCTCTGTTGCCAGCACATTGCTCTTTCAATCTGCTTTTATGTGTAGATGCAATCTGTCAACAGAAGTTTTGCCGGAATATTCCTTCTGACAGTGACTTCTGGCAACAGAGGCTTCTCATGTAGACATAGCCAGTATCTGCTGGAACTGCATTTGAATGGCAGATTGTTTTTTGTGTTGCACCAAAATAATGAAATAAAACAAATGCAAGCAATGCTGAGCATATAAGTGCTTGGCAAGCCCATCAGAACAAGGTATAGGAGGCTTGGAAGAAGCAGATGTTTACAACAGGGATGAAACTGAGACAAGCCATTCCCAACAAAGAGGCAATGCTGATAACAGAAAATAGAGTTGTACCATATTAGAAAGTTATTATTCTGGCAAAAAAATAAACACCATTCTTTCCTGCAGGGATTCAAAATGTAAAATCAACACAGCTTATTTCTTACAGACCTATAGTTTGAGAACTTTCTTATCTTGTCCATTTTCTCAGTGACCTTTTTCTGCATGTTTTTGCTATTTAGCTCTGCAAACACACTGTCATGAAGACAATGAGAAAACTTACTCTTATCTGTTAGTGTGGATAGGGCTCTGACTCTGGACAGCACAATACTGAGTGAAGTCCTGATCCCCATGAAGCCACTGGCAAAACTCTCCTTGATTGACATCACTTAGGCACACTGGCTGTATCTACGTTACCACCTTCCTTTGAAGGAAGGATGGTAATGAGGCTGTTCGGAGTTTACTAATGAAGAGCTGCCGTGCATATGCAGCACTTCATTAAACAAATCTCTCCCCCCCATGGCAACTGTGAAGTTTTAAACTTTGAAGTACTGGCATGCATCTAGCCGCAGCGCACCCGCCGGTACTTCGAAGGGCCAGGGCATCTTCCAAGTCCTCTTACTCTTGCTGGTACTTTGCAGTTTAAAACTTTGGAGTTGCCGCGGGGCAGGGGGGGTGGGGGGCGCGGGATTTGCTTAACAAAGTGCTGCCTGTGCAAGGCAGCACTACATTAGTAAACTCCGAACAGCCTCATTACCATCCTTCCTTCGCAGGAACGTGGCAAGGTAGACACAGCCACTATATTTACTTGTACCCAGCATTTAACAGCATTCTGACTGAGTGGTTTTGTCTATTATAATATAATTTTGCTGAGAGAAGGGAAGTCTATCTTCTCACTTAAGATGATACTTTTAGTACGTTAGAGAAACAAGGTGGCAACTAAACTCTTGCTAAAAAAATCACTTACAGCCAAATTTCACTGTTATACTCACATGATTTATCTGTTACCATTGTCAACGCTTAAAACCATTGTTTACAGTTATCAGGGTTGGTGTTTTAAAACCTTACTGGTAGAGTTTCTAAGGAAGGATTAGATAATAAAGTGTACACAGAAAGCTTTGTTTGGGAAGCATTTTTTCTTCTTTTTCATTCTTTGCGGTCCAGTATCATAATCTACCATGTGCTTATTTTGCACCTTGTCCCTTTCCACGTAGTAAGGAACTTGAGAGCTGACTTAGCAAACAGAAGAACAAGGCAGGAAGCCAAATGAGTCAGAACACTGCAGTGCTATAGCAATTATTAATCTCACAACATAGTATTTTTAAAAGGCTTTGGCGAACCCTGAATCATTTCAGTGTATTTTGTAAGGTTCCAATCTACCCAATGGTTCAGCAAAAGCTATGATAAAAGCTTGAACATGTTTATGAAGATTAAAGTCTATCTGTTCCCCCTTCCCTTGGCCACCCATTATATTGCCTTATTGTACACAATAGATAGATTGTTATCCTGGTTGGCAAAATATCTTTGATATATGCAACCTTATGAAGAATGGAAAATCTTGAGCTGGAACAGCTGGATATTGTTGTCAGTTGTGTTCACTTTTCAAATGAACTCTTTGGGGATATCAATTATAATGTACATGAGATTGCAAGTGGTTCGAAAAAGACTGTTTCATACTTCCTGTTTGGACAGCACTCAGCACAGCAGTGCTCCAGTCTGATAGAGGGCTTCATATTGAATCTGGAGATTAGAGCTCTGCAGACTTGTGATGAAGGTAAGTGGCACTGACAGACCCACCAAGGGGTGGGGGTGGGCGCGAAGGGAGCAGCTTCCTTGGGGCCTGGTGATTCATGTGGCAGTGGCGGAATCCATGAGCCTTGGAGCCTTCTAGGCAATGCATAGGGAGGCCTGGGGAGTAGGCACGCTCTGGGATGCATTGAGGGCATTCATCCTGGCCCCCTCTGCCTGAAGCTCTGACCTGTCTGGGATGGTGGAGCACCCTCCCCCTCCCTCACTTACTTGGCCCAAGGGTCTGGAAAATCTGTAGGTGCTTGTGTGCAAAGAAAGGAAGATGGTGGAAGTGGAGAATTGTTTTTTAATTCTCCTTTTAAGCCTCTTCAGAAATATTCTCTTCAGCAGTTTGACCAATCCTTTTGACTATTGTAGGTTCTTTTCCTCTTTCCTATCAACCATGAGTACTTAATTGCAACATAAGAAGAAGAACATGAGGGCGGCTTCCTGTTGGCTCAGCAT
The DNA here is from genome assembly GCF_033958435.1 of Carettochelys insculpta. Classification (NCBI taxonomy): domain Eukaryota; kingdom Metazoa; phylum Chordata; order Testudines; family Carettochelyidae; genus Carettochelys; species Carettochelys insculpta. The sequence continues at coordinate 23,725,418 of NC_134141.1, read as the reverse complement.
TTTAACCACACACTAGACTAACACACACCCCCCTCAATTCTCTGAAGTTCATTGTTATGAACACTGCATTCTTTGGTCCTGGTGTTTATTCAGCCCAGGCTATGGTTGTTATTTCGCTAACAGGGCACACCTTTCAAGCTCCTCAGCTGGGGTGGTTTGAGATGCTTTTTTCCATCCTTTGTGAGGTCTTTGATTATTCCAAGGGTGTATAGTTTCCAGGAAAAGGGAATTTTCTATACTTTTTGGGAATTTTCTTTGTTCAGGCTCTAGCTTTACCATCTCTAAGACGATACTTTTACACTATAAGGATCAGGTTCATGGTGAGTAAAAGAGTTACGTTTACATCACAGAGCCTACAGTGCCTGCTCCCATTCCAGTCAGACTTTGGAAAGGAATAATTTACAGCTCTGCAAAGTCATGTGAAACAACTCATCAGTTGCGTGATGTTATGTGGTAAAATATGCTTAGTTGGATAGCTAATAGCAGGTTAAGATTCTGCACAACAAAAGCAGTCACCACCAAACTGATACAATGTGTTTAAAATTTGCAATATGTCAGGGAGCAAAACTGGTGAAGCACAAGAGCCTTGGAAGAGTGGGAAAAATATCAATAAGTGACATCTGCACAGCTGTTCACTAATAATACAATGGCAGTATTTGGATATGCCATTTTAGAGGTTGCTTATTAGTATAAATGAGTAATAATAATTTGTACTTTTACAATGGCCTTCATTTGAGGCTTCTCAAGCACTTTCGAGGTTATTGTATATTGTAGCATTAACCCCTTTCTAAAGAAGAGGGAAGTGAGACAGGGAGGGGACGTACGTTGCCAAAGATCTTTCAGTTAAAAGTATGGAATGCAGGTGTCCTGATATGTAATTCTCTACAGAACTGGAATTAATAATAGAATATGTTTTAATGTGTGGTGCTGGTCAGAAAGAACTACTCACGGCAGGAATCACAGCCTCCTCTGTTTGACTCAGCCTTCTGGTCAGGTCACTGAGGCAATTTCTAGATTGCTGAGAACTGTCAGCAAAAGATATACAAATTGCACAATGCATTTGCGTATCTTTTGTTGACAGTTCTGTTGGGAGAGGCTTTTCCGACAGTTCTCCCATCCACATGGGGCCAATTGTTGGAAAAAACCCTTCTGTCGAGACACGCCTTCTCCTCAGGGAACAAAACGTACAGGGATGTCCACAGAACGCTCCTGACTGGCAGATCTCCTCTGACAGATCTGCAGTCTGGAGTGCGCTCTGTTGACAAAACTTCCATCGATGGAAGCCTGCAGTTTAGACATAGCCTGAGTGCTTCCCCTTTTGGGTGAGGGATGGGAGAGGTGATGGAACACAGTAATTCCAGAACAAATTGTCCAAGGCAGTCCACTATCCTCTACCTTGTCTGTGCCATGTTCCCAGTATCTGGAGGGGAAACTGGGCCCATCTTCTACTCAGGGTTTCTGTGAAGGAGCCTTCTAATTTTCAGCCAAGGTCTGCAGTCCTATTCCTTGATACTTTTCCCTTGAGCCTTTTCCTACCTTTCAAGCTTCCTTCCTCATTTTGTCTCCCTGTCTCTCACCTCTCCTCTCGAGGAAAAACTGTACGCTGTCCTCTCTAGTCCTATCATACTCCTCTTCTCCCAGGTTGTGACTACAGGTTTCTTCCCTACAGTTGCCTACTGTTGTCAGTTACTTGGCTCCATCTAAATATCTCTGGTTCCTGTCTAGCTGAGCCACATGTCTGATTAATCATTCCCTGCTCTTTGCTCCTAGAGGTAACACCTAGAGTAAACTGGACCTAATTTACCATCTCAGAGCTGTGTTGAGGAGCAAAACTGGTGAAGTACAAGAGCCTTGGAAGAGTGGGAATTAGTTTTTCCTAATTTCCAATCCCAGCCTCTTTGCCATAGCATAACAGGACCATAAAACAGCTAGGTAACAATAACTTACCTGGGGACCTTGATTCACACCAGAAGACAGAGGATCACCGAGGACAATTTTCTTAACTCGCTCAACGCTCCTGTGGACAAACTCCTCATAAACAGGTTCTTCCACAAAAATCCTAGAGCCTGCTATACAACACTGACCCTGATGGTAGAACAGACCATGGTGTGCAAATTCCACAGCACTGTCCACTGCAATGAAATGAACACTTAATCAAATCTTCCTTGTTTACAGTCTCTACATATATGCATTTAAGTGTTCACAACATGAACTTTTAGAAAATCTGCTATGTCTCCCTTTCTCACTCCACCTAATTTTTAAAGCACAGATGATTAATTGCTCACATGTATCCAGTGATGCAATTCAAAAGACATATATGTATGCTACCCTTTGAAAAGTGTACATTTGACCACATGGTGCAGAATTTTCATTCCACATATTCTCATGATGCTGGGTCAACAATACCGAAAGGTATACTGAATTATTACCTTTCAGACATTCATATGGCTGAGTTAGCAGCACTTATGCCATTGGTCCAGAATCTCAGGGATACATATCCCAAACAGAAGCTAGTTTTGTACCCCACACTGATACTACCACCTGATACCAGGAAGTTCAATCCTTCCATGACTGTCTGAGCAAAGTCCTTTCTTCCAATTTTAAGTGAAATTTAAGTTAAACGTCCTGAGGCACACACAGCTATTGGACAAATGGAAAATATTGTTAACAAAAGTGATTTGGATACATTCCCTAAGACCAGGAAGCAAAAGAGGAAGGTCACAATAACAAAAGGAAAGATAAAAGAACCACTAACAATCAGCATCTGCAAATATGATATTAGGACTTTTCCCTCCAAGTTCCAGTGAAACCCTCTTCAGATTACTTTTTCCAGCAGCTTCTTTGATCAGTTTGCCAACCTAAAGCAAAAAAGAGAATTTCATCTAAATGGTTTCATAACAAAGTTCACAAAGCTTAAGTGTTGTTTCATCCCCAACTTTTACTTTTCCAATACAGTGAAGTTCAGGCTTGAAAGTGTTCAATATTAGAACTATTAAAAAGGCCCCCGAGTGTTACATCCCCCAGAAATTCCCCCTATCCTCAAACCAGAGGTAAGCCTCAACTGTAGCTGGTACGTCTGTGAAGGTTTATTCCGGGGCTACAACACATAGACACAGCATCTCCCTCAGCTACCAAGTGCCTGTCTTGGAGCAGCACTCTGTATAAGTGGCATCCCCCACCTCTGTATAACATGGGCCCTTGGAGGTAGAGGGCAGCAAGAGCTACAGCCAAAGTGAGCACCAGGGCTCTGATCTCCCACTTTCTCCCTTTCACACAGCCTTTCCTGCAGTTGGAAAGTCTCTTGAAGCACCATATGTGGGAGGGGAGCTGTGGGGCCCAAGGAGCTGTCTGCAGAGCCCACCTTTCCTGGTCCAACTTCTCTCTCTTCAGAGGGATCATAAAATCCTAGGGCTGTGAAAGAAACCTCAGGAGGTCATTGAATTCAGCTTCCTGCCCAAAGCAGGATCAACTGACTAAATCATCCCATCCACGATTTTGTCAAGCTGGGACTTAAAAACCTCTAAGGGTGGAGATTCCACCACCTCACTAGGTAACCCATTCCAGTGCTTCACCACCCTCCCAGTGAAATAGTTCTTCCTAATTTCCAACCTAGACCTCCTCCACTGTAACTTGAGACCATTTCTCCTGGCTCTGATGTCCATCATTACTGAGAACAGTTTCTCTCCATCCTTTTTAGACCCCCTGCTTCAGGAATTTGAAGGCAGCTCTCAAATCACCCCTCACTCTTCTCTTCTTCAAACTAAATAAACCCATATCCCTCAGCCTCTCCTCATAGGTCACGTGCTTCATCCCCCTGATCATTTTGGTTGCCCTCTGCCAGACCCTCTCCAATGCATCCACATTCTTTTTAGGTGGGGGTCCAGAACTGGAGGCAATACTCCAGATGTGTCCTCACCAGCGTTGAATAGAGGGAAACAACAGCTTCTCTAGATCTGCTGCAAATGCTCTTTCTAAGGCATCTCAATAGGCCTTGGCTACAAGGGCACACTGTTCACTCATATCCAGCCTCTCATCCACTGTAATCTCCAAGTCCTTTTCTGCTGCACTGTCACTTAGGCAGTTGGTGCCCAGCCTATAACAATGCTTGAGATTCTTCCATCCCAAGTGCAGGACTCTTCTTTTGGCTCAATCTTCCAACTTGTCTAGGTAACTCCCTACCCTCTAATGTAGCTATACATCCAACCTGAGGTAAGGAGGTCCAGAGGGGACTAGGAATATGGACAAGGCAGACACACCTCATGGCACCATTCTGCTTCCCCTCCCCAGATAGCATTATTAAGGGGGCTCCCTTGTGGTGTGTACTGGAGAAGGTAGGATGGTGATGTGAGGGACCGTGTGGTCACAGACTTTCCATGCGGCTGGATAATTTGAAGGAACTGTTAGTGTCCCACTTCATCATACCTTCCTGCATCCAGAACACCATCTCTCACTTTCTTGCTGCTAAGTTACACTGGGGTGGGGAGGGGGTTGTCACTGGTTTCTGGTCTGGCCTTTCAAGACTGCGAGTTTTGTGGGTTTTTCTCCACGCTCCTGGCACCAGCCACTGTCCAAAGCTGCACAGCAGCAGCAACCAGGAAGAATTATGTTACTAACTCCTCACTGAGCTCCACCAGGAAGCTGTGCCTCAGAAGTCATGCTAGATGGAGGAAGCAGCAGATTAGTTGCTGGACCTACAGGGAGACCGACCAGTTGGGATGTGACCTGTCTGGCACTCCTGCCAGCAAGTGGGGTTGGGCTGCATGGCCTTGCCCCACTCCACACATTTGGCACTCCTGGGGGGAGCAGGGGAAGCCCCCACAGGGTGACCCTTCCTCATGGCAGGAGCACTGGGCAGGCGGATTAGGGCAAGCCTCCCCCACCCATGCCTCAGCCCCACTTCTCTGGCAGGAGCACCAGGGTAGGGGTGAAAGAGTTGTGGAAGGGCTCCCCCTTGTTCTGGTCTAGGGCACCAAGCCACACAAACCCCTACTCTGCTTTTGGATGGAGGAGAAGGTGGAGGTGAGTTATTCTTCCTATAGCCTCAAGTCTCTGGGGAGGAAAAGCAGCTGTTGCAGAGAGTGCATATGGATCCTTTTTATAGGACAGGTGTGTTAACCTTTGGATGGTACACCCATGATTGATAAGTATATGCACTCTCTTACCACACTCCAATGGGGCACACTCCTATAAAAGTGCTCTTTAAACTTCCCACAGAAAATCCATACAGCATAATTAAATAATTTCCTTACTGCTATTAGCTCAAATATTAGCTCGGAGTTTCACTTTTTTTCCTGAAGTGAGGACTGGATAAATTATTCACCATCCTTTTTAAAATTACTGAATGGAAACATCATCAACACACTCTTCTTAGGTATCAACACCATCATTCATTTATGTCATGGTAAAATCCTATGGCATTAATGATGCTCTAAACAGAGGCCAAATTCTCTAAAATGTTTCACATAAGCTTAACTTTACACATGAAGAGTCTAACTGACTGCAAGAAAATCACTCAAGTTCACCCATATAAATAAATCTTTGCAAGATTTGGGCCTAGATTTCAAGTAGTTCTCCCTACCAAAATGCTGTTCTCAAAATTAAATAGCAGAAAACTCTATTTATTATATTTTCAAATTTATAAGGCCACCTCACTGCCAAAAAGATATGGGAATAATATTTGTAAAAAGAAGCCTTAAGAACAGTACTGTTAAGTTAGAACCAATTGTATCTCATTGCATTCCTTCATTTGAAGAGGCTCTCCTACAGTATAGACATTGTTTAGCTATGTTTGAAGTTTTCAATAATGAGCAAATCATTAAACAGACTTTGTTTAACAAAACAGCAGCCAAAACGTTAAAATAGTTATCTAATGCAAGCTAGCCACTAAATCATTTCTGAGATTCAGAAGAGCAGAGCGTTCTAGTTCATAGTTACTTGCATTCAGAATAATACCTGTGTAGAGCCTGTGAAAGACACTTTATCTATGTCCATATGATGAGCAATTGCTGCTCCAGCAGTGGGTCCAAAACCTGGCACAATATTCACGACCCCAGGTGGAAATCCAGCCTAAATTGTAAAAATCACCAGAATGGTGAGTAAATAATGAAGAATAGATGAACACTTCTGTTACTCTCATCAAATTGTTTCTGTTCTACAGCTCTGCAATAGTTTTTCTGGACCACCCAAGGAGTAATTTCCATCTCCAATTCAAACAGTTTCTTTTGCAGAAAAAATATCATGCTCCTATCTGTTGCAGACATTCTTTTGAAAGAACAGATTCCAATTTTCCAGAATAATTTCAGAATGTTTGTCAAATTAATTCAATATGTCCCTCCCCAGATCAGAAAATGTTTAATGGCATGGAAACTGGTTAATATCTTTTCTCAGGTTCGTGAAGGAGATTCCATTCATTTGACTGCTGCTTTAGAATGAGCTTCTGCTCCGGAAAGGGACTGTTAAAATGGTACTGAGGTATGCCCACACAGAACGGCCTGCTTCTTTCCTTTGGCCCAACCTGAGCTGCACATCTTCAGTGGGGGAAAGACTTCCAGGAGGGAGTGGGCCTGAATAGTGAGCAGCCATGTCCTGTATACCTAGGAAAAGTGCTGTTTAGCCTCCCTTCAAACATGTGTTTTTAACACTGTCCTGCTCCCAGAACAAAATTTGGCAGCAATTAAAAACCCATTGCGGCTCAGTGACTCCAACAGACATTTTCTCAGTTCCCCTAAATGCCATCCCAGCAAACTACCACTAGGATCCGAGAGTCAAACTGAGTAGCTTTCCTGCTCACGAATCCTCACTACTAATCTAGAGTCAACTGAAGTGCAAGGCAAGTTAAGTGAAGATGGGCTTCAATTGCAGAGAATGGATGTGCTGGGTTGCTGGCACTTGGTGGAAGCTTCTTTTTACTTTCCATGAAAGAAATATGGCAGACCTCCCCCATTCTCATTGTAGCAGAGTCCCTCCGTAGAGCAGAGCTGGGATTTTGAAATAAGATTTCATTTTGAGGCACCTAATAGTAAAATGTAACTCTCAGGCAGACCTGTTTCTTAAAGAATACTGTATTGCTGGGACACATACAGTTAGTGTACACATCTTAAAATAGTTATATTGTATTCCCTAACATAATGGCACTTTGCCCTGAATTAGCTTCCAGGCCCTACTACTGGAGGCATATTAAATTACAGCATAAAATATAATAAGACAGAATATAAGTAGGTTTTAAAATTAACTTTTTAGCTGTTTTTAGTGCTCATTAAAGGTGCAAGATTTATATTCAAGGCAACTGAAGCTCTCTGTTTGCCACAGAATGGGTCAGCAACAATGACCTTTCCATGCTACCTTAGATATGTGTGTCATCCCTGACCTAAAAGGCCCATCATGAGGGGGAACAAAATGGCAGTGCAGTAGCTATAAATCTATTCTGTCACTAGTTTCCATAATGTAATTGCCAGTGAGGGTATTAGTTAGTGCCAGCTGTGACTATGTAGCATTGTGAGGTGAACTCTTGTCCATGAAGACATGAACTTAGATCACCAATTGGTTTCACTTAGAACAGCTATCAGAGCAAATTTTGATACTCTGACTAGGCTCACATGTCAATAGGTGATTCAGGTGTGAAAGCAGAGCTGAGATGAATTTGGTTCACAAATTTGGACTCAGAAACAATCTGACAACTTTGATAAGAATTTGTACTTTTAAAAATTGCTTTATGTACCTTATAGCCTTATGTCCATCACCTATAGTCCACCCTGATATATTCAAACTTTAGATATACCTGAGCTTTCAACAGGAGAAGTATGGGTAGAAAAACCAAAACAAAATTAAAAATGGGTACACTTGATTTTTTAACATGAAAATGAAATCCTCTTCCTTTGCTTATTTCTACATTAAAGTTTCATAATATAAAATCAATTATAGCCCGTTAAACAGCAGCCCTGAGCTTTTGAATACAGTTGACTCATTATTGTAGGAATATTAACCTTATATTTACAGACAGACAGTACTTTGTCAGGGTAGAACTAAGTTAACTTCTCTTTTATATTGCTTTTCAATGGAGCCACCACCTTTACTTTTGGTGTTAAAAACACAAAAACAGATGAGATATTTTGAACTGTAAAGGCAATTCCCCAAAATTGTATTTTCTAGTAAATTTTTACTGTGTGTGACTCATTAAAAAGCAGCATTTGGGCTCTGGGCTCTCATCCACTTAATCATATTTTTATGTTTGACCTAAATGTTCTGTGGGCTGTATATGTGATAAGTCATTGTTATCAGGCAGAACACTAAAATGTGCGGAGTCAGTACTGCTAGTACGTGGGAAAGTTACTGTCCCAGTAATTACTGATATTGGTGGCAGTATTTACCTCTAACTGCCAGCTTTTAGTTTGTTTTATTGATCCAAAAGGAGGCAATTTAACCATATCACCACTCTTTTTTTGTACCCCTTCTACGCTTGGTGACACCCAGGAAGTAAAACTACTTTGAAACCACTGGAATGTTAAGGACAACTGTACTTGAGACATTATGAGACGGAGGAGGTGTCTGATACTTGGACATATTGTGGATGAGGTTTGTCTGCAGTCAAGCTGTTTAATATTATCTTCATTATTCATAAACTGAGGTGAACCAAATATGTGTTGAGTGAAATCACCTACTCAGATAATGATGGTAAACTAACCACCACTCATCTTCACAAGCTAATTGTTTGCTTTGAACTTCGAAAGATCTGATGCCATCATAACACACAGTCATTTGCCAAGAAATTTAGTGGTTTTTTTGCAGTAGGCTAGATTGAAAAATATGCAGGCTCTTTACCTTTCATTTGCTTCAGTGGTTTGAAGTAAATTCCATAGCACGCAGTTAGACATGCTGTTTACAATTTTGGCATAGTGCAAACTAGTTCTTACTAGTGTCCTGGCCTCTTAGCAGAGTGAAGTAGTCTGCTATGGTAAACTTACCTCTTTAATTAAAGATCCCATGTATAAAGCAGCCAGTGGAGTTTCTTCCGCTGGTTTGATGACTACTGTGTTTCCACAACAAAGGGCAGGAGCGATCTTCCAGGTAAACAGAACCAAAGGGAAATTCCACTAAAAGACAGATGAGAAGGTATCTCCTATACCTAATCATACTGAATTTGCTTTTCCTTCAGTAGTTGCATGAATTGTCACATTGGCTGCATAAAACCCATTGATTTGGGATTATGTGATTTCAGGGCACTCAAACTGGCCGTTAGAGATCATATGAGGCTGCAAACACCTAGTGCAACACAAGGAAAGCCTGACAAAAGTTGCCACTTTAGGGATGAAACTGGTGAGTCTTGCCATCACCTTCTCTCTATAAGGCCATTTCTCACCTGAACTGGCCTCATGACAGTGATGGGGTTGTAACTTGGGACCTCTTACCTCTGGGTGGCTTTAAGGGGGAGAGGCAGGGGCATTGTTTCAAGGAGCAGCTGGTTGGCTTGCTCCCTTGTTGTGTATCTCTGGAGACTCAACTGGTAGGTTTCTTGCCTCAAAAGGAAATCTGTTCAGAATCATGAATAGCCTCCACCTCACAACTTGCTGTAGCATGACTGTAATGTTCATTCTTACTTATTGCTGCTGGTGTTTGAAAACATTTACCTTCTACTATGGTTGGTATGTATGGCTACCATTGGGAATGAACATGGGGCATATAAAGAGTCTTTAAATCCTCCAAACAACACTGGAGAAACATCTCCTGGTGATGCTGCCGTAGGCAACATAGCTTGGGCAAGGTGAGCCAGCAATCTGTTCCTTTGAGCATACTTCTTGCAGGCAAGAAGTGCTGTATCTCTATACCCTTCTCTGACCCTGTCTGCAGGCACAATGTGCCAACTGGTCATCTCTGAAGATCTGTGAGGGGTGAAGTGGCCAATTAAGACACCAGAAGGTAATTGGAAATACACAACTTATAGAAGATGTTGCAGAGTGTTTTGTTTACTCTTTATTTGCCTGTATCCATCCACTCTTTGCCTCATACTTAAGACTGTAAGTTCTGTGTTTGCACAGCACTTAGCATAGCGGTTCCTCATCCATGACTAAGACTCCTAGGCACTACAGTAAGGAAATAATTAGTTTTACATTCTAAACTGTACATATTTAAAATTTGTGCTATATTTTATGAGGGATTGACCCTTTAACATGCCAAATACCTTCTGATTTTAACATAGTTCCTCTCAGGATCAGGTTCAGAAGCAATCTGGCCTGAGAGGGAAGGTTCTGATGGTTAAAGATCCAAACATTCATTCATGCAGAGATAATTTGGAAAGTAACCCCCATCAAATAAAAACATTTTTTTTTAACTGACAGGCCCCAACTTACAGGAATAATTTGGCCGCACACACCTATGGGCTCATGTCTTGTAAATGTGAAAAAGTTTCCATCTAAACAAGAGGAAAAAATAGTGTGCTCAGACAAAAGCTTTTGTAATAAACAGAGAATAAAGAAGACACAGTTTAGTTACCAAGCATAGCTATGTGTGTTGTATTATACATGATATTTTCCAAATGTTAAGTATGCAACCAAAAATACATCTGGATTTAATCTGGACCTTGCCTATGTGCCTCAGTGTTTGATTCTGCCCAACCTGGATGATATTTTTTTCTCCAATGGCAGCTCTGTTTCTGTATGTATGGTGAGACGGTCTCCTAATGAGGCGTGTAAAGTATACCCCATGAGCATTTTGAATTCCTTCTTCTCCACACTCCCCTTACCATGGAAGTGCTTTTTAAAAAGTTACTCACAATCCCAGGTATATATAAGACCTATTTTAGGATTAGATTTTAGGTGACATGGAATCCATTAAGTATAAAATCCTTTTGGTTTCAAATAAACATCTGATCCAGTAACCTTATATAGAGGTCTGTGTGATGCAAACATCTCTGAAGTTTGAAGTATTTAATCACTCTAGTTATCCCTAATTCCTCCTCCATTACAAATCTATTATTTTTTATAGAAAAGACAGGGGAGTCAAATTCCTGAGATGATCAATGGAAGGGGCAACAGAAGGGGCTTTGAGTTAAACCAGGTGAAATTCTTCCCTTCCCTTGTAGTTAGTCTCTTTCTCATCCACCCCAGATAATGAAATCATAGTAGGGCACCTCACTTGCTTCTGGTCCAGGCCATAGTTTTTACTGAGCAAAAGTAATTTCTTAAGATTTGGTTTCAAACAATGTTATGCTGTTATGTGTAACCTCTACCACTAATATGGCCACTTTAGAAAGTCCTTCATATTTACTTTCTTATGCAGAAACCAATACATCTGTAGTAAATAATATTGTTTAGTTGAATAAATAACACAAATATAAGTAAGTTATGTTAACCTTGCCAAAATGTGTAAAGGAGATGTCTGATAAGTCTTAACCAACCCATGTTAACGTTTATCTAAAATCTTTCCCAAGGCAAGATATTTTTCCATGTTACAGAATATTTAGCAGGAGGCAGTAAAACTGAGATCAGTTTTGCCCGGGAAAGACTTTCTCAAAACTACTCACCCATTGGAATTGTACGACCTTGAACTTTATCAGCCCAGCCTGCACAATAGCGTAAACTTCTAAGGCAGGCTCCTATATCCATGAAGTAGGCTGTGGAGAAAAGTTTTCCACCATCAATGGATTCCATTGTCTAGAAGTAAACAAATCACCCATGCATTAATAATGGCAACTATTTTTATACTTATATCTTGTTATATTGCTACTGGCTGTTTACTTTGTAGATTTGTAGTGGTGTTATATCACTTTCTAGAAGGCAAATCAATTTCTGAAGGAAGCAGAGCCACTGAATATCAATTTGGATATTTGAAAATGAGACATTTTCATAGGGTTTTACTCTCAGGGATTTATGCAGATAATTTGATAATGATATATTTTAAGTGATGAACATTCTGGGGATAAACATATTTCTGTATGTGAAGCTGCGCTAGTTTAGATTGAGTATTCTACTGCTATGTATAAAAAGAGCTCCATTCAGAAGCTCCTGTTTCAGCTGATATAAAAGGTTCTATAAATGCTAAGTCAGTAAGCCTTCTAAGTCTGCACTAGCTTATTTAGAGCTGGTGAGCCCTCCTTAATATGACCAAGGAAAGCAGAGGCTCACACCAATAGCAGTGCCACCCAGGTGCCTTTATAACAATGCTATTGTGGTTCTTAACTACTGAGCGGACCTTCCATGGACCCTTAACGAAAGAGAGACTAATATGCAAATAATATGAGCAGGGTTACATTGAGGATGACTCCCATGGCAGAATGGTATCCAAACCAAACCAAAGTCTCCCAGTCTGCATATGAGAGGCCTGCATACAGGAGGAGCTTTTGATGGGGGAAATTTCAGCATGGACAAATAAATACCTCCTAAATGATGGATTGTCTTTTGACAACATTGTTGATTTGTGTTTTTCCCATCTGGCCTTACTTACTGCTTTTTTTGCCATTTCTGATGAAGCTGGGCCCAGAACATACAAGCAATCTCACAGAAACACCTGGTAGATGGCAGATTCCCATATGGACATATAAAGTGCAGAGGTTGGAGTTAAACCTCTGAAGGTTGAGAGATTTCACTGATCAGTCAAAGACTTTAAGCTGAGCAAATGTGTACGTGCATTGCTGAAGGAGGGTACAAAAACACTGGTTATTTAAACATGCCATTCAGCAATACAAAATGATCAAGTCAGAGACTTGGCTGAAAACAAATGCTAACATGGCCTGATTTTAAGAAAGCCCAAGCATTAACAGAAGTTCAACACTAATGCTGAGTCCTTTGAAAATCAGGGCATAAATATAACACCACCTTTTACCTTCTCTCTGTAAACACTTTATACTTACAGCTAAGATGAGACGATCTCTTTCAACTAAGTCAGCAAGTTTATATAACAGCCTTCCCCGTTCTGAGGCATCCATTGTACGCCATGGCGACCCAAGCTGAAAAGCTTTTCTTGCTGCTTGAACAGCTTTGTCTACGTCCTCCTGTATGTGAGCAACATGGAAATTATTTGACTGATATTCAATTTTGTCATCTAATCCTATAGGTTGTTTCCATTTGCATAGCACCTTGGGCTAGGAGTTTTGCAGAAAACATACAAGATGTCAACCTTGCTGCAAACTGCTTACAGACTAATTAGCAGAGAACAAACATTTTATATCTATTTTTCAAACATGTTCACTATCACTTGAAAAGTTTCCCTGTTGTAAGAAGTGATATAGGACAGCTGAAGTCTCAAAGCCCATAAATGAAAGTATATTAAAGAACTCCACTTTTAAGTCTAGATTTTTCAAAACACTAGCCCCCATTTTAGCACCTGAGATTATTTACAGGGGTAACAATCTCTTTCAGTGTCCAGATGACTGCCTGTACCCACAACATGAGGCACCTAACCATCTAATGAGGCTTAACTTTTGGACATAAGACCCTCACAGGCTTGGTTAAGGCCAGATTCAAAATATGTCTCTTAAAATTTTCATATAATGAACATAAATGCATTTTTGGAACACAAATCATCTTTAGTTTTAATAGTAAACTCAGGAGCTAAGCCCCCTTAGTCCTGGAAGTATTTGATAAATTGACCAGGTTTTAATTGGAAACCCTAAACACTCTACAGCCTTAGCATTGTCTCTATATTAAACATGTTAACTTGTCAGCCTACAGCAGTTTTTATAATGCTGTTTATTATTAATCTTTTGGCTTTCACAAAAATAGAGCAATGTATATTTCACCATATGAAATTATATCTAAATAGAGGGCATTCGAGGATAAAAAAAGAAGCAATTAAAGACCCGATGACACATGATTTTCAGTATTTGGGATCTTGCTGTACTTTGCACATCTTGCTGCTCCTTTTTCACCTAACATACAAATAAGAGATTCAGTTCATCCCTATTTTAAAAAGCATATTTCTAGAAAAAGTAGAAATCTTGTCTGTGTAATTTGGATTATCAGTTTCAGCAACTATTTCTGAAATTTTGTCCTAAGCTGTGATTTGGGTAATTCTTCTCTCACAGTGGTGTAAACCAAGAGTAACTCCACTGAAGTCAACACTAGATAAAGTTGTTAAGAAAAGCAAAACAGGCCATTTTTTTAAATTTATAGCTAACTGATACACCATGATGCTTGGATGACTTAATGCAGGACAAATCATGCCATGAAAATCCCAGAACGCAACAAAGTTACAGCAGGCCTGCTATGCAAGCAACATGTAGTGGGTACTTACCATCACAGCACAGACAGCTTCTCTGGGGCTCTCTGCACCCAAGTCAGAATGAGGTTTGGGGGCAGTATTAAGGGAAAGAGTGTGTGGAGCTGGTGGATTCATGACCACATGTTCTGCTGACCAGTCCCACCTATGTGGGAAGGCACAATAGCTCCTGGGAATATTGCAGTTACACTAAGCTCAGAGATAGTTCTGTTAGTATTTTGTAGGCTGATGAAGACGATTCCTTCCCCTGGGTACCAGTGGAGAAACCACATGCATAGCCCACATGGGCTGTATGCTGAACAGGGAAAAGGATTTAAACCCAAAATGAACATCCATAATTTATCTGTCACAGATAAAAGAACCCAGTATACACTGAATGATGGAATGGACCCCACATACTGAGCTAGACCCAACATTTTTCTGCAAGTGTTAAAAAACGACAACTGCTGATAATATTGGTCGTATACATCACCCCTTCGCTCAGCATGAACACTAGGGGTGATGCACAGCAGAAGGTGGGAACATCCACGCTGAAGTCTTGCAGCTGCTCTGCAATCTCAGCTCACTGGCTGAAGTAGCTTCATGTACCTTTAGGCTATGGCTCCAGTGTGGTTGCTATTTTGGGATACATTTGTATCCTGAAATAGCAACCCTGTGTCTAAGGGCTGCGCCTGAAATAGCAGCGCTATTCTGAGCATGGTATGCTGTTTCCTCTACTCCTTGTCATGAGAGGGGTAGTGGAAACTTGGAAATAGCTGCTTATTTTGAGCTTTGGTGTCATGAGTTATTTTGAGTTATGGCTACAGTGTAGCTGTAACCTTAGTGTGGTCCTGCTTTGAGAGACAGGATTGAAATATCTGCACAGTGGCAGAGCCTCTTTCTCACTTTCACAAACCCACAGCCTATCTGATCTGCATATAAGCCAATAGGGATTTGTGTGTGCTCAGTACCTCTGCTAGATAGGCTACTTAGTTAAGGGCCTATTAAAATGTTGGCCTCGACCCACGTTTCTCAACTTTTTTTTTACAAAGTACCCCCTTTAAAAATTATTTGTAATGCCAGACTTCTCTTGCGTACCCTTAAGGGTACACATACCACCAGTTAAGAAACGTGGTCCTAAGATAATCTGATGTGTTGAAACAAGTGCAATTCGACCTTTCCAGGTTACTGTACCCTTTTCAGGGATCAGATTTGTTTTGCATACCACCAAGTTACACCTCACTTAAAAACTACTTACTTGCAAAAATATCGCAGAAGACTGCTCCTGAAAACTTGCTGACCTTCCACCATCTTATCAAATAAATGAAGTGAAATAGAAATATTGTACTTACATTTCAGCTTAAGGTATATGAAGCAGTAGAAAAAACAAGTCATTGCCCGAATGAACTTTTAGATTGTACTGACTTTA
Organism: Carettochelys insculpta; assembly: GCF_033958435.1. Lineage (NCBI taxonomy): Eukaryota > Metazoa > Chordata > Testudines > Carettochelyidae > Carettochelys > Carettochelys insculpta. The sequence continues at coordinate 23,709,802 of NC_134141.1, read as the reverse complement.
CTAATGTTTTTTATGCAACCTGTTGTAAAACTAGGCAAATATCTAGATGAGTTGAGTGCCCCCTGGAAGACCTCTGTGTATCCCCAAGGGTATACAAATCACTGGTTGAGAAACACTAGTGTAGACTATTTAAAATTGATTCAAATCTGTATCATATTCTTATTCTAATTCTTTGTGGTTCTAATCGCATATGGAATATGCAAAGCAATGGAATGTGCAGAGCTGGTTAAAAAAATTGCAAATATGTTCAAGAAAATTTACATCATATTCTGAAGAAGTGGGTCTGTTCCACAAAATTCATCACCTAATAAATTATTTTGTTAGTCTTTAAGGTGCTACTGGACTGCTTTTTTTGTTTTGATATCATGTTAATTAAAATTTAAAAATTCTCCTGTATGCTCTATTAGATATTAGTGACCTAGAAAACCTGTATAAACATAATAATGCAGCTTAATTTTACTGTGTCTATCATGTTATAATCTATATATGATAAAATGCTTCTATTTTTCAGGTATAATTTCTATTACATAGTCAAAATAGCTAATTAGAATTCATAAAACCAGAAAGCTAAAGTTAAATTCAACTAATTAAGCCCTGTGAGCAAAAAATATAAAAGCTTGCCTTCTCGGTTATAGGAGACTAAAGTTAATATAGAAATTTTCTCCAAGGATTGGAGTACAGGGATGACAGGGATGGACTTACTTGGTTTCTTTTTCCTTTTTTTTTTACACTTGTTATAAATGTGCATTTACTTTACATTTCACTGACTATTTGTTAAATAAATGTACTCCTGCTTTATTATTGCTAGAGGCCTTCTGGATTAGTAAGCATAGCCTGAAAGAGCCATCTTACTGAAAGGAAAACAGTTCCCACCCACATATATGTCTGTGTTTTGTAATCCTCACTTTAAAAAAAATACCACTGAAAGGCAGTGTATAGCTCTTTGTTAGCACTATTGTAAACACAAATTAAATTCCTAAAAATCTCTTGGCTCATTATCTAAAGACTAGACTAAAATATTAGGTTTACAATGACTGTTTAATTTAGTAGATTTGCACATTTCACTGAACAAATTAGTTAATAGCAGTTGTCATTACACATTAGTTTACAAAACTACTGGACATGAAGCAAACCTGTGTGCTGAACAGCATTATCTCATTACTTAATGAGTTGTTAGATTGCTTGTAAAGAATAGAAGCTACAAGAGTTCCTAATGTTACATGAACAGTTGTGGGTCACAAGTAATTGAATTTGAAGTTGATCAAATATCAGGCCAACCTGATTTGCAATGTAACTTGATTTTTAACAATTAAAAAGAGAAATAAAAGGGTAACATTTCACACTAAAAATATCCAGAATGCCAGTGAGATACAATTGGACAATTGAGAGTCATTATGAAATTCTTTGAGTAAGGAAAAAAGAAATGAAAACTGAAGACACAGCTACAATGAGCATCAGCCACAGACCCACTGGACTTGAGAAGGACAATAATGAAAAAATCCAATACCAGATTTCATATGGCCAGTTTTACCAGGTTTTTAAGAACACTTGTTATAGGCATGCATTTGCTTTATATTATCTTGAGCATTTGCTCAATATATGCAATCACGCATCCTACGTCACACATCCTCCTGAGGTATTTGAAACTGTTTGTAAACATTCTCTTGAAGAACTTTATCTAGCCATCTGTGTTACAAGAAATAGATCCAAACCTACATAGTAAAAGATGTTCCAAACATCACCAGGTATCATATAATCAGCCCTTGTGCTTGGACACCTATCAAACAATCACACTTGGACCTGAATCCTAGCATCAAATCCATGGTGGAGGTATCTGGTAAAGTACTGAAATCAGTAACTTAGAAGCCACAGAATTTTGCCATAGATAGAATATTTATGCTGAATCTTGCCCTACATTAGTGCCAAATGATTACCAGAAGGGGATGGGAAGCTGAGCAGTAGGGGCACTGCACTGTGCTCTGATGTATTCAAAGGCTGAATGCATAGTAAAATAAACAAATTATTTGGTCTAATAAAAAGCAGTGAAAGTGGGAGAAATCAGAGAAAATTAAGAAAGGGGGCACAAAGGCTGACCGTGAAGGGTTTTTTGTAACTGTAAAACTATGGTACTGTTGGCCAGGAGCCATGTGACTTTTTAAAATTCTGGGCCCAGGGGCAGTTGCCCCCTCTGTCCCCTTGCTCCCACATCAGTTGTCCTGGTCATGCCCATTTTATGAAGAGTTTGACTGGAAACAGTGAACTGTGGGGAGGGGAGGTGGAAATGTTGTCCATTTACTTATCTGGTGCATGTCAGTTAGAAGTAGTCTGGGTAATCCATAGGTGACAAAACTGTTTGTGCCAGATTTGACTGGAGTTTGAAATTTTGTCTGGAAATGTGGTGGGGGAGTGGAGCAAGGGGGATAAGGGGAATAGCTGTGGAGTTCTGGGTGTCTGCATGCAAGCTAAGCCAGTTAAGCAATAGTGTTGTGGATTCAGTTGTGAATTCTGATCCAAACTCTTCTTGAAGCAGGGACTCCAGAGGCGTAGTCGCATTTCAGATAAGGGAGTATCTGCCTGGGCCAGCTAGTCAGCCAGTTCTACTCACAGATGTACTCTTCTGTCACTATACATATACTACAGCTGCATACGCTTCAGATTTTCCACCAGCAGATTGGAAGAGCATCGCCCTTTCCCAGGCAGGCAAAATGAGGACTGTTATGTCCTCCAAAATGTGGAAGGCCTGAAATGGCAGTGAACACTTGTGCGGCTCAGTCACTAATACTAACCCCCACCCACTTGCAAGGCTATGTAGTTCTATATTTTTTAGAAAACAAAAACAGCTTTCAAATATTAACATTCCATTGTCCTTGCACTGTTTCAGGCCACTCGACCTCTTCTGGCTGCCAAACCTTCACAGATCACTCATATGGCGGCAGAAGCCTGGGCCAATGTGCCTCCACAGACTGTTTCAAGAGGAATTGTTTCTATGGTGAACATATGGTTGAAATTCTGGAGCGGACCAATAAGAAGGTCCAGCACCAAAGATGGAGGGACTTGCAGCAAGAGGAAAATCATGGTCAGAGGCAAGAGGAAGACTGAGGCTGGCTGCACAACTTGGCTATGTCTATACTACAGCTATCTTGCAAAAGAAGTCTTTCTGGAAGATCTCTTCTGAATGAACTTCTTTTGAAAGAGGGCATCCATACACAAAAAAGTGGGTAAAAAGCGTGATCTGCCCTTTTGATAAAGAGCATACATACAGCCCCCACTCTTTCAAAAAAACAGGGTAACGATTGAAAAATCAGGCACCATGAGGCCTGCTCTTTTGAAAAAAAGGTGCCCACAGAGTGCTTACAGACATTTTCTTTGGAAATAAGTTTTGAAAGAGGGTGCTCTTCCTGAGCAGGAAGGTAACAGCACTTTCAAAAGGAACTCCATGTTTTTTCAGTTTATTTTTGGAAGAATGCTTTTTGTGTGTAGATGCTTTGCTGGATATTTTGAAAGAGCCCCTTCTTTCTAAAAATATTTCAAAAGAACTTGCTAGTGTAGACACAGCCCTTCAGGGCAGGAATTCATAATGGGAGCAGGCACTTGCTTTATAGTTACTGGAAAAGGAATGGTGACCAAAAAAGGAGGACAGATGGCAGCAGAATATCACTGATATCACTAATGGCTGCAAGAGTATTGGCTCCTGCTGCATCATTCACACCAGAGCTTGCGTCTCTTGTGTGATACCTTATGATGCACTCCAGGAATAGCTGGGGAAATTCCATGGTTGACTAGACAATCTGCCCCCTTGAGCGAGTGGGCAGGGCAATTTTGCTTCATTCTGTCCTCCATATTGACCTCCCCTCCTAGATGCCACTTTCCCTTAGCACCAAGCACATGGAAAAAGGGAACCAATGGAGAAGGAAAATAGGGGTGGGGCTGCAGACATGCAACAGCAGGGGGTTTCCATCTGCTCTTTTTCATACACTTTTTAAAAGGTTCTGTTGCAACTGGTGTTTTGGTGTGGTAGTGGTAGCTGGCCTTCCAGGCAATGGGTTAATGTACTTTTCTCATACGTATTTATAAGCTTTTTATTTAATTAGGAATGTGTCCTGTTATCACTGCATTGCGCCACACACTGCGTATTTCAAATAATCAAGGTAAATGATAATAAGGAGCAATTGGGGATTAAAGTGCAAACACTGGTCCTCCAAGCAGTTAGGTACCTCAAGCCATACTTTAATCACTTCCTTATGTCAGTACCTGCTGTGAATCAACCTCCTGACTCCCATTTGGGAATGGTCATAAGTATATTGCATGACAATCAACCTCCTGCTACCTCTCCAAGCACTGAAATCCTCACTATCAGTGAATCCCATACACCCACACCAGCAAGCACATTCACAAAAGTATTATTTTCCTTCTTTTATTGGGCCATGCATGTCTATAATGTGGGGACACAAGTCCTCCCTGTCTTCTGCCTAGGTGCATCCTGCCACAGCAGTGATGGGTATACTTTTAGTGTGAGTGAGCTGATTCAATGGTTTCTAGCTGTCACCAATCCATTCAAGAGGAAATGGCTCATTTCTGGTTTTGCAAAGATTGTGAAGAGCACAGCAAGCTGCATTAATCTAGTTCTGGATTATGTGTGCCTTGGCAGTAATGTAGACACTGAAATCCACATAGTCATAAACATCTCCAATGCAATTTCAATCTGCCAAACGCACTTTCAACAACCATTCTGCACAGAGAGTGTAATAAAACCACCTTTGGACAAGGTCTCTGAAAGCAGGGTACAATTCCATAAGCCAAGGCAAAAGCAAGTAATTTGGGTCCTCGGCATGGACAGTAACTCCATCGATGACTGTCATTTGGTGGGGATAGTGTTCTTGCCTGTTCAAGAATGTAGACTCCTGATCAGCGCCCCAAACCCAAAAAAGGGAGGGGCCTGGCTTCTGGTCATCTTACGGGTTTAGGATAATTGTGCTATGATAAGCCTAATAAGCATTTCTTCATGGCTGTTGACTTAATGTGAGTTATGAATATAAAATGAAAGTAGGACTGGGTTCTTAGTATTAAAACAGGTGCAAAATATTCATAATGAAATGTGAAAGCTCTGAAAAATCATGTTTTCTGCATTGTGTCATTAATTTCACCACACATCTACCCACTTATAGCCACAAAAATCACTATTTGTAGAAAAGCTTCTCTAAATAAAAATAGGCCAATTCTGAGGCAAAAAGGAGGTTTTAAATGAGAAAATGTTATAGAAACAGAAAAAATGTGTGCCTGCACATGTGTATGTATAAATGCATGCTCATGAATGACCAGACAGAACAGGAAATAAGAACAAGTATTTGCATGAACGAAAACGTAAGCAGATAAAATCGGTGACTTTCCCGCAGGTTTAGGAAAATGTTTTTCTACAGTTGTCAGCTAGAAATAGAACACTTGTATCACTGGCTTTTTTTTTTAGAGAGTTCATCCAAAAATGTGTCTGCTTATCAGTTCTAAATCTATGTAAACAAAAGAGCCTACTGTACTGAAAAATATAACCCTATACTTGATCATGTGCACTGAAACTAGATAGTAACACCAGGGAAAGTATTCTCAAAGAGAAAATTATCTAGAAGTATAAAAATCTAGGAGCTCTGCTCATGAGTTCTTATGGTTCCAGTCCAGATTTTTGAAGTTACTATATACATGTGCTTTTTTTTAATACATGGCAAAATAAGTATATTTGTCTCCAGCTAGTACCACGTTTGCAATCCTCCCATCAAATACCAACAGTTAAAGCAATGTGTGAGCCAGCTCAGTTTTGCTGAAACTGATGCTGTTGATTCAGCAGGTGGCATTCATCACTGTGAATCTGTATTATATCAGTTCCCCACTGCATTACAAGGAAGCAACATCAAGGAAGTGCCATCACTCAGAAAGGACATGCATACAGACTTATGACCACTTGTTAGCAAAGAGTCCCTGGCATTTTATGTAAGAGTTGCATGACTAGCATGGCCAAATACTAGCATGGGTGACTTTTGTAAGAGTATTTACATAACACATGCTTACTGTGAATGGAACTGTTAAGAAAGCCTTTCATATTAGGCAAAACTTTGAAATATGTCAGCCAGTGGTGAATTTGTGGTATCCCAGTTAGTTTCATGGTATTACCTGTATCTTGAATACAATATTATCTTCCCTGAACGAACAATTAGAACAAGGAGCATGGCATCATGGAAAGAATGAACTCAGAACTAAATGGCGAGAATAATGGTAAGCTGAATAGATTGCATAAAAAAAGCAAATTTATGGCAAAACTATAAAAAACCTACCTTGTCTCCTTCTTCTACTTCACAAATTTTATCTCCAGTTGCAGGGTTATAGACGGTGAATTTTTTGCCACTAGCTGAATCATGCCATTCATTATTTATAAATATCTGCAAGGAAATAAGGAAACAATGAATAGAACGTCACCAGTAGCACAGATCTAGTTGTAGTTTACTACCTGTTACCATAAAAAAATTGACATAGTATCACATAATTGCTGAGAGCTATCCAATGATCCTTTTTGTTTGTTTGTTTTAAGTCCTATATCAGTGGTGTAACCAACCAGCCTCGGGTTCCCCAGAAACGAGGCTGCACCCAGAAGGCGAGTGCTATATTTGGTTTATTAAAAGCGTGACACCTGTGACGGGAGCCCTGGAAACGCCGCAGTCACCAGTGGGGGAAAACCCGATGCGTCAGAGCTTCGCTTGGGGGAGAGGCTCTGTAGCAGGCCTCCTAACACTAACTAATAAAGCTTAAACTCATTTACATAAGATTGCTTAAACTTGCCTATGCATTACTCTTACTATCTCTTGTGGCCTACTGCCAGCGTAGCCTTGAAGTTTTGGAAATCGTACTTTGTTTTGCAGCTGTCCACCTTGGCAGGATTATTTGTTTTGCAGCTTTTCACCTTGCACAGACTGGTCTGTTTGGAATTCTCCTGAGGGTTCACAGAGGGGTTGGACTGTATTCACAACTGTCACAATGTCTTCTTGCACCCTACAAGTGGGAAACGGGCCCCTTGGAATTTTGAGGAGTAAATATGGATAGATAAATGTAGAATTTTAAAGAGTTTGAAAATTTAAGTAACATTCACCTATGCTTTGAGTAATCATCAACGGGGTAGGGATGACAGATGGAGTCATGCAGCAGTACATTCTCTAGTCCTCCTCTGCTGGCATACAGGGGTCCCCTTTGGGAACGGAGGTGTGCCCTGCGCAGGCAATGTCAACTCCCTATATAGGCCTCCTGCAATCTTGTTTTCCTCTTGCCTGGCAGAACCCCACAGGTTTCACTGCCAGACAAGCTATTGTGCCTTAGAGGCAGATTTGTCACCCAACACAGAGGTTCTCAAACTTTTTTTTTCCTAAGACCCTCTCCCACTGCCCAACATGTTATAAAATCTCCATGGCCTTCCTCTGCCATAAAAACTTGTATTCTGCTTATAAAAGCCAGGGCCAACAAGAGGGGATGGTATGAAGGGCAATTGGCACTGGGCCAACAGCAGGTCCTGTAACCCTGAGAAGAAGGGCTTTGAGGCCTGGGTTTCAGCCCTGCACAGTGGGGCTTTGGATTTCTGCCCTGGGCCCCAGTGACCCTAATGCTGGCCCTGCTTGGTGTACTCCCGAAACACGCTGATGGCCTCCCAGAGGGCTCTGTACCCTTGGCAGAGGACTGCTGACCTAACAGAAGATGACAAACACCTGAGTTATAGTAGATGTGATGTTTTGCAGAGATCAGTGTTATTTATCTAGCTTTTCTTTTATTTCCTTTCAAAAAACATATACCTCTGAAATGAAAGACACCACTAAAGAGCTGGGTCCAGTTTAAAGAAATCTACAACAAAGAAGAAACCACTGAGGCATAGAGCAAGAGCCAAAAGATGTGGTTTGCACACTCTTCTGCTTCCATAGCACAGGAGAAAAACAAAAAGGAACACTAATCTGTGACTCTATTTCAAATCCCTCTGGCCTGTGGATTGGTACTTCATTAAATACGATCCCAATAAGACCTTATTTAAAAGCAGAAATGTAATGCTGTTAATCTTTTACAGGAACTAAGGGATATATTTCATTTCATGGAAGATTATCTGCAGATCAAGAGGCATTTACTGCTGTGATTACAAAAATGACACTGCTTCTTTAGCAAAATCATGAATTGTCTCCGTAGCTATCAGATAGATTTTAAAGACCCATTGCACACACATTTAAAAATGCATGCAACAATGTGGAAAACTTATTAAAACTGTTTTAAATGTTATAGAACTATAATTTATTGTATCATTTAAGTTGTGCAATGTGATATATCTTAAGCATACAGGGTCAAATTCCATTCTCTGCTGTGTGGGAGGAACCCTGCTGACTTTAAAGGGTTACACATTATTCACTGAGAACACAATATGGTGTACAGTAACTTGTGTCCATGTTAATTCTAGAGTATTACAGCTGTATAGTGAAACACAGTCTATAGTTAAGACTGACTGAGTGTTTTCATTCCAAAGGAGTCCCACTTCCTTCCAGTCACATTTGAAATTCCAAAGCACAGTGGTTCTCAAATGTTAGCAATCAAAGGATCCCGTTTTGATTTAAAATGTTTGTAGACTCCCCCTGGCAAGTCACCTTTACATTTTTCTCAAGGATGTTCAACCCTTTACTCCACTTTTTCTCTGTTCTGCCTCACCTCTCCTGCCCTACTCTTCACTGCTCCTTGTGTTCCCTACCTCACCATCTGTTCTGTGGCACACAGGAGGTGCTGGGAGGGAGGCAGAAGTGTTGATGAGCCCTGAACATGTGTTGCAGATTCCCCAAGGGCCCATGGACCCCAGTTTGAGAACCTTGTAGGGCATGATAAAAGGCTTCAGAGCCCTACATCATCACACAGTAGCTGTGTTCTGCACACACACTGAGAATATCCTCCTGTTGTCTAGCAAATGTTTGGGTATGACAGAATTTCTTTGTTTTTAGGGGTGCTGGAACAAATCTCAGTGGTTTGAGCATTAGCCTGCTAAACGCAGGGTTAGGACTTTAATCCTTAAGGAGGCCATTTAGGGTTTGAGGCAAATAGATTTAAATAAAAAAAATCTGTCAGGGATGGTGCTTGGTCCTGCCAAGAGGGCAGGGACTGGACTCCATGACCTCCCAAGGTCCCTTCCAGTTCTATGAGATGTGTATGTCCAGTTTGTACAGTGGACAGTGCTGAATACCCTTGAAGCTCTGCATATGGCTATGTCTACACTACAGGGTTTTGTCAGCAAAACGACTGTTTTGCTGACAAAACTCATGGCGTGTCCAGATTCCCAAGGCATTCCGTTGAAAGTAAGTTGACAGAACGCTGCATTTTTGTTGACAGCCGTACCTTGCTCCCCACGAGGAATAATGCCTCTGACAGACAGCCTGTTTGGACATTCCAGGGGGCCCCACATTGACAGACAGGGATTCCAGTACACCGGGCAGCCCTGTCTGCTGTGCTTCCAGTTGGCTGTTTTGCCAGTTGAGTGGCCAGGCAGTCTAGCCACTCTCTGTTGACAGAGTGTATTGCTTTTGTAATCCACTTGGCAGTTTGGCCATGATCTGTCAACAGAATCTTTGTTGGAGGATATTCTGACAACAACTTCTGTTGAAAAATCCCTGTAATCTAGCCATAGCCTATGATGGAAATCACTTCAAGAAGGGGGCAAAGCAGCACTCCGGCACTGCTACTGCCAGTACATATGTTTGTTTTTATAATTCTTCTTTAGAAAATGAACCGACCCTAGGATATTTCACACAAAAGCAAAGTGAAGTTCTCCAGTGTCTGGCAATACAGAAGCGAAGGCTGTTTGTGTGCATTCAATAGCATGGGCCTACTTTTCTCCTGGACCAAATTTAAACCTGCCATGATCTTGGTGCATGATCTTTAATTACATAGCTACATAGTACATGCAAGCAAGATGTCTACCAGGAGAGCTCCATTTGGCAACTTTAGTGTTTTTTTAATTGCCAGTGGCGGGGACAGTGATGGATTTTAAAATGTATTTGCTACTGTCTCATGTTTTTTGAAAAGAGGATTTCCAACTGTAGGAAACAGGAAAAAATAATCATTTTCTGATATATAGTAATTTTTTGCAACTACATCACCACCTTGTTAGACTGACTTCACTGGACCCGTGTTGCTCATTTCATCAGCGTCTCATTTCTTGCCGTCACATCAGGCCTTACACAATTTCAACCCACTCTATACCTCTGATTAAATATTTTATCAAGTCCCTATCACCATTTTCCCTCTAAAAATGACACCGGACTTCGCACTCCATGTAGTTCCTCCTCTCACACATTTTCTATGTCTTATTCCAAACTACCACCTTGTTTTCATTTGAATGAATAACTTCTTGCATGGTATGGACTGGAAGTGGGCTAATAAAATTTAAAACCAAACCCATGAGTTCTTCTCTCTTCTGCAAACCCTGCCTTACTAGTTTCTGTCTCTTTGATTTTAAGCTCTTACACAATACTGAGCATGTTGTTGACGATTAACAGATACAATGAAAAACCAGTGAACTGTGGTGAATTTAAACCAAAGATAATCTACTAGTTTATGCAGCATCCTTAAAACTGCTGAGAGCATCGTCCAAAGATTATTTCATGTTTGTCAGGAATTGCATTACATCTGCAGCTTTTACCTTTACACAGGCAGAAAGAGCATTGTGTGACAATTTTCTTTTTTATACATAGAACAATTACACTCTTGTACAAATAAGAACATTGAGATAGCCTGTCACACAGCAGTGCTATAATAAAACTAGACAGAATGGATATTTCAACCTCCCGTGTTTGTGACTGGACCATTAAAAGCACAAATTAAGTCACTCAAACCTGAAAACATTTGATTATTTAATTAGCAAATTCACTTTGGCTATGCCTACACTAGCCCCTCCCTTTCGAAAGGGGGATGCTAATGAGACACTTTGGGGCATGCTAATGAGGTGGTACCATGCATATGCAACACCTCGTTAGCATAACGGCAGCCACAGTGATTCGAAAGTGCTGCTTTCAAATCACACACCACCTGTGTAGACGGGGGCCTTTTGAAAGGAGTCCCTGGACTTCGAAAGCCCCTTCTTCCTAAAACCAAATAGGATTAAGAGGCTTTTGAAGACTGGGGGTGTCCTTTCAAAAGGTCTTTGTTTACATGGGCGGCGCGTGATTTGAAAGCAGATTTCAAATCATCACAGCTGCCATTATGGTAATGAGACACTGCATATTCATGGCAGCACCTCATTAGCATACCCCAAAATGTCTCATTAGCTTCCCCCTTTCGAAAGGCAGGGGCTAGTGTAGACATAGCCTTTAATGTGAAAAACTTCCCTTTGAGAACTAAATATCTGTATTCCTTATAAGATCAGGATGACAACAGAAACATGTGAGCATTTCTTCTAGAACATCATAGACGTTTCAGGATTGGCAGGGATAAAATCGCTACCCAATCTTCTCTGCTGTTTACCATGAATTTTATAGTCTGCTCCATATGACACTTTCCTCCTCCTTGGTATTAAGCTGCACTGATCGTCCATAAGCTGACTTCATATTTTCTAACACTACACAACATGAGGGTTTCAGACAGGGATAATTCTGTTTCTCTCCTTGATATATTGTTACTTTTAAATCCTGCAGGAAGTTTAGAATGAGTGTGGGTACAACTGGTATAAATAACATTTCCCTATAAAATGCTGTGAAAGAAACCAAAGCAGTTGCTATCAAAAAGTCAACATTCACCTACAATTACCACGAGGGGCATTGGCAGTACTACAGTAAAATTGGCATCTCACATATCACCATAGTAAATTAGAGTTCTTCTGACTCCCTTCACCCTTGCCCCTGCAGCTGTTCTCCCTGCGCCACTTCCCCAGATGATCCCACCCTGGTATCTCCTTCAGGTAGTGGCAGCAGCAACAAGTCCCCTTCCTTGATCGGCTCCACTAGCTGACCAGTTCTCCACAGTCTCTAGCTGCGTCTCATGGTCCCTCGGACTGGAGGCAGCCCAGTCCCTGGTTACTGAGGCTCTTCTCCTCCTCCACTGTCTTTGCTGTTCCTCCAAGTCTCCTTCCCTCTCCTCACTCATGTCCTAAACTCTCCTTAATCACCTCTCCTACTCCCCCCTTTCCCTGTGTGAGAAAGGGTTTATAAAGGAAGCCTTGTGTGGGATCATCTGGCCCCAATTGATTTAGGGCAGCCTACTCAGCTGCTCCCACTCTATCTGATTGTCAGCACCAAATCTGTCCTGTTTTCGCTCTTGTATTTCCTTCCCTGGCTTCACCCTGCCACATCTATCATCCGGAACTCTCATATAACTGCCATTGTAAGCATAAGTACATTTTAGTTATGTTTTCCCTAAGTACAGTATAGTGAAAGTAAATACAAATAAATGCAGCAAATACAGCATACAACATTACTGTTCTTGGTAAATAAAGTACTCTGCTTACATTTTTGTTTGTTTCACAGAATCATAGAACATAGAATCATAGGACACTAGAACCACAAGGGACCTCAAGAGGTAATTGAGTCCAGTCCCCTACTCTCACAGCTGGACCAAGTACTGTTTAGACCATCCTTGATAGATAATCAAAACAAAAAGCAGTCAAGTAGCACTTTAAAGACTAGCAAAATGGTTTATTAGGTGAGCTTTCGTGGGACAGACCCACTTCTTCAGACCATAGCCAGACCAGAACAGTCTGTTCTGGTCTGAAGAAGTAGGTCTGTCCCACGAAAGCTCATCTAATAAACCATTTTGCTAGTCTTTAAAGTGCTACTTGACTGCTTTTTGTTTTGATAGTGTATAGACTAGCATGGCTTCCTCTTTGTTACCATCCTTGATAGATGTCTATCTAACCTGCTTTTAAACATCTCCAGTGATAGAGATTCCACAGCCTCCCTAGGCAATTTATGCCAATGTTTAACCACACCTGACAGTTAGGAAGTTTTTCCTAATGCCCAACCTAATCCTCCTTTGCTGTGGTTTAAGCCCATTGCCTCTTGTCCTATCTTTGGAGGCTAAGAAGAACAATTTTCCTCCCTCCTTCTTGTAACATTCTTAGATTCTTGAAAACCGCTATCATGTTCCCTCTAAGTCTTCTCTTTTCTAAACTAAACACGTCCATGTTTTTCAGTCTTTCCTCATAGCTCACATTTTCTAGACCATTAATCGTTCTTGTTGCTCTTCTCTGGACCTTCTCCAGTTTCTCCACATCTCTCTTGAAATGTGTTGGCCAAAACTGGACCCAATATTCCAACTGAGGCCTAATCAGCATAGAATAGAGCAGAAGAATGACTTATGGCATCTTGCTATCAACAATCCTGTTAATGCATCCTGGAGTCATGTTTGCTTTTTTTTGCAAAAGCGGCACATTGTTGACTCATATTTAGCTTGTTCCTTAATATCTAATCCTGTTTTTCTTGGGTGTATACCTCTCTACTACCCAGAGTATTGAATATCTGGCAACCTCCCTTTTCAGGGCTGCCAGACATGAAGGAGTTTATCGTGTACTTTTTCTTTTACAAAAAGTCAACACTTTCTGGTGAAATATTACATAAGCAGCATATAATTTGGTCCAGAAAAGGAATTAGGAAAACTATTAGTAAAAATCACTTTATATCTTATATAGTGGTTAAAAAAGATAAGTGAACACACAAGTGAAAGCTGTTAATATAGGTATTCTTTATTGTGGGCATTACTATATAAGAAGACCAATAGTAAAAGTAAATACCACTGCCAATGAAGTCTTCTCCAGTATCTGTGGATCCCGATCCCTCATCCTCTGCATTAAATTTTGCAACAAGCTCCAACTCTACCACTGTCATTAGCAATTTAGGTGTTTTTAATAGCACGTCTATATGATGCTAAACCATCACCTGGCACAATGCTTCTCTATCAGTTCCCTCATGTTACCACAGCAAATCCAAATTCAGAAGATGCTGAAGGACATAGCTGCTGCAGAACAACCATGAGATAGAGTTTTCCCTTTTCTAATATCATCCTGTTCTGTCACGCAGCCTAATGAGCATTCAAGTAGGTGTTTCTACATTTAATTGGAAAGGGAGGAAAGATTTTTCAGGCAAGCAAGTTAGAACAAATGGTGCTTGATTTACCACTGGGAAGAGTGCAAGTAAGGCAGTTGTAACAACAGGATAAATGCATGTATCACATGGCCTTGCAATCCAGTATACTGATTTCACTGCCATGTATATTGTGTAACAAAGGGTTTAAACTGGTTCAGGAGAGTGGATATATATTTAATCAAAATCTAGATACAGTGCTTAAATTTATTCTGGTGCCAAACAAATGGTAAAGGTAGATATTTTGATAAGGAAACCTCAAGTCCATAAAAATAATTCCTAAACTGGGAAATCTACAATCTTACAGTTATGTTTTTTTACATATCTTCGTTATTTGTATAGGCATCCAAAGAGACATATGTTGACATCGTCAGCCAGAGGTGCCTGAATCTGATGCTAAAGATAATAAGATACTATATGACTTCCTAGCAGTTTCACGGATGGGTCATGTTAGAGTCTAAGGAATCCATATGATGATGATGGGATACATATGCCCAGCAGTAAAGTAGTTAATAAGAAAAAAAATCCTATATAGTCAGTCGCTGTGTCTCCAAGAAAAGAGACAATGTAAGAAGGTAAACATTAACATAACAGTGCTGTGTGAAACTACAGTATGCAAAATTCCCACCTCTCTGTGAAAAGACTAATAGTGAGACACACCAGTTTTGGAAGTTTTACAAATATTAGTTTAAGCACTGCATTTAGGGTATGAATACAAAGGCATCATTTTAGCATTCCTTACTTATTATTGTTCCATATGTCGTTTCCCCCAATCCTAAATTTTCACTACGTACAAACCTGTAAAATGAACAAGACCACTGAAAACTGCAGTATCCCAACATCTCCATCATGACTTTGCTTTTATAGGTATGTACTACAGAAAATGTTACAAAAAGGCAAAATCCAGCCTATAGGCAATGTTATATAGGTTGTAGTCCTGGGAGCTATTTTCATCTAGGAACTCAAGAGTATGTTGGCAGCTATGCTCCTTTGGAACGTACGCCATGGACATATGGGTTGTAGTGTACCGAAAACAGAAATAGCTAGTGTACATGCCAACGTGAACATACACTGCCACAAAAATAGCCTCTTACTGTCTTGAATTGCAGTATACTCTTTGCCTGACTTGAGAAAATGGTTGCAGTTATCTTGTAATGTGGTGGGCAGTTAGCCGTCAGATATGCAGTTCTTCCACAGGAAGGTGTCTCTTTTTCCAGATGCTCATGCATTGTTGCACATGCCTCATGGGTATTAGGGCTAGATATGGTTGACTGAGTTTAAGAGTTTCAAACAAGTCAAATCTTTGCTGCAGGTAACTTTTTACTTAGAAATGTTATGGTGTGCATTGTAAATCTATTGTTTTCAATGAGATGCTCAAGTAAAATGGCAAGTCTCATAATAACCTTGTGAAGAGATGTCTTTCACACTCCTGTCGTTGCCTCTAGAACTAAAAATGAACATTCACCGTGGAAGGATTCTGCCACTGTTCTAAAGCTTTGTATTTAAAAATACAGATCCAGAGGGTTGATCTACAGCTGTTGCAAACAAAATCTCATTTGTTTGGCATTCATCTTCAGTGATGAAAGTATAATAGAGACCCTGATTCTCCAAATTGCCTGGGTTACAGCAACTCATTTCAGGTAATCAGAAACGTGGGAAATTGGCAGGTGGGCAAGGTTTAACATCAGCCTTGTGTGGTGTAGGTATCTGCAAGATTGAAATCTTAAGGTCCCTGTCTGGGGATGTTATTTGCTTACTATATTCTGTGAAGTACAGCTCTGCAGGGCAACAAAATGTTTCTTTGAGGGTGGCACAAGGCAAGATTATCTGCTGTGTGACTCCTCTGGCAGTTGGTTGCCAGCTGGCAGGGGACTATTGAGCAAAGGCTACAATAGCAATTGAGCCCTGATTCCAAAGGTACTGTGTGCGCTGTGAGAAAGAAATTCCTTATTGCCAGCTCTGCAGCAATCCTCATTGCACAGCCATGTTACTCAAGCTGGCCTCTAAAAATTGGATTTACCCTATGTTTGCTGTTTACCAGGAAAGTTTTCCCTCTAACTCGATAGAATTGTTGCCCACTGTCAGACAGTGGACAGTTATGCCAGCTAGGGAAAATACAATAGATCATCCAAACTATAAGAACATAAGAATGGCCATACTAGGTCAGACCAAAGGTCTATCCAGCCGAGCATCCCATCTGCCGACGGTGGCCAATGCCAGGTGCCCCAGAGAAGGAGAACAGAAGACAATGATCAAGTGATTTATCTCCTGCCATCCATCTCCTGCCCTTGTTCTGAAGGCTAGGGGCACCATACTTTATCCCTGGCTAATAGCCATTTATGGACCTAACCTGCAAAAATTTATCAAGCTCTTTTTTAAACCCTAATGGAGTCCTGGCCTTCACAGCCTCCTCGGGCAAGGAGTTCCACAGGTTGACTGTGCGCTGTGTGAAGAAAAATTTCCTTTTATTAGTTTTGAACCTACTACCCATCAATTTCATTTGGTGTCCCCTAGTTCTTGTATTATGGGAAAAGGTAAATAATTTTTCTATATTCACTTTCTCCACACCATTCATGATTTTATATACCTCTATCATATCGCCCCTCAATCGCCTCTTTTCCAAACTGAAAAGTCCCAGTCTCTCTAGCCTCTCCCCATATGGGACCCGTTCCAAGCCCCTAATCATCTTAGTCGCCCTTTTCTGAACCTTTTTTAATGCCAATATATCTTTTTTGAGGTGAGGAGACCACATCTGCATGCAGTACTCAAGATGTGGGCATACCATAGTTTTATATAGGGGAAGTATGATATCTTTTGTCTTATTATCAATCCCTTTTTTAATAATTCCTAACATCCTATTTGCCTTACTAACTGCCACTGCACACTGCGTGGATGTCTTCAGAGAACTATCCACTATAACTCCAAGATCCCTTTCCTGATCTGTCGTAGCTAAATTTGACCCCATCATGTAGTACGTGTAATTTGGGTTATTTTTTCCAACATGCATTACCTTGCACTTACCCACATTAAATTTCATTTGCCATTTTGCTGCCCAATCACTCAGTTTGCTGAGATCTTTTTGTAGTTCTTCACAATCCCTTTTGGTTTTGACTGTCCTGAACAACTTGGTGTCATCTGCAAACTTGGCCACCTCACTGCTTACCTCATTTTCTAGATCATTGATGAACAAGTTGAACAGGATCGGTCCCAGGACTGACCCCTGGGGAACACCACTAGTTACCCTCCTCCATTGTGAAAATTTACCATTTATTCCCACCCTTTGTTTTCTGTCTTTTAACCAATTCCCGATCCATGAAAGGATCTTTCCTCCTATCCCATGACCACCTAATTTACATAAAAGCCTTTGGTGTGGGACCGTGTCAAAGGCTTTCTGGAAATCTAGGTATATTATGTCCACTGAGTGCCCCTTGTCCGCATGTTTATTAACCCCTTCAAAGAATTCTAATAGATTAGTTAGACACGACTTCCCTCTGCAGAAACCATGCTGACTTTTGCCCAACAATTCATGCTCTTCTACGTGCCTTGCAATTTTATTCTTTACTAGTGTTTCTACTAATTTGCCTGGTACTGATGTTAAACTTATCGGTCTATAATTGCCAGGGTCTCCTCTAGAGCCTTTTTTAAATATTGGTGTTATATTGGCTGTCTTCCAGTCATTTGGTACCAAAGTGGATTTAAAGGATAGGTTACAAACCACTGTTAATAACTCTGCAATTTCACATTTGAGTTCTTTCAGAACCCTTGGGTGAATGCCGTCTGGTCCTGGAGACTTGTTACTATTCAGCTTATCAATTAACTCCAAAACCTCCTCTAATGTCACTTCAATCTGAGTGAGTTCCTCAGATTTGTCACCTAAAAAGGCTGGCTCAGATTTAGGAACCTCTGTAACATCCTCAGCCGTGAAGACTGAAGCAAAGAAATCATTTAATCGCTCCGCAATGGCACTGTCTTCCTTGATCGCTCCTTTTATATCTTTATCGTCCAAGGGCCCCACTGCTTTTTTAGTGGGCTTCCTGCTTCTAATGTATTTAAAAAACATTTTACTATCGTTTTTTGAATTTTTGGCTAGCTGTTCCTCAAAATCTTTTTTGGCTTTTCTTACTACATTATGACACTTAATTTGGGAGTGTTTATTGTTCCTTTCTATTTTCCTCACTAGGATTTGACTTCCACTTTTTAAAAGCTGCCCTTTTCTCTCTCACTGCCTTTTTAACATGGCTGTTTAGCCATGGTGGTTCTTTGTTAGGTCTCTTACTGTGTTTTTTTATTTGGGGTATACATTTAAGTTGGGCCTCTAGTATGGTGTCTTTAAACAGTTTCCATGCAGCTTCCAGGGATTTTAGTTTAATTACTCTACCTTTTAGTTTCTGTTTAACTAGCTTCCTCATTTTAGTGTAATTCCCCTTTTTGAAATTAAATGCCAGAGTGTTTGACCGCTGCGGTGTTCTTCCCAACACAGGAATATTAAAAGTTATTATATTGTGGTCACTATTTCCAAGCAGTCCTGTAACAGTTACCTCTTGGACCAGATCCTGTGTTCCAGTCAAGACTAGATCGAGAATTGACTCTCCCCTTGTGGGTTCCTGTACTAGCTGCTCCAAGAAGTAGTCATTTAAGGCATCAAGAAATTTAATCTCTGAATCCCGAAATTTAATCTCTGAATCTGAAATTTAATCTCTGAAAGCTCAAATCCAGTTTTCATTTCAGGCCTGGCTGTTATTATCACAAAAAGACTGAAAACGACAGAACAACTTAAAATACCTGAACCTGGCCAACAGGTCTCAGTAGCTTAGGATGCAATAAAATAGACTCCTCATTACAGAAAACCTTTTCGAGGCATCCAGTAAGGCTATGGAGAGTTACTCTCTAAGGGCCGTTACATTCCTCTATCATGAGCTTACAGTTCTTGCTATCCATTATTAGTTCCAAAGGTGGTCACCTGACTCTCTGGCCATGTGCCCTCTAGGCTTGCAATGCCTCCTGGGAAACTGTGTTTCCTAGAATGCTTCTTCTTAAGAGGCCCAAGGAAGGTAATAAGAGCATTCTGGGATTCTCAACAATGGACCATCTCCTGTAGATAGGGGTCTAAGCCATGTTTTGCAAGAAAAGCCAGGGAGGCACACAGATAAGGAAAAAACCTCCCTTATGCACTTTGGCATTCGCCCAGGACAGTGGGGGGACTGTGGTTGACTTCTCCTGTCTAGTGTGGAGATGTGGGGGGGGTCTAACCAATCAGGGAAGTACCCCTACCACTAGGCCATCCAGTCATTCTGATTCTCTTGCTGGCCCAATGCATATTTAAGTATTCGTTCACATTGGAACAGCTTCAATGGGTGACTGAGAGACCTGTAGACTAGAACATCTCACAATCAGCTAGCCAGACCCTCACTTGAAAGGTGGGAAAAGCTCAAATCCTTTCTTCTCATCAAGCAAATGGGGGAAGGCACAGAATCCTAGTGGAGGAGTCCTCCTCCTCCTGAAAATGCCTGCAGAATCAGACAAGGGAAATAGGCAAGAGAAGGCCTAGTCTGTGGGTTAGGCCTAAGACAGATGCCCAGCTGCATTAGAATGAGCTGGTTGTGCACGTGCTCAGGGGTGGAAATGTATCTCCTGTAACAAGCTCTGGAAACGCAGGCATCTAAGGCTTTTAAACACCTACAGGGTCAGGTGGCAGCTGAGAAGGGGTCTGACCACTTTTTTATTTGAAACCATTTTATTATTTTCTCTTCTTTTCAGAGATCTCCCCTAGATCAGTTTATTGAAGGCAGAGCAGTGCCCAGTCCTGAATTCTACACAACTTTGAAAATATGCTAGAGCCCAAAGCAAGTACAGAGTGAAGAGTTTATTCTCCTGTACTGGTTCTGGGTGCCCAGAACCTTCTGGGGCTCCATGAAGCTTAGCTCTATGATGCCACACTACCAGGGCTTCGGTAGAATAGAAAGGCCCTAGGAAAACCAGTTCTTCTTTAGGTAATATTGGCTTGTCAGAGTCATGGGTTGGGAGTGTGGTCTTAGAATGATACTGTTGAAACCTTGCATGTGCTTCTCACCCTTAATGCTATCCTGGCTCTCTGACCCAGGCCACCACCTCATTTTATGCAGTCTCCAAGCCCACAGACGATCCTCAGTGGGATTTCAGAAAAGGCAAAAAGTGCTATGAAGGGCGAGGTTAAGATGGTCCCCATGACGTGTACAACAGAGACTCATGATTGGAATCATAATTATTTACATATTTAATGCTGTTTTCATATGCTGAATTTGACCCTTTGTTCAATCCTGGAGTGCAGGATAATGTATACGAAGCTCTGAATTAGTTGAAAGCTGTAAGGCTCCACATACACAGTGTAACTCTTTCCTCATGGAAACCAAAGGCTCTGACGAGGTACTTGTACATTGCTTATTTCAGCAAAGATGTTATATGCAAAAAGCATATTCCTGATAATGTCCTTTTTAGATGGTAACATAAAAACATTTGATATGATTATTCTGTGGTTACCCACAAAACCAGTCCTGTTAGTGAAAGCTTTTCTAAATAATTTTACACTGGATAAATATGGTGAAAAAAACCGGTGGGGAGAGGGAACAAATATCTCAATTTATGCTTTTTAGACCTTCAGTAAGTCATCACTGTTTGTCTGTAGGGTAAGTCAAAAGTTGAGAATGCACCACTGTAGCTCACACAGTAACTTTCTTGGATTAAGCCCTTTATGCTTTGAGATAGAACTAGCCCGGGTGAACAATCACATAGCAAAAATATGCCGCACTCACACAGTTTTAACAGCATGTTAAATATTTACAAAATGACACTCCAAACCTGAACTCTTTGGTCCTGAAAACAGATGTTGAAATCAATGTTGTATTTCTGTGAAAATGAGGTGCAGAACTGGGCCCAACAGAGTTGATCCTGAGTGATGCCAAGCTCCCCAGATTACCCTCATGTTTGAAAAGGAGCCAAGTTTTGACCCTAGTGTGAAGTTAAAATTCAAGTCCTTGCATACTGTATTTGTATTTTGAAACTGAAGTTGAACTCCAGAAGTAAACTTGATTACAAGGTATTTTGCTTTGTGTCCAGAAACTGAGCAAAACCTCCAATTGTTTCTCAGCTTCTGTTTATTGTTCTCTTTCCCTTTGCTTTACAAAACACTACCTGAAAGTTTGACATTGCAGAATGTGCAATGACTTTTTTATTAGCTCAGAGTTCAGATGCTCTTGCAACTAACCTTATCAGTGTGTTTTTACAAGACCATGGAAAGAATTTGCTATTGTACAATGTTCTTGAGTAATTAGCAATGGTAGACTTTGTCTGTTTTATTGATAGCTATTTACTTAGGAAGACAAACGGGTTTATAATCTGTTGGAAAATATGTCAAGACTAGGAGGACCCTCGCTTTAGTCTAAAACAGAAACAAAACCTTCCTCCAGACCGACATCATTGGCAAAACTCTTAGAATCTGTTTGTAAATATCTCTGTTTATTTAAAAATTAGACAAATTTTAATGTATTCTACATTTATCTTTTTATTTTCTTACTGTTCATTGATGATGTAATTGTTTCCTTTTCTGGATTGTGTATATTGTCTAGGATACTTATGACCTCAGGTCTTAGCTTCTGAAAAAATATGGACTGCATACAAAAAATAGTATAAAACTTACCAACTCCTTGGAACAGTTTTTCAGGACAAAAGAGATCAGAGAACACTGCCAGAAGTTACGATATAAGAATTAAACCTAGGTAAACTTTTGTAAATGCACTGCTGAGTTAGTGAGACAAGGTGAAAGAGGTAATATCTTTTCTGAGACCTACTTCTGTTGGTGAGAGGGACAAGCTTGTGAGCATACACAGAACTCTTCAGGAAAGATATTGCTTCTCCCACCTTGTCTCTGTAATATCCGTGGACCAACATGGCTAAAACAACACTGCATACAATAATTGATTTATTCTTATTTTGATGGTTTAAACAAAACTAATTAAGTACTTAGATAATATAAGAGTGCCTAAGGCAAGTTAACAAACATGCATAATACTGTGCTACTAACCTTAGTGTACTTAATTTTCAGATCACTGAGTGGTGCAGGCAAAGCAGGAGCAGACTTGCTATCTGGGGTTTGTTTTTTCGTATTTTCAGTTGACATGTTCAGTTAGCTCCTGAAACACAGGTGAAATGAGGAATCAGAGAAGCGGAGTGACTTTTATCCTGCCTGAGCACTTAGCTTTATTTGTATTATTTTGTCTGAACTGGCTATGGCATATTTGCATACAAGAATATGATTGGAGGAAAGATTTCCCTGCAAAAAGAAAATGACACTACTTATTTGCAACACCTAGAGCAGCAGTGTTTTCACTTAGGTTAAAAGCTGTATGAAGCAAATTTTTCAGCATTAAAACTATATTGAAAGACTCTGTGAAAGTTTGCAACTATTGGAACATTTCTTGTTACCTGAAAAATTTTTCTTAGATCAGGCAGGTCCCAGATTATAGCACGGACTCTTCAGCCTTGAAGATAGAGATAAATTTATTAGTTCTGGTTGCAAACAAAGCCTTTCCCACTCTAGAGCAGCCAGACTAATTTTCACAGCTGTAAAGAACTTAATTGTGATTTTAATACTCTAGGAGAAAATCATAATTCCTGTCGAAAATACTTATTATAGAACGTGAAATGAGGACTAATGAATTAATACATAGTCCTCATAGCCTTACCAAGTATTTAAGGGAGAGACAAAATGTCTGATATAAGTAAGAAAAATTTGCAAGTAAAAACAACAGACAAAAAGCCTTTTCTTCTTCCCAAGCAGCTCTGTGGTTTGTGAGTAGCATTTTTTCAGTAACATCAAAAACTCCTGTGGCACCTTATAGACTAACCTTGTATCTGTTAGTCTATAAGGTGCCACAGGACTTCTTACTGTTTTTGAAGATACAGACTAACTCAGCTACCTCTCTGATTTTTTCAGTAGTGTGCATTAGAAGGAGTATCTGAACTTATTAAAGTAACTGTGTAATTTATTATAAAAAGTGGGCTATTGAAGTATGATTGCCTCCAACACCCTTTCACTAAAGAAGGTGCCCACTTATGCTTGTGTATGTCTAGTTTCTATTACTTAGTGTAAACCACATATCTTCATATCAAGCATGAAACTTCTGTACCCATGAGGTTGCCATCATTCTTGAAGAATGACCGAAGCCTCTTACTACAGGACAAGCCAAAGAGAGAAACCAACAGAACACCACTAGCCATCACCTACAGTCCTCAGCTAAAACCTCTACAGCGCATCATCAGGGATTTACAACCCATCCTGGACAATGATCCCCCACTTTCACAGGCCTTGGGAGGCAGACCAGTCCTTGCCCACAGACAACCTGCCAACCTGAAGCAAATCCTAACCAGCAACTATACACCGGACCACAGTCACTCTAACTCAGGGACCCATCCATGCAACAAACCTCGTTGCCAGCTCTGCCCACATATCTATACCAGCAACACCATTACAGGACCTAACCAGATCAGCCACACCATCGTGGGTTCATTCAGCTGCACATCTACCAATATAATTTATGCCATCATGTGCCACTAATGCCCCTCTGCTATATACATCGGACAAACTGAACAGTCTCTATGTAAAAGAATAAATGCACACAAATCAGACATCAGAAATGGCAATATACAAAAACCTGTAGGAGAGCACTTCAATCTCCCAGGCCACACAGTAGCAGACTTAAAAGTAGCTATCCTACAGCAAAGAAATTTCAGGACCAAACTCCAAAGAGAAATTTCTGAGCTACAATTCATCTGCAAATTCGATGCCCTCAGCTCTGGCTTAAACAAAGACTGAGAACGGCCGGCTAAACACAGAAGCAGCTTCCCCTCCCTTGGTGTTCACACCTCCAGATCAACTGCTGGTAGTAAGCCTCACCCTTGCTGACTGAGCTAACCTTGTTGTCCCCACCCTTGCTCTGGCTTATTTATACCTGGCCCTGCAGATTTCCAAGACCAGCATCTGATGAGGTGAGTCTGTGCTCACGAAAGCTCATGCTCAAAACTTTTCTGTTAGTCTATAAGGTGCCACAGGACCCTTTGCTGCTGTTACAGATCCAGACTAACACAGCTACCCCTCCGATATTGCGTTTTGTGGCTACACTATTCTGGTCATTTTCTAAAGTTTCGATATGCCTCCTAGGCATGACCCAAAGCATACTAAAGTCAGTGGAAAGATTCTTTGATTTCAGTGAGCTGTGGATCAGGTCTCATCTGAACTGTCTTGCAATGGAGAATGTGGAGGCTTTGTTGCCTCTCACTGATGGATGATAGAGGACTTCTGATCCAGTTGGTTCTTTTTGTGTATACAATAGCAGCCCTCCCGACTTCTATATGTCACAATTTCTCCTGGGGAGCTTTGGCTTTGGACAAAAGAAGGTTACAGGATATGCTAGCTTTATGAAAGACCAAATTAATTTTTGAAGTTGAAGTCACTTGTATCCTCAGAACGACTTTACCCTGGTGAGAAGTACAGAACTAGGTATCTAAGTAGAGGAATGCGCCTCAGCTAATTTGAATATTTGGCTAGTGAGGGAACTCAAAACTGAATGTAGGTCCCATGGGAGGGATTATTCATGTTTTCTTTTAAAATAATCTCTTTGCATTGGAGGACACAATATTCTATATTGCTAGGGGAGAGTAGTCTATGGTTACATCTCCTTACTTATATTTTCCTGGCAAAGAATTGGCTTCTCTCTGATTTGTATGTGAATAAGTCTATTGCTCGTTTACTTCTGCACTTCTGTTATGCCAGTACAGCTGGTGGGGTGGAGCATCATCAGCAAATGACAACTAGGCACATACCCATTATAAACAAAATGCTTCAGAGCTCACTGCTGTGGCACTGTGACTTCTTACAGCAGTCTGGGTGCTCCCCAGTTACATGCCCCCTCCCCAGCTCCCTGGAGGAAGTGAAACCTCCCCATTCAAGAGCTATGAGGGAAAGATTGCCATTAGGGAGCATGGTACAATAGCTTGCTTGGAAGTCCTGCCATACACAATGTTTACTTTTATGCAGATTGATCTTCTCTAGTCCAACACCCTTGGGACCTGACTGGTGCCAAATGAGAGAATTTGCCAGACCACAGGAGGTCAATATTGTCTAGCAGCATCAGCAATGCTTCCACAACTTACTGCACTCTTAGAAGACTTTTAGGGTAAATTAGACCTAAGTAACAGCACACAACACAGAGCTAGGATTAGTGGCTATAACCAGATTTAATGGGACCAAGGAAACTTGGCCACAGCCATGATAAGTGGTCATCAGGCAAACTAAAATTATGACAGATTACAGATGTTGCCAGACAAGAGAGTGACAAGCTAGAGAGGTTCTACCTGTAGTATTTCTTCATGTGTTTATATGCACTTGGATTAGAGATTCTTCAGACCTTTCACTGCTTGCTACCATTTTGATTTAGAAAGCAATTTTCACCACCACTTTCCCTTGGGAAGCATGGTTCTCAATTGCACATGAAAGATCAGCTTTGCAAGGTCAAGTTCATTCTTTGCAATACTTTTGCTGTGGTTTGGGTATCAGTTTTCTCCTGCAAATAATTCAGTCTCTAGTTTGCTAATCTGTTAAATGTTTGACTTCACATTGTTTAGCTATATCACTCACACCTTCAAAATAAAAATCAGTGACCTCAGCTGGATTTTATGAAGAAATGCACCTTTTCCAGATTACATGTTTTCCTTAGTTGTGGTCTCATTTTCATGTATCACAATAGCTGTGAAATTTTCTGAGTTAAAACATGGTATCCTGAAAACAATGGCACATATTCCACCTCCCTATCTGTTACAAGAGTACAAAATGTCATCGAATATTATCAGATACCCTGGAAAGAGCATGGAATCCTTGCTTTCCTTTGCATGCCATTCGTTCTCTTTTCTACACACATTTTACTCTCCCTTTCCAGCTGTTGCCTGGCCAGAAACAAAGCCTTTTTTTCTCCCTCCGTTTCAGTCTCACAGACTGACTTCACTAGAACATGTGCACCGACTTCTTCCTCTCCCTATCTTCGGACCTTTTTGACACTGTGAAGTCACTTAAAGAGATTTCCTGCTATTTGATCCCCTGGCTTCTCATACTATTTGCCTTACATTACTATTGTTGACAACAATACCTTTACTTTTCCCAAATTTCTACTTTCTAAGACTGCCTGCCTCTGTAAACTCTCTCCATTCTACCCGAAATTCTAGCTACAGACCTTTCTCAGCAAAATATCTGACGAGGTGTATTTTTGTATTCTGTCTGGTCACCTTTCATTCAGCAACATCCTTGGCCATTTTCAATGTGGGGCTCACGGAGGCCTTAGAACAGAAATTGCGTCTTTCTACACTCTTCTCCTGCAACGTTCTGCTGCAATTAGTTCTTTGCTGCTCCTCATTTTTTTTTTTTTACCTCTTTGAAGACTTTGACACAGGAGACCACAACATTGTCGTGGGCCACCTCCATAACTGGGCAGGCAAATCCCATCATACACACACGTGTACCAAGTGGTGATTACTTCTGTATGGACAGGTTGCTCTTTTATACTAATGTGCAACATTTGTTCCTTAACAAGTTACTCTTTTCTATCTGCTTTCTCCATCTCAATATTCTTATATTTACCTAAAATCTCAATTAAAATATAACATTGCTGATGCTCATGTGGACATATAAGCTGTGTCTACACGTGCACGCTACTTCGAAGTAGCGGCACTAACTTCGAAATAGCGCCCGTCGTGGCTACACGCGTCGGGCGCTATTTCGAAGTTAACTTCGACGTTAGGCGGTGAGACGTCGAAGTCGCTAACCTCATGAGGGGATCGGAATAGCGCCCTACTTCGACGTTCAACGTCGACGTAGGGACCGTGTAGACGATCCGCGTCCCGCAACATCAAAATTGCCGGGTCCTCCATGGCGGCCATCAGCTGGGGGGTTGAGAGATGCTCTCTCTCCAGCCCCTGCGGGGCTCTATGGTCACCGTGGGCAGCAGCCCTTAGCCCAGGGCTTCTGGCTGCTGCTGCGGCAGCTGGGGATCCATGCTGCAGGCACAGGGTCTGCAACCAGTTGTCGGCTCTGTGGATCTTGTGTTGTTTAGTGCAACTGTGTCTGGGAGGGGTCCTTTAAGGGAGCGGCTTGCTGTTGAGTCCACCCTGTGACCCTGTCTGCAGCTGTGCCTGGCACCCTTATTTCGATGTGTGCTACTTTGGCGTGTAGACGTTCCCTCGCTGCGCCTATTGCGATGTGGTGCCGTGCAACGTCGAAGTTGAACATCGACGTTGCCAGCCCTGGAGGACGTGTAGACGTTATTCATCGAAATAGCCTATTTCGATGTTGGCTTCACATGTAGACGTAGCCATTGTTTGACAACATCAGTGACCCTTCCCTGTTCAACTTTCTTTTCATGAAGCAGTCAAGTAAGCTTGAAAATTTAGGACAACTTTCTTCTACAAAGTATTTTAAAGATGGATAAAGGTGTCTCATCCTCAAATCTAACTCTACCTCCTTTCTTGGTTCAGACTTTTGATATGCTTTTCTGGTCTGTCTTTGGCAAATGAGAGATAAGATCTTAGCCGAACCATTAGATATGGAAATTGTCCTGTTATTCTCATAACGGTATTACCCATGTGCCTCTCTACTTCAGCTTACATTGTTATTTCACATCTGCTGCTATGAGAGGCAGTTGCTCAGTTTACAAGAGATTTCCCATAGCTATTCTCTTTTCAAAAGCTACCCGAGGGTACACCCTTTTCCCCTGCCCTAAGACTGTTGACTTTTTTCCCCATCTTTAAAAACAAACAAACCACTTTTCACTTGCCTTATATAACTTTGTAATCTGTTTTGCGCATATTGTTTATGTGCAAGCAGCTGTACAATATCACGTGTACAGCAATACACTCTGTTGATTGCTTTACAAAGATTACAAATAATAAAAGACTACTTAACAAATAGAAAGCCACCAATGGGGCATTCCACAGCACCAATTACGTAATTTTACATAGAGTAACATTGGGCAATATCACCAAAGTTGCAAACACTTGGCTTTTCGTTGTATGTATTGCAACACAGGCTTGGCATTGAACTGTTTGCCAGCATCTCATGCCTTAGAATCATAAATAAAATTGGTCATTTGATATAGCTCATTGCAAAACAAACAGCAGTGTGTTAAATGTGAAGATTTTTAGTAAACATGCTTTGTGATTTTCTACTGATGCAATTACTGTACCATGGGTTTTGACTGGAATAAACACATCATCGACTAATATTTAGGTTTCTACTTGGCTTTTTAATGTTGATTTCCTTCAGGGCATCTCAGGTGTTGAATATAATTTGGAAGCTACATAATCTAAATAGTAGATCCCCAGTTAGTTGTCAATAATGCTTTTTCAAATGTTTTATAAATGGAGAAGATAAAGACCCATTCTAAACCTTTATGGCAGTAGTCATGAATTCCGTATTTTTGACAATACATTTAAATATGTGTTTTTTCTTATCTGACTCTTGGAAGCACTATGTATTCAAGTTGCTAAAAATTCCCTACAGCCCAAACACATGCATCCTGATCTCTTTCAAACTTTCTCTTCCCATCTGCGGTAAAACTTTCTCGGCAAACTACTTCTAGCTGCCAAAATGCTCTTGCTTCTCTCTCCCCTCTCCCTGAAAATCTATTGGCCCACTAGAAATAGGTCTTTCACAGAGGGTGCATTGAAACAACATTCCTCTCTCGAAAGAGGAATGCAAATGAGGGAAATCGACAATGTTTATGATGCACTGATTTACAAATCTCATGCTTCATTTGCATAATCTCTTCTGATCGCTTTGTTGAGAGAGATTTTGTCAAAAAAAAAGCAGTCTACATGGAGTTCTTTTGACAAGCCCCCTCTTTTCAATAGAACCCTTATACCTGAAAAAAATGAGGTTTGCAGGGTTCTATCGAAAAAGGGGATTTTGTCAAAAGAACCCCATCTAGACTGCTTTTTTTTCGACAAAATCTCCCCCAACAAAGCAAATGGATGAGATTATGCAAATGAAGCATAAGATTTGTAAATCAGAGCTTCATTTGCATTGTCAGTTTCCCTCATTTCCATTCCTTTTTTGAGAGAGGAATGAGGTCTAGACGCACCCAGTTAGCACTGGATCTTTCCACAATTAAACTCGATTTGTTCTACTAGTGTAGATGTCATTATTCAGTGAAATTTTATCTTCCAATTTATAAACTTGCACATTTTAAAGATTAATTTTTAAAAGACTTACAAAAGCCATTTAAATTACATGACTCTTTATTAACAAGTTCTAAGCTACTGAGCCATCCAAAGTCAGGTTTAGTTTACATAGGCATCAAAATGTGATAAGATTACAACAAATGCACTTTAAAATTACAGGAGTATCTGCAAAAGTTCATTTCTGGAAATCTTACTCAAGGTGTGTTCAAAGCAAACGTATACTCCTTATGAAATCCAGAATCTCAAATTTGGACAATCAAAGCAAGAACAAAATGAGAGGTGCTAAAGGAATGAAAGAAGACAAAGGATAATAACATACAGGACAATATCCTTTTTACCTCGGGGATCCATTTGATCCTAGGAATAGCACGTCTCCCTATGTAAGATCTCAAGTAATCAGGAGTCCTAAGGACCACACTGTAGCTGTGTCTACACATGCACAAAACATAGAACTAAGCGGCCCTTTTCCAAAAGAGTGGGAGGCGTGTCCACACGTGTAACAACGTCTTTTGAAAGAAAATCGGAAGAACAGAGTGCAGACGTCGAAATCCAAACCCCGATTCCAGATCACGAAGATTGGCCCGTTTTGAAATATTAAATCGAAAGAGTACACATGTAGATGCTCCACAGTCCGCTTTTTTGAAATACAGGTCCACCATGGTGCTGGTCAGCTGGAGTGAAGGGCCCTTCCAGCCAGCAGCAGCGGGACTCTATGGTCCCTGTGTCCAGCTGCCTTAAAGCTGCACGCATGCAGGAAACCTGTGGCAGGAAGCTGAGAGCATGCTAGGAGCAGCCTCTGCACATGCTCCAGCCCCACACTCCAGCACCGCAGCATGGCCAGCAGCCAGCCCCCCTCCCCATGAGCCCCATGGACCCCTCCAATTCTGAGCCCCCTGCAGGGCTCCCACAGATCCCAGGGGGAAAAAAATAAAGGGCCACCTGCTGGACGGAGCGGGAGCTACAGGACCTCCTCAGCCTGTGGAAGGAGGAGGAGGTCCTGCACAAGATGGGGGTCAAGCGGTGCAATGCCGCTGCCTCAGGGCCTCCAGATCAGGGGCCACCTGGAGTGTGCCATGGAGCAGGTACGCTGTAAGGTAAAGGAGCTGCAGCAGGGCTATGCCCAGGCCAGGGACCACGCCAGTCACTTTGGGGCAGCCCCAGCCACAAGCCCCTTCTTCCAGGGCATCCTGGGGCCCCAGGACAGCTCCCCAACCCCCAGCATTCCTGGACACCTCGGCCAAGGAGCTGCAGCCGGAGGAGGAGGAGCAGCCCAGACTGGGGACCCAGGAGGGTGAGGGGACCATGGAGTGGTCAAGTGAGGAGGGGGACCTCACCATCAACCTCCACTCCTGCTCCTCCAGCCGGGCGACTGGGAGCCAGACATCCCCAGACATCGCCGAGGGACCCGCCGGTATGTACATGGAGGGGCGCACACCTGCTCCACAGGATGGGGGGGGTGACGCAATGGCTAGTCATCTGCACACAGGACTGGTGGGCCCGGCCCGCACACAAGCCAGCCCCCACATGGGATGCAGCACCCTATGGTAGCCCACCAGCAATGAATGCCCAGCACCCACCTTCAGTGGACAGTGCTGCAAGCCGCACAAGGCGGCAGCCAGTCAGTGCCAGACAGCACCTGGGGCCTGCACACCACAGGCCAGGAAGGGCCACCTGCTTGAGAGGCCCCTGGACACACCCCCAGGCCAAGAGGCCCAGCCTATGGGGGAGCAGGTCGGTGCCCCTTGGGGGGGTCAGTGGCCTTTGGGGGGATGGGGGCCCCATGGGGTGGGCTTGGGTGGGTGGGCCACAGCCAGGTCCTCTCCGTCCAGGGCACAATACTGACATGCTGTCCCGCTCTCCATACAGCCTCACCATCTGTGGGCCGGGAGAGCCCTGTGCCATCCTTCATCCCCGAGAGCGCCCCCCCACAGTCCTTGGAGCTGCCCGGACATGACCCCACGTGGTGCATCATCGGGGCTGTGGCCGGAGGGCCCCCCTGCCAGGCTGAGGAGGACCCAGCCAGCCAATGCCAGGTCAAGGTGGCAGAGCAGCACCTGTGGCTCAGCGAGGCTGAGATGGAGTGCCAGAGGGCAGCTTGGGAGAGGCTGCTGACTTCACTGTAGTGCATTGGCCACACCCTCCAGGACCATGCGGCCAACATTGCCTGCCTCCTGGCCCCCCCCGGCAGCTCCCCCCCGAGCCTGCCCCCTCCGCCCCCACTGAGCCTGCCCTTCCTGCCCCTGCTCAGCCTGCACCTTCTGCGTCCACTGAGCCCACACCCTCTGCCCCCACCAGGCCCACTCTCTGGCATTACCTGCTGATGCTCCCTGCACCTTCTCTTCCATGCCAGGGACCCCCTGTCCAGGGAAACAGGGGCTCCAGGGGCCGAGGGACTCTCGGCCTACCTCCCCTGCCCTGGAATGAGAGCCCCGCCCCCCTCCAAGTTAGGTTCCCACCCCCTGTACATAGTTAAAAGAATAGTCTAGATAAATGTTTATTTTAATGTTCACCACTCCGTGCTGTGCTCCTCAGGGGGATGGTGGGTGGTGGATGTTTGGGTGTGGTGCTGGTGGGGGTGGGAGTGGCAGGGATGGTGGGTGGCAGATGTGCATGGGATGTGGATGTGCATGTGGGTCAGAGGTGGCCATCAGCAAAGGCCTGCCTGAAGGCCTCCCTGATGCGGTGGCCATCCCGCTGGGCCTGGCAGATGGGGGCGGTGCCCGGCTGCTCAAAGTCAGTGCCGGAGGAGGGCCTGCCCGCAGACATAGGCATCCCCCTTCCCCTCCACAACATTGTGGAGGACACAACAGGTGCCCACTACCTGGGACACGTTGAGGACCCCAACCTCCAGCCACATGTGGAGGCACCTCCACCACCCCTTTAGGTACCCGAAAGCTCGCTCCACAATTTTGTGGGCGTGGTTGAAGCACTGATTGAATGCCTCCTGGGTGAGGTTGAGGTGTCCCATATACAACCTCATGAGCCATGGCTGCAGGGGGTATGCTGCATCTGCCACCATGCAGAGCGGCATGGTGACATCCTCCGCCGCAAGGATCTCCTGCTGGGGGACGAATGTGCCGGCCCCCATGCGCCAGTGGAGGCCGGAGTTCTGGAAGACCCAGGCATTGTGGGTGTGGCTGGCCCAGCCCACAATGCCTGGGTCTTCCAGAACTCTGGGTGTGGCTGGCCCAGCCCACATAGATGTGGGTGAACCAGCTCCTTGCATCCACCAGGGCCTGGAGCAACACCGAATGGTAGTCCTTCCTGTTGACGTACTAGCTGGCGCTGTGTGGCGGGGCATGGATGAGGATATGCATGCCATCCAAAGCACCAATGCAGTTCGGAAAGCCCAGGTTCTGGAACCTGGCAATGGTGTTGGCCAGATCCCCCAGGCAGACAGCTCTATGGAACAGCATCATGTTGATGGCTCTGACGACCTGCATGGCGGGGAGGGGGACACGTGCTCTAGTGCAGGTGTGGTGGCCATCTCCCCCCCACCTTGGGCCCATTCTGCCTACCTCCCATCTGCCCCCCTCCCATCCAGCCCCTGCCCCATCCAGCCCCCTGTTCCCTTCCCATCTGGACCCTTGCAGCAGTGGGTTCTCCTTGCCCCAGTCCTCCCACCCACCTGTGGGGGATGTGTGACCCAGCCCCACATTACCTCCATAAGTACAGCCCCGACAGTGGCCTTGCTCTCACCAAACTGCTGTCCCATGGAGTGGTAGGAGTCTGGGATGGCCAGCTTCCAGATGGCGATCGTGACCCGTTTCTCCAGGGTGAGGGCTGGCCACATGCAGGTGTCCTGGTGCCAGAGTGCAGGGGTCAGCCAGTGGCAGGTCTCCTCAAAGGTCTGCCTCGATTTGCAGAAGTTCCACAGCCACCTTTCCTCACCCCACTCCCCCAGCACCAGGTGCTCCCACCAGTCAGTGCTGCTGGGGTGGGTCCAGAGGTGTTGGGTCACCCAGGGGGGCACACGGCGGGAGCCCCACAGCCCTAGGGGGACCACCCATCCACCAATGAGCTACCAATGAGATTGGGTGCAACTGCAGTGATAGTGCACAGCACTGCCAGCAGGGTGTCCATAATGAGGGTGTCCTCCTGCAGGAGCTGTCACTGTGCCTCCATCGTGGGCATGGGTGGGCTCTGCCAGGCTGGGAAAGGCTGGGAAGCACTCAGCTTGTAATGTCATTACTATCAAAACAAAAAAGACTGAATAAATTATTTTGTTAGTCTTTAAAGTGCTACGTGACTGCTTTTTTGTTTTGATAGAATACAGACTAACACGCCCACCTCTCTGTCACTATTCAATATGCAAGACATTATTCAATATGCAAGACACAACATTTATCCGTTGGCATGGAGGTCCATCAACTACATGAAAAAAAATTGCCCAGCTCCAGACAGGCGAGAAAGCAAGAAAGTGATTATCACCTAATCAATTGTGTTGTTAGTCTTTAAAGTGCTACATGACTGCTTTTTTGTTTTGATAGTAATGACATTGTTAGAGGTGAAAGTTGATCCACAGTTCAAGTTGCAGCGCTGTTTGTTAGATTGTTTTCTTATTGATTTGTAGGATATGTGAATTGGCACCCTTGAAATTCGCATGAAGTATCACACAGTTTGAGATCCAGTATGCACTTGAAACACAGTATGGGAGTAAACATATAGGGTATGATTCAGGCCTTAACTGCACTGCAGTCATTCAGGAGTAATCCTGCCAAGCTGAACAGAATTAAACTGTTACAAAACCATTGTAGGATCAGTATTAGATCCTTTGTCTATTCTTGAGTCTGGCCTCACTGCCATTCTTTACGCACATATTCCCATTGACTTTAGCTGAAATTACTTGCCTGAGTAAGGCTCAGGACCCCAATTTGTAAAATCTGAAGTGGAATGGGAAGGGTCAGGAAAATGCCATCTTCCTCATGAGAATCTCAGCTAACAAAAATGTTATCACAACGGGCTTCATTAGGCAACATTTTCTGATAAGCTATCTAAGCCACTCAATGTCATACAAGCAGGAGGAGGAGATTTACAAAAAAAAAAAAAATTCTACTTACATTTTCTAAAGCACTGCTGAGCATTTCAGCGCATCTAGAGCAGTTTGTAGGGGACAGTTAGTTAAAGATGAGACTGAACCAAAACTGTGGCCCTGAATACATGCAGGCTGGGTCTACATGTGTCCCTTCCTTTCGAAAGGGGCATATTAATGAGCAGGTTCAAAACATGCTAATGAGGCGCTGCAATGAATATGCAGTGCCTCATTAGCATGATGGTGGCTGTGGCGATTCGAAAGTGCAGCTTTTCGAATTGTGCGCCGTCCATGGAGACGGGACCTTCCGAAAGGAACCCCCCCATCTGTGATTGGAAGAAGGGCTTTTGAAAACTGGGAGGGGGGGTCCTTTCGGAAGATCCCGTCTCCACAGCCATTTCTATACAGGCCACTTTCTTCAAAAGTGGCATGGTAATACACGGCCTGAAATATGCTAATGAGGTGCAGATGCAAATTTCCCGCGCCTCATTGGCATACAGTCGTGATTTGGAGTCCGGAAGACCATTCTTCCAGACTCCAAAATGCCATGTAGAAGCACGGCCCCGGGGAAGCTTCCGGAAGGAAGTCCTTCTTCTGGAGGCCCCTTCTTCCCGAAAATTTTTGGGAAGAAGGGGCCTCTGGAAGGACTTCCTTTCGGAAGACCCTCCAGGGGCCGCGCTTCTAAACGGCGTTTTGGAATCCGGAAGAATGGTCTTCCAGACTCCAAATCACATGACTGTATGCTAATAAGGCATGGGGAATTTGCATCCGCCCCTCATTAGCATATTTTGGGCCATGTATTACAATGCCACTTTCAAAGAAAGTGGCCTATGTAGAAACGGCCCACGGGCAGCGCAGCACTTTCTAATTGCCGTGGCTGCCATTATGCTAATGAGGGGCTGCATGTTCATTCCAGTGCCTCATTAGCATATTTTGAACCTGCTCATTTACACGCCTCTTTTGAAACGAAGGGGCATGTGTAGACCCAGCCGCAAACTCTTACATTTAGGATTTTGAATTTGAACCCAGCTCTGTACCCAAATTTCACTACACTGACCGCTAACTTCATCATGAATCAAAATAATGCCCCCCTCCCCAGCATGTGTAGTGGTACCTGATTCTTAAGGTAATTGCCCCATTGATCTGTAGTATGCCTCTGATAATCAAATTTAAATACAGTGCAACTGACTTCATCAATCAATCATCTGAAATACCTGTTTCCTTATGTCTTTTCTGGTTGCGATCATACTTATACTGTTTTCTGAACTAACGATATATAGGTTCCAAATAATCTGTATCATTGACATATAAAAATTAAAAAAATAGAAAATTTTATTGTAGTGTTTTGGAAATACAATAAATTATACAATAATATAGGTGTTTCTTCTACAAGCAGTCAATTAAAGTTTTGCTTTTGTGTTCAGTGGGAGTAATTCTGAGTCATTTAATTAAACAAATATATTTAAAAATTATATATTGTAGCAAATCACATGAACATACATTGGATATATGTTTAATTCCAGTTCTAAAAATCTAAAAGGGAATTGCACTCTTATAATGTCCACTTATACCCAGAAATGCTAAACAATCCTAAAGCAAAAATCAAACAGATCAATTAAAAATCTAGGAACTGATTTACTAGTGTGTTGGAGAAATGCTGTTAGCAGAAGTGTAAAGCAAATAGAATTACTGTATGCAGTAAATTCTAGAGGTAGGCTATCCTGCACTGAAAAACCCAGTGTGTTTGAATTCTCTCGTTGTTGAATAGTGACACCATTCAATGTCTTATCCAAAATTAGAGTTAGCACAAAATTAATCCCTTTAATCTTTTAAATTATTTTTAATTGCAAAAATGCAGAAGATTACTATCACTGAATGAAGCTATGGACTCACATTCATTGAATACGTATGCTTCATCTCCTCACTAAGGAGGTAGCCAGACAATGACAATTTTAAAAATCCCTTTTTCCAGGTATTGGCAATGACTGGTTTACCAATGTGTATATTTTAATGAATATATTAGTCTAAGAAATGGTAATTCATTATTTACCTTGCTCATTCATTTATGAGAACCAATAGGGTTACAGGCATTTTCCCAATGTTAAGACATATGAATATTTGCAAAACAAATTTCTCACTTTTACTTTTTATTTTTATAATTGTTTAAAATAGTTGGTTTTTTCACTGCAAAATACATGCTTATATAATGAGAGTACCTTTCAATATCATACTGCATATTTTATTCTATTCTATTTAAATTGTTACTGGTATTGGCTAAAATAATGCTCTGAAGCAAGTTTTGGACACGAGTGGATTCAGGCTGCTTGTAATCTATATAGTCAACCATGTAGATTAAATCCCTTTAATACCACTTGTGTGTAACATTTTCTAGCTGGGGACTATCCAAATGCCTTGTGAGGAGAAAGAAACCCAGATCCTTAAAACAAATCTTTTATGAACTATACTTCAAAATTTCAGATTTGAAGAAGTGAAGAAGTGGGTAGGTGAAAGCTCATCACCTAATCAATTATTTTGCTACTCTTTAAAGTGCTATGTGACTCCTTTTTGGGTTTGTATACGTCAAAAAGTTTGACATGAAGAGAGAAGGGTTATCAACACAAGACCCTTTGAAAAACAAAGTGTATGTGGTATTTAACAACATGAATAGTATGATGATCGTCCTCTGTAAATCTGTTTGTTATCCGACATATAAAAGGATATTCTATGAACATTACATTAGATAGGATTGTTACAAGTATATCAAACATTTTTAGTGCAGCAGTAGTTGTAAAAATAATTCATTTAAATGAAAGCTGATGATATATTCATTTTTTAATATTTATTTGTCTACAGAGATAGAAGGATCAATC
Source organism: Carettochelys insculpta (assembly GCF_033958435.1). NCBI lineage: Eukaryota > Metazoa > Chordata > Testudines > Carettochelyidae > Carettochelys > Carettochelys insculpta. The sequence goes on along the minus strand of NC_134141.1, from coordinate 23,672,522 downwards.
TAGCTCTCACTGAAGCCAATGGAGTTTTGATTTCATGGTGGAGAGCAAGAACTATATTAGTGTATTTAATTCAATGAAGTACATGTTGAACTTCTCTCATCTAGTACCCTTGGGACCTGACCAGAACCAGATGACAGAATTTGCCAGATGACGGGAGGTCAATACATTCTAGCACATTACTAACACTTCAGCTGCTTACCGGGCTCTTAGAAGACAATTAGACATAAATTACAGCTTGATCACAGCACATAACACTGAGAGCCAAAGCTGGGAGCTGTAAACAAACTCTATGGGACCATGGGAAACTTGGTCACACCCATGGTAACTGGTTGTCCAGCAAATAAAATCATACCAGATTACAGATGTTGCCAGATGAGACAGTTCCGGATAAGAGAGGTTCAGCCTGCATTAATAATAAGTTTCAAATTCATATAATCAAAGTAATACTCAGTGCTGTGTTTTACACTGAATTAAGTAGGAAAATTAGTTGAACAATACGCACTGATGACTCATTTAATTGCATGTTGTTTTTATGTATATCATCAAACTATTTGACTTTCTGAACTCTGGTTAGAACAAGAAAATGATACTTAAAATTATTCACAGATATTTGGAAAATATGAAATTCCTAAACTTACAAGAAACTGTTTCATAAATACATGTTAATTTTACATTTTCCAAATGCAATCTTTGTGAATAATTTTCCCCCCAATCTTACCACACACCAGAAAATCAAATATTTTCATGTACTATTTTTTCCAGTATGAAAAAAAAGACATTTTTAGATTACTACACTTTACTTCGTCATTTAAAACATACTAGTAATGGTGGCATGTATTAACACACAGGAAACATTAGATCCTTTTGCCCAAAGATTAGCTTAAATATCATCATAGTAATCAATTAACGATACTTAGTATGTTCTGAAATATCATTTAGGTTTGTGTCTTGAGTTGGCATGCTAGTGAGAAACCTCAGCTGAACAGCAAGTTAGTAGGTAAAGGTGCTATGCCAGGTAGTATTTGTAGCAATGAGATTTTATGTTACATAACATGTCTGTTGGTGTTTGCTAATACGTGGTGGACCAAACTTAAGTAAAGGACCTTTTTGAAGTGTAGAAACACATTATGGGCACAGAAACTCTTTGCTTTGTTGTCCTACAAATTAATTGTGAAATAGTCATCCACATAGTCAACATATAGCAGCTAAATTCCTGTCAGATAAAATACTTTATAGTGGTGTTCTCTTTACTGCATTATCAATGGACCACTAGGAAAGAAACCCAAACACACACATCCCTTTCATGGAAATATAATTACAAATCTATTTCTCTTTAAAAACCTAATAATCACATTATATTAAATAGGGCCTAAAATTAGAAATCAGTCAGACCCCTGTAACACAAATTTCCCCACAAAACCCCTAAAACCTAACATTTCATAATGTTTGTTTTTAGAAAGCAGTTTGCATTGCAGAAGTTACTACCATGGGATGTAAAAATTGTGGCAAAATGTGTATAATATGTTGAATTTCACACTTTGTTGGTGAAATGGAGCTACAGTTACTGAGGAAGTGGCCATCCCTTATACATACCTTGCAGCCAGTATTTTAGTATTTTAAACCACCATTTTATTTGGTAGACCATAAAATATCATTCGTATTCTCAAGTCTATGACCCACTTCTAGATATTAAGAAAACACCACTTAAATGCAAGGAGAAAACAATTTCAGTAACTTACAAGGGCTCTACCCAATGCTGTTTTCTAAATAAATACACTGGTCTTATACGAGAAAGGTTTAACATTGTTGGTTTTATTATCTATTCTTTTACCCTGTTTCTTATGCCAGTGTAATAAAGTGGACAATTGGGCGCTTTACATTTAAACTTACTTACATTTTAGTTCCCTCACTAAATCCTTGCCAAAGACAATAGGTTGCAAGATGAAATATACACTGCTGAAGATTTAAAAAAAATCCCTCCAAATAAATTTAAAATTTTTCAATTACTTGTAAATGGCTTATGGAAATCTTCGAATTTTCAAACCCTTTGACAGCACACTTCTTAATATAAAAAAGTTGCTGAAGTCATTCAGATCGCCAGCTATATCTCTGGCCTTTGAAGAAATCAACAGAGTGGTGAATATCCTGTACATGCCTGAAGAGGTGTATAAAATGAAATCTTTTAAATTACTGACTATGTACAATTTGAACATTGAACTCTGTTGTTCCTGTGTTTTCAGTACCTGGTCCCTGAGCTAGAGTTGACAAATTCGATGGTGTTAATACAATATTCGTATGTTATTTCTAACATTCGTGACACACATACACACATCATCTCTGTTCAGTAAAAGCAAAATAAATCCTGTCTTCTACTTACTAATCACTGTCTATTTGAGCATCTCCAATGCTTACCAAGCAGCATAACATCCGGTGCAAAAAAATTTGGTTGGTTTGATCTTTATCTAATGTTACAAAAAATAAACCCACTGCAAATAAACCCATCAGCCTACCAGTGTGACTGAAATGTTTGAAGCAGCTTGTGCTAGCAAATCTGTTGATCCACCAGACATGAGTTAGATTTTTATTTTTTATTTTATTTTGGTACAAAGTAATGCAAATAGGATAACAGGGCTTGGAAGACAAATAATAAAGTATAGGAACTGTAAGTGTTTTTTATTTTGCTGTTGGACAAAGCTAAAGATTCTGTTGATTCTTCTGGTACACAAATAACTCATATATCCCTTGTAAAATGCAAACATTATTATGAAATTTGTATAGTAAATAAAAGGATATGCCCCTGCATTGCTTTAGGTAATTATGTCCTAAAATTATTCTCTACCAACTGCAGTGCTGGCTCTATCCCTCTCCCTCAGTGGCTTTTACTGAGAGCCAAGGATTCTGCATGTTAAACCAAGATGGATGCTATGTTTTACATATACATTTTCAGGTGTTTTGCAAAACAGTCTTATGTGGGCAAAGGCAACGAATAGTAATGAGACTTGTGGGTCTAATTTGCTGCACACAGAGCCAAAAAATAAAAGTAAAGTCAAATTTTTGGGGAATATAACATACAAGTCTTACACCACAAATATAAAGAACCTTATGAAAGGGGAAGCCTTTATTGCTTTTTTCAGAGATGTGGAATTGGTAGACAGACATTAATATTTACTATAACTTTTGAATAAACTGACCAAGTATACATGCATGTACCTGTCTGTTATGGCTATTCTTCCAAACTCTCCATTAGAATTGGTAAGACATGAAATAGTTTAAATGTATACAATTCTTAATCTTACCTTAATCTTACCTATTGTGCCAAATCTCTTTTTGCTTTTGAAAACTAAGGAAGAATATTGTAATTTCCACCACTTCAACTTATTGCTTATTTAAAAAAAACACACACTGTCATCAAAGTCACAGTTCAGAAAGAGAAAATGTAAATACTAGATATACTAGTATCTACTATTGGTCACAGATATTAAGTCAATAGTTATTACTTGAAATATTTTCTTTTAATAATAATTTTGTATACTTATTTATAGAAAATATTATATCAACATTTTTATCTATATATCAGTGTCTATATCTATAGATACTGACATCTTTATCTCTACCAATGTCTATATGTATTGTAAAATCTTTTATACAGAAAAAGCATTTGAAAACTAACTTTGATTTACTGTATAAAGCACAAAATCTCAGGTAAATGTAAAAGGCAAATGCTGCTCTCTTCAGTGAGGTGAGTGCACTTTGGCTCTAAATGTATTTTAGTAAGAAAACTTGATTTTATTTGAAAATCTAGTAAAAGAAAATTAATTACACTGTATCCCTGTTTCGAGCCAAATGCATTCTGCTTAGCCTGAAACTCCTTCAGAAAAAACAAACTTCCAGGGCAGTCTTTCCAAAGCGATCCTAGATTTTCCCATTTTTACTGTTCTCATTTGGTCTGATTATAAAGCTTGCAATTTGCTCTTCATAATAAATTCCCCTTCTTCCTCTTCATTCTGGAGCTCTCTCATTCAAAAATTATGTTGGGGAAAAAGCAGAATATTTTTCCCAAACAATAAGGTCTCTCTCCCCCTTTCTCAAGAAAGATCCCTAATTTTTTCAGCCTGGATATTATATACCAGAAAAATTACTGACTTTTTAAAAAATTCATTAAGGATTTTAATATTTGACAAATAATTTACTGAAACCATTAACTTTCTTAAACTGTGCACAGCCTCACACAGAACTTTATATAACCATTGCCATTAACTTAAATGTTGGTAGCCCATATTTCTTGTAGGGCTAACACATTATAAACATTCCTTTTTGAATATGTACTATTAGTATTTTCTTCTTGGAACATGCATTTCATCAAATTCAAAAATATACCATACTCAGACAATCAAGAGTCCAAGCAAGGCCTTACCTTTACAACCAAAGCTTGATTTCCCAGATCTGGCAAACTTCACTTCCACAGCACACGCTGCCCTCAGGTCTGTGATCAACACTACAGTTACAGCACCAAGCATGACCTCTATATATACACAAAGCAATGATAGCAACAAGTGAGTAGTTAGATTCTTACTTCAATCCCACGTTTATCAAGTGATATTACTCATAGAAAGAGATCCTTCAAGCAAACAATCTGCATTGAATTGGAAGGGATCTTGATGGTACACTTGGGGAAAAAGGAGCTTATGCTACAAGAGAGAAAATGAAAATACCCACAGCTATTTCACGTACCACTCATTCTGTTAACCATGTAATATACATTGTCATTTTGACGTTCAGACCATTTCTCTTCCTCTGTCACCTCCATGTCAATCCAATTCACTCATTCTTGCCTATGATGAAATGGAAAAAAAAAAAGGAAACATGGAAAGATTTTTATCCTAAGTCCGCATTTGTGAGACATTTTAAAGCCAGTTAGATTAACCATTGGGAAGAGGTTAGTGGTGATAAGAGAAGCCCCACTGGCTTTCTGTCTCCCATAGACAATGAAATCACATAGTTGTGTCTGTTCCTCTCTGTTTGGGTTGTTCTGATTTAACATATAACAGATCAAGGGCTGCCTTCTCTTCCTAATTAACTCAAGTTAAACTAATGAGGGAGACCAAGGTGGAGGGAAGCTTGAAAGAGAAGAGAGATCATGAGTTGGAAGGGATTGTATTACAATTTAAAGGGGACGGAGAAAGGAAAAAGAAGACAGGTACAGTTAGGCTCCATTCTTGGGGAGATGGGGCATGGTATCCTAGAAAAGACAATGGCATTCTGTAAAATTATTCAATAAATATATAAAATCCAATTTTGTGTTAAATTTTTGCTCCTTTTTAGGATGTGTTTCAGCACTCATAGGGGAACAGCTCATATTTCACAATCTGGATCTTGGTTTTCTGTCTGCAGCTGTTCTGACATTGCACCCACCTCTAAAACATACATGATTTATTGCTGCAGGGTTTTTTTTGCCAACCACAATATGACATATAGTTGCTACATGTTTCTGGAAGGAAGTGGTGTCTGACTGGGGTTTTTGAAACTTCTTTTAAATTGCCAGCCAAACGGCAGGTTTTGCATTATCCTAACCAAAAATTAAATTCACCTTTCCTTATGATACCCATTAAAATACACAACATAACAATAAGGACTGAAGGATCTAATGACAGTGCTAACACACAATGCTTTCTCAGATGTAAGTGCACACAATTTGTGGATTACAAGAGCATGTGTATGCACCCTTGTGTATGCCATTGTGGAAAAAGAGAAATTTTCAACTTTCCTGTAATTACCTCTGTATGTATTGATTGTTTTGTATAAGTTATGAAAGAGTTACATGAAAGCACGTATTTCTGATATCACTTCTTAACAAGCCGTCTTATGTATAGCTAAGAATATAAGCTTTTGGTGGTCTAAAATAAAAACAGATTGGCCCTGATTCTAATCTCACTTATACCAGTTCTACAGTGTTATTACTTGATTGACTAGAGATACTATTCCTAATTTATCCTGGTATGAGACAAGAATCTTGATCAACTTGTGTGTAGTGGGTGGTAACAGAAGCACCAGCCTCACTTCACCGGAAGCATCAAATTAAGTGACAGATTTTCTGGCTGGGCCCTCTGGTGTGGCCTTTCTCTTCTGTCCAGTTCTAGACAGACAAATCTCATGGCAGAAGAGAAGATACTGAAAGTCTCCACTGCAGTTATGACATGCGCGATTTCACATACTTAGAGCTTCCCCCTTTACATGCATGAATCAAAGACAGACAGGTTAAAGGAAAATAAGGCAGAATGAGAAGATGCTCAGACTGTGGAAGCAGAGGCTGTGGAAAGAGAGGGAGCATCAGGCCAAGAAAGGGAAAACGAAAGAGTCGTAACAGGGAGGGGAGGCATGTAAAGTTTGGAAAAGCACTGGTAATGGTGTGGGAAGAAATGTCAGGGTACTGCTGAGAGCACAGTAAAGGTGATATCAGTTTGGAGGGGTGAAGAAGAGCAGGTAAGAAAGCAGAGTTAAGGGAGGGGTAAAGAGAAGTGTCTGGCTGAATAAGGCTACAAAACACAGGGTTAGATCCAGGGAAGCGGGGGGAAATTCTGCAAAGGCAATCATCCAGAGGGACAGGAGAGGAGTCAAATATGAGACTTTGGAAAGGGGGTTGGTAAGCTGAAGGAGGTGTTTCAGGAGGAGTTGGAGTATGAAGTGGGGGTTGTTATGCTGGAATGAGAAGAGAAGGATGGTGGATGAAGAAAGGTTTGTCAAGATAGTTAAAATATTGGGATAGGGATAAGACCAGACTTGAGGTTTCCTCAGGTTTTAAGTCATTATCAACTTGGAAATCAGAGATCTTATTTGAGACACTGTTGTTTGTGCATGTGTGCCTGTCTCTTTGCCATGGCTCTGATTGGGGTTAATAATAGCACTGGCTGTTTTAGCAAAATCCGAGGGGATGTGACAGGTAACTGAGAAGGAAATCGCCGGCTGCCTTTGGCTCACTGTAGTTATTTGTCTCTAACGAGGCCAGCTCGTCGCCAGCCCCTTTGCAGATGAATTGAAGCGATGGGCTGAAGCAGGGCAAAGTAGGCGTCATGTCCTGACAGGCTGAGGTGTGACCTGATGAATGTTAACCATCCTGGACATCTTCTGAAGAACAAGTGGAGAGAGAGGAGGGGCGGAGGGGTTCAAAGCCCAGAGATCAGAATTCTGGGCAAGGTCAAAAGAGTCAGGGAAGAAAAAAAGGAAAGTGAGATTATAGATCACCTCCTTTCAGATCTAACACAAAGCAACCCTGCCTCTGGGATCTGGAACTTCCCAACAGGAAAGATTTTCCTGAAGATACTTTTACCATTCTCCCTCATTTAATTAAAAATGTCTCCAGCTGTAATTCTCTCATCCAGGTACAATTTTCAACTTTTTTTTTTCTTTTTTCTTTTCTTTCTTTAAAAAAAATAAAATGTGAGAGAAAACAAAGAATTTCTTTCTAAATGTTCTGAATACATTTGTCAACAGGGACATGCTTAGGAAACCATACGGCTTGATTTTCAGATTCCATAAATAAATATGGACTTAAACATGGGTAATCACTTGTTTATCTACAACTATGTACTTACTTTGCACATCCAGAAGTGTGTAAAGCTAATTAGGAAGCACAAGCATCATTACACAGAAGGAAACATCTTTACATTTGAACATACCTTTAGACATCAGCGTTTGAGTGTTCACAGAAAGTTGCGGTGTTGTGCACAATTATGTGCCAAGCTAAAGCTTAAACCTAATAAGTTTAATATTAGACTAAGTATTCATAAAAGTAAATAGTAAATAAAAAAAATCAGGTGGACGCAGGCTGTGTAAACACAATTACAAATTTTCTATCTGGAGTTAAAATATATGCAATTAATTAGGCTGGTTGCTTACATGGCAAAAAAGAGAGAGAGAGAAATGAATAATTTTTAATTCAAAATGTGAACATTGGTGGTACAGAATGTTTTTATTATTACTATTATTAAATAGTAACAAAAATTAACAAAATTAATCAAGCTCTTTCACCACTTTCTTAACTGAAGAAATTTAGAACACTGCAGCAGTGATTATACCAGTGCAATTATTCACCATACTCACAAACATATTGAAAACATTCTCAGTTACCAATGATTAGCCAAATCCTCTGTGATTTTTAAGGCAAAACTGACTCTGTTCTTCTTTGCCAGTGCAATAATGGAGGTCTAGTTGAGGCAGATCGTTGGCAATTTTGTTGTCCTCCTGCCCCCGAAGAAAAAGGTTTTAAAAATTGATTAGAAAGTGTATGTGGTTAGGGTGGGGGAAGCCAGACCCTGTTGGAAAAACCAGCCTGTAATAGTATGACTATAAAGCCAGGAAATGGCTTTCTTAAAATATGAGAGTAAGAAGCACAAAATAAGTTTTACAGTATTGTAATTGCTAGTTTTGAATGAAGAAAATAAACTAAAGTTAACTGCATAATCATTGGGTGGAATTATTTCTCATATCACAGTTTCATTGCCCAACAGAGAATTTACTCATGTCAATGTTTAAGTCTAAACACGTTTGAAAAAAATGGGTTGAAAATCTCTCTCTTTTGCTAGTGAAATAATATCAAAATAAATAGGAAGGAAAAGGGCCTTTTCTGGTGTGCGCACACGTTTGCATGTGTGTGGCTAGATTGTGTATGGGGTGCAAGAGAAAGGGTAGATTTGCAAATCTCTAACTTATTTTTTCAATGAAAATTTATGTTTTTCACATAATTCACATGGTTTCTCATAGCTTTAACAAGCAAACTGACTATCCTACTGGGACATAACTGCAAATAAATGTTATATGAAAAGATACATTCATGAAAAAAGGAAAACAAAATGGTGGACAAAATGACTGTTGCCCCAACATGACTCCATAAGCATAATGTGAGGCCATTCTGTGCAGAGTGTCAGGAGAGCTCTAACATGCTCCTATGTTCCACGTGTACTGTGTATCCTAGCAGTGTTGCTTATGTAGAAACAATAATCAGATATGCAGCTATCTCATTGATAGCTATGTTGTGTACCTGTTTCATTTAGCTGAGGAGGGATGCATGTTCCTCAGCCACCTTTCTTGCTTGGCCTACCACACTTTTGGGGTTGGCTAGAGTGCATTCTCTACACTTAGGATATTCTTCTTTGTGAGAAAGTGGAGGAGGAGGGTAAAAGAATGGTTGAGCCAGGTGCTATGACACTTCTCTTTTCTTGCTGGCCAGTACAGCCATATGTAAGTACAAAAAATAAGCTCCACCTTTGCAAAACCTGCAGTAAATTGCCTCTCTTAGGGACCAGGGGAAGGAGACTAGGAATAGTGGATCAGAAAGCTGTCTCTGGGTTACAGACAGTGCAGGTTAGAAAATGCCATTTTCCAAATCACTGCCCTCCCAAATAATCCCAACAATGGACAAAAAAATGTAAAATTGTTAGGCTTTTGATTCTAGATTTTTGAAGGAAAATTTTCAATTAAAAATAATAGTTTTTTATTTTTTAAAAATGGATTATTCTGGGTGGAGAAAAAGCTTCATCCAAATCCCAGAAATGTCAAAAACATGCAAAAATTCCACAAAATGTTCATTTTTTAAAAAAAAAGTCATTTTTTTGCCAAAAGCAAAAACGTATATGGAAAAAAAAATATGACAACCTCTGCATAATGCCTCATACCATACTCCTGACTGGTGCAACTAATGTACAAATCAACACTCAGTGCTATATATTAAATCATAAGCTTAAACTGTTATGGAGGAAATGAAGGGCTTGAGTCTCCTTTCATGTCAAACAACTTAAATGAAAAATAGGAGTAACAGTATTTGAAATTACACCAACATGAGAATGGAATCAGATGAGAGCCACGTAGCGCCAATAAATTTTGTTTAAAAGAGAAATGCAGTCGCTTTGCCATCACTTTCTCCCTTTCTGCTAGCCTTCTACAACAAACAAATAAGTAGAACAGTCTGTTACACAACAAGCTTCCATGCATACTCCAGGCACTCATCTGTTTCCTGAAGTACAAATAGAATTTACAGATTCTCAGATTGTAATTATGCCTGTTCAGACAAGCAGCCTGCTTTACGGAAAGAAGGTAAATGGCAATGTCAAGCCATTAAAAATCTTTCCAAATGTCTATGTTAGTCATATACTTATCAGACAGATCATAATTTAAGATGCAAGGTTTGCTTTCAAATGACAATCTTTGACATTAAGCCTCTTAAGAAGCTATTATGTAAAAGACTAATCATAACAAAAATTCATCTTGAATGCTGTACACCCCAAGGTCCATGAATCTTGTAACTCATCAGCCACCAAAGTTATGCTGTGTTTCTACCCTGTGCTGTGGAATTGTGCTTGAGAAACTCATCTTTCACTTAAATAACATGTTCTTATCCCTTTTGATTTAGCAACATCTTTAAAACTGAGAACCAATCACACAGGGTGCAGTGGTGACTGCCTGAGGCTATGTTTAGCACTTTTGTCCATGTAACTTATGTTACTTAGGGATATGAAAAAACACCTGTATGAACAAGCTAATATCCATAAGAATGGCCATACTGGGGTCAGACGAAAGGTCTATCTACCCCTGTGTCTGGCCTTCTAACAGTGGCCTTACCAGGTGCCCCAGAGGGAATGACCAGAACAAATCAAGAGATTTATCCGTTGTTTCCCATTCCCACCTTCTAGCAAACAGAGGCTAGGAACACCATCCCTGCCCATCCTGGCTGATAACCACTGATGGACAGAATTTGCACCACAAGTGGTGGTATGGGCAGTGCTGTGTTAGTGGGACAAGATCTCCCATTGACTCTGCACATTGTGGCTACGTCTACACGTGAAGCCTACATCGAAATAGCTTATTTCGATGTAGCGACATCGAAATAGTGTATTTCGATGAATAACGTCTACACGTCCTCCAGGGCTGGCAGCGTCGATGTTCAACTTCGACGTTGTGCAGCACCACATCGAAATAGGCGCTGCGAGGGAACGTCTACACGCCAAAGTAGCACACATCGAAATAAGGATGCCAGGAACAGCTGCAGACAGGGTCACAGGGCGGACTCAACAGCAAGCCACTCCCTTAAAGGGCCCCTCCCAGACACAGTTGCACTAAACAACACAAGATCCACAGAGCCGACAACTGGTTGCATACCCTGTGCCTGCAGCATGGATCCCCAGCTGCCGCAGCAGCAGCCAGAAGCCCTGGGCTAAGGGCTGCTGCCCACGGTGACCATAGAGCCCCGCAGGGGCTGGAGAGAGAGCGTCTCTCAACCCCTCAGCTGATGGCCGCCATGGCGGACCCCCCTATTTCGATGTTGCGGGACGCGGATCGTCTAAACGTGCCCTACTTCGACGTTCAACTTCGAAGTAGGGCGCTATTCCCATCCCCTCATGGGGTTAGCGGCTTCGACGTCTCGCCGCCTAACGTCGATGTTAACATCGAAATAGCGCCCAACACGTGCAGCCATGATGGGCGCTATTTCGAAGTTAGTGCCACTACTTCGAAGTAGCGTGCACGTGTAGACACGGCTGCAATGACTACACGGTCCCTACTTCGACGTTGAACGTCGAAGTAGGGCGCTATCCGCATCTCCTGATGAGGATAGCGACTTCGACGTCTCGCCGCCTAACGTCGAAGTTAACTTCGAAATACCACCCGACGTGTAGCCGTGACGGGCGCTATTTAGAAGTTAGTGCCACTACTTCGAAGTAGCGTGCACGTGTAGACACGGCTTGTGAGTGGTTTAATTTTGTCAGTGGGAGAGCTCTCACCTATCAGCCTAGAGCGTCGACATGGGACAGCTGTATCAGTACAGTTGTGCCGCTGTAAGATCTCTAGCGTAGATGTGGTCTCAGTTTGCAGGGAGCTTAAAGCAATGATAGTGAGAGGTGTGAAGTGCCCCATCTATTTAGGGTCCTAGGATTCAGTTGCTGTCTGAATACATACCAGGGGATATAATATTTTACCATGGAATTTGCTGCAGCCAGGTGACTGACATGTTTGCTGTCTCCTGAATCTGGCAGAAATTGCCCAAGGCCAGCTGTTGCTCTCTAGATTTCCTCATTAGGGAGAACTCGTTGGCACACATGCAAAAGGAGGTGTTTTTTTTTTTGGCAGATGCTTGAACTAAAGCGGGCGGGGGGGGGAGCCAACAGCAGGAGGTTGGAGCTGGGCCAGGGATCTGCAACCTGAGGCTATACTTTGTGGCTTCCTATGCTATAATTGCAAAGTAAAAAGAAAAAAGCCCAAAACCCTCTTGATTATTTTTGATAAACAGTGAACCTCTAACAGCTGAGCAACAAACAACTTATATCTAACTAGCAAACAATATGTTATCTCAAACATTAAATAACTCTCCCTTTAATATGCGCAGTGCATTGTGGGATATGAGACTTTATCTGTATTTTGATCATTTTGCCAATAAAATCTTGATTTTGTAAAGGAAAAGGGGGCTTGCAGCATTCCTCCTGTGAAGGGCAGTATGCATTTTAAGAGAGAAAACTGAGATTAAACGTGAAGTAAAATTGGCATAATTAAAATGGCTTCAAAGAAAGGAAAATTGAAGACGAAAATGAGAATTTCAAACTGGATGGACCCAATCATTTGCATTTACATCAAATTCAGCTGGCTCTCTTTATGTCTCACATGCAATGAGAAATTCACCAACAACAAAACATGCAACCTCGAGAGGCATTTTCTCAAAAAATACATTCGTTTTGCTGAATGGTATCCAGCTGGAGATGCCAGAAAAAAAAAAAGCCATGGAAGAGATGCTGTGCAAAGCAGAGCAAAGAAAGAACACATTCGCTAAAATAACTGTGGCTAGTTCTGTGGAAACTCAAGAGATTGTGAAGTGATGAAAGCCATTCACAGATAGTGAATATATAAAAGTGTGCTTTATCAAAGCATCAGAACAGCAGTACAGTGATTTCAAAACCAAAACCAAAATTTTTTAGAATCTAGAGTTCTCCACAGACAGAGAGAAGGTTCAGGAGTGAAAGTCAGGAAGATAGTGGCACAAACACACACATGTGAAACGTGAGGAAATAGAATATGTAAAAACTTTGTGAACGTCCTGCAGGAAACATGTATCACATTACAAATCATTGTGTGTGCATTGTTCTTAAAATAGGGGCTACAGTTTGATGTTATTTATTATGGTCTGTCTTGTATTCGCATGCATTGCATCTCTTGAATTATTGAGGTTTTTTACTGAATTTGAAAATAATGGCTCATCTTGCTATTTTGGTTGCTGACCCCGGAGCTGGAACATTCGGTATATACAGCCAAAAATTCCTCCAAAATTGGTACATGTGAAAGTAATTATTGATGACTTTTATGTCAACAGGGATTTCCAAACATGAGTCACGATTGTATGTGATTTGTGGGAGGGAAATAAGGATATATCTCGGGAGCATACTCACTGATGCCACCACAAATCATAAAGGTGAAGCATTTGTTCCTGTTGTGACATAGAGTATAAAAGCCCCATGTATACCATTCTTCTTCAAGTTTTGGGGCACAGAGGGCCATGAAAAAGATTTAAGCAGTTAACACAGATTCAGGACTGCTGCTTATCTCAGAGAAGGTAGCATCAGTGTAGCTGCACTGGCTTCAGATCAAGTTATTGACAATTTAGACGAGCAGTAGGTCAAAAGCTGACCTGAAGAGTCCAAATTGGTTAACACTCTATCTATTCTTTTTATGTTGGGATTGCACTTATTTTAGCAATTTGCATATATTAATAACTTTTATATACCTGGTGTTTTTCAGGTTAACCACTTAGGAAGTGAGAAAAATAAACATGATCTAAGATTATATTTAAGGAGATTCGCTGACATATGGGCTATGTCTACACTAGCACACTATGTCGAAGTAGCCTATTTTGAAGTAAGAACATCGAAATATGCTACTTAGATGCATATCATCTACACGTCCTCCGGGGCTGGTGCTGTCGACGTTCAAAGTCGAAGTAATGATGGGGAACGTTGAAAGGAGCCGCCCCTGAAGGAAATGCGGAGCGTCCACACACACAAGCACTCTCCATCAAAATAAGGATCGAGCAAAGCCTGCAGATGCCCTTCTGGGGCAAGAACAAGCCATTCCCTTAAAGGGCCCCTCCCAGACACACTCAGCCTGCACAGCACGAGGTCCACAGAGCAGACAACTGGTTGCAGACCCCATGCATGCAGCATGGACCCCCAGTAGCAGCAGCAGCAGCAGCCAGAAGCCCTAGGCTAAGGGCTGCTGCACACGGCGACCATAGATCCCTGCAGGGTCTGGACAGAGCTTCTCTCAACAGCTCAGCTGATGGCCACCATGGAAGACCCCGCTCTTTCGATGTAGTGGGATGCGGATCGTCTACACATGCCCTACTTTGACGTTGAACGTCAAAGTAGGGCGCTATTCCCATCTTCGGATAGGAATAGTGATTTCGATGTCTCGCCGCCTAACATTGATTTCAACGTCGAAAGAGCACATGGTGCACGTAGACGTGATGCATGCTATTTTGATGTTGTGCCAGCTACTTCGAAGTAGTTGACTAGTGTAGATGCACCCATGGTGAAATAGTCACATTACTTATCACCCTTTCAGTCAGTCGTTTTCAGGGCGAGGATGAAGGACTGTTTAGCACATGTCCATCAATTTCCAACCTCATTCTGTTGAAGGTCTTGGGACAAAGAGCTCATTAGAGGTAGCCAAATCAGGCTAGTGAGAGTACAGACAAGTCCATCCTCTAAACCACATGTCTGGTGTGACAAAACATATCATTTATGATGATTTTTTGTTTTAGTCACATCTATAGAAGCAACAAGAAAGTAAATGTGTCCAACTTTTAGATGAGTTAATAAAATTGTATCCAGTGTTAAAATGGTTATAGGAAGAAATAACTTCACAAGATACCTCACATCCTGTCTTTCAGAGGACAAGTAGTTTATCTGAGTCCAAGCAACATAGTTGGATGTTAAGGTCCATTTGCTGTGTAACTAGATGATATTACCAATATGTAGTTGGCATTAAATATCCATTTAATAGTAACCTAATATGTATTGGAAATCTTCTTGGTTATCTTATTACCTGGAACAAAAATCTTAATAAAGCTGAAAAACTAGTTGCTTCTGCTGCTCTTAAAGGAGAACCAGATCATGTGTTTACTAGGCTAGGTAGTAAAAATATATTTTTCAGATTATTTATAAAGCAAGATTTCATTAAATGAGAAAAAATACTCAAACTTAGAATTTTCTGTGAATCCCTCATTTATCTGACTTCAAGGAATAAATTGAGGCTCTCCAGAATGATTCTTCTGCAAAACTTGTTGCCAAGCAACACATCTCTAGCTATTTCTTATAATTACATAGCACTGTAAAAATGCTGTTTGAATACAGGCCCCAGTACAAAAAGGACATGATGAGTCATCCTCAATTGCTGGCAAATAGCACAAGAGACAATCTAGCAGAAAGTGAGTTATCCTCAGTCACCAAACTGCTTTCTACAATGCATGGCCTTGCAGCTAAAAAGCCAGCTCTAGAAAGTAAAGTCACGAGGGGAAGTGTAGTTTATGAAATACCAGGTAAAGAAGAAATTCAAGATGAATGTGTTGGAATGTACAGTTATTCAGATCACAGAGAGCTGTGGAGGGAACTGACTAGCTCTGAGATGTGTTACCCACCAGGGGACCCAGACCTGAATGATCCAGATGATTAACACCAAGTATGTGTGTACACTTGCACCTGGAGGTGTTCAACAGGATGGTATTATTTAGGTTTCCTTACATCTTTGGTTTCTAGCATCTTGGTTTTTTAATTCAGAATAGGAGTTGGTTGTGAGTGAATCTGTTGTGCCTTTTCATAGTGAACTTGACTCAAATGAAAGTAACTTGAACTGGCTGTTAAAGAGACCTGTCACATGAGGACCTCTTCTCTCCTTTTCCATACAATGAAGCTTGTTTCTGCCAAGGACTGCCTTTTTTATATTGGCTTTCTTTGAAGTTAAAAAGGTCGTTCAGTAGAGGAAAAAGCTGGCAACAGGAAGGGCCTAATGTTTTCTCCTGTTGATCACAGAAGATAGGATGGAATAGAGCTGGACTTCAGCTTTTTATGAGTAATCTAGAGCCAATGAATTGGCTGCTTATTTATTTATTTATTTATTTCATTTGCATTTGTGACCCGGACCTTATTGTAGTGGCACAGGATTGCTTTTGGGATAGAAGCATTATGAAAAAAGCTTTGTTGAACTTGGACTTCTCAAATCAGCTACTTTTACTGATGGAGGAACCTGGGTTTCCAGGTGGGCAAATGAATTAATTTCTACTAACACTGAATAAATCCACAGTATTGATTAGGCCTTGCTATTCAGTACTGCTAGCTTACTTAGACTTATATAGCTCACGCTCTGTACTTAGCAATCATTTTAAATAATAAGACTTTTAAAATGAATGAAATGTCTTGTTTCATTTTAATTTGTACGTCAACAGATGGAAATGTAATGACGCTGTGGGATTTATGCCTTTATGTCTCTTATAAAAAGACTACTACTCAGCTAATCTTTATAGTGAAACTAGGTTTTATTTCAAGCAATGTGAAACATTAAAATACTTTAACAGCTAGTTTTTGAATTGTTAAAAAATAGTTGCGTTACAGTCCTTATTTAAATCTTAGAATTTTGTCACAGTTTATTCCTTCAAACTAGTTATAACATTAGTACTATAGAAGCCAGTTATGTACTTCTTATTGATTTAAAACAAAACAAAACAAAACAAAACAAAACTTTCATTGACTTAAAAAAAAAAAGCTGCTGGAGTTGAAACTTAACTTGCACAGTTTTGTTCCATTAAATCTATTCCATGTATGTGGAGGAGTGAGTTTGTGATAAATGTTTTACTGCTAATTGTACCCTACCCTGTGTATAATGGTATGGAAATTCTCATTATTAGTGTTGACAGTATGTGTAGCTCTTCCATATGAAATAAGAACATTGCACTGCTTTATGGGCTGATTCTGAGTATAGTTGTGTGAATAACTGAATTCTATGTTTATTTGCCAAAAAAAAAAATTCAGGTCATCCTAAAATGAAAATGTTTCAAATATTTTTGCAAACTGAATTCTTTTAAAAATTGTTTTGTTCTAAGTAATATGATTTGTTTCACCATAAAAGTTTCATCTTGTTTTTCACCTTTTTACATCTTTAATTTCTAATGAAACAGACGTAAATTGTGAAATGAAACATTTTGAATTAAAAAATCAAAATGTTGTATTTCAAAACAGTCAGAATGAAATATTTTATTTTTTCCAGATTTTTTGTCAAATGAAACACTATGTTGAATAAACCTGGAAATGTTTCAGTTGACCCAAATTAGTTTTTTCCCCCAGAAAATATGTTGCCCAAAATATTTTCCACAGCTAAAATTTTGATCTTATTTACACTGGTATTGAGAAAGTCAGTAGTTGCCCTACTAACATCAGTGGGATTATACCACTTTATACCTGGTGTAAGTCAGATCAGAATCAGGAAGTGAGGCTGATAGGTAGTGAAAGCAGATATTGCTGGGAGTTTATACTCTATTATTAAAATCCATTGCGTAACGATTGGACTGAGATTTTCAAATCTAAAAGCTTCACTAGATACTTCCCATGACTTTATATCCCAGTTTTACTTTCAAATAGTTCTTATAGGCATTTCTATGTTAAGAAGAGATTCGGCGTAAAGGCCTAATCCCTCTCAGGTATAAATCACTACATATTTTACAAAACAATATTATTAGTAATTGCAGCTCTTTTTCTTTTAGAGCTGCTTTTATTTCTTCTGAAAAATTTAATTATTATCCTAGTAAGAGGACAACCAAAATGCAAATATGATCCTTTTATTAAAATTCCTGATATACTAGCAGAATCTCAAGATTTGCTTATTTTTTTCTTTTTTTTAACATTTAAAATTATTCTGCTAGTTATCTGCTGATATATCTAACAGAGTAAGATATGATAGAAAAATAGGGGATGGGAGGTTAACTATGGACCTCAGTCTCATTTCAGGTCTGAATCAGCCATAACTGCATGGGTGTAAAATTGATAAAAGTGAGGAAAGAGTCAGTATCAAAATGATGCTCCTTTTGTGTAGTCCTGATTTGTGCTGGGATCTGAGCTGAGTTATGCTTAATTGACGAAAAACATATTACAATTCTGGATACATTATAGATATTATTAGTGATCATGACAAGCCCATTTGGCCTGTTTTGTCCTTGCCTCTGATGTTAGACTTCTGCCTAGAGTTTGTTTGATTAGCCATTACTTGTATTTATGCTTTTCTAATGGAAACGTTTTTAAAAGATTTGATAACTTCACTGTTGTCACTCACTGAAGGAGCTATTCAAGCTGTCATGTTTAGAAATAATAACATAAATTACTTGTACAAACCTAAGAAAAATATTATACAATTATATTGACATGGAGCAATCAGTTGCTCCTTCCTCCCATTTTATAAATATTAACCAAAGGGATAAAGTCAGTTAAAAATTACATTATGTAAATTTTATACATAATTTATTCCAAAAAGCTGGGACATGTACTGAGCTGATAACATATGGTTCAATAATTTATTATGGAATTTGGAACCAATCCGCATCATAATAATGGAAATTATACATACAGTAAACAATTTTCAAATAAGGTTTTAATGTTCCTGCTTTTTTTGCTAGGAGATGGGGGCAATTTGGTTAAAATATTATCTTTTAAACATAATTTAGAGTTAAGTTGTGATTAATAAAATATGACTATGATATGTAAGAAAAACATACCACAATTTCTTTTTCTGTATGTTTTTTTTTCTTGCTTACATTCCAGTAATGTGGCTGGCATCGGTTCTAGGAAATATTATTTCTTTGAAAATTTAATAAATACCATAATTGTTATTAAATTAATGAAGGTCAGCTTTAAGATGTATGTTTCACTGTTGAGATTGTATTTGTTTATTTTCTTCCGACCAATAGTACAATCTATTAACTATACATGTTTCAAATGTAATTGTTTCAGCAGGAAATATTTATTTCCATCAATCTAATTTTGAAATATACTCATTTCCAATGTAATAATCATTTCCTTCTAGTCACATTGGTTGTTTTTATAAAAAAAGTTCCCGTGAATGACAATTCTGTTCCAGATTTTTTGGAACCAAACATACAGGTTTGATCATGCACACAACTCAGTCCTAAATACAGTCATAGGCCGCGTCTACACGTGCATGCTACTTCGAAGTAGTGGCACCAACTTCGAAATAGCGCCCGTCACGGCTACACGTGTTGGGCACTATTTCGAAGTTGAAATCGACGTTAGGCGGCGAGACGTCGAAGTCGATAACCCCATGAGGGGATGGGAATAGCGCCCTACTTCGAAGTTGAACGTCGAAGTAGGGCACGTGTAGCCGATCCGCGTCTCGCAACATCGAAATAGCGGGGTCCGCCATGGCGGCCATCAGCTGAGGCGTTGAGAGATGCTCTCTCTCCAGCCCCTGCGGGGCTCTATGGTCACCGTGTGCAGCGGCCCTTACCCTAGGGCTTCTGGCTGCTGCTGCGGCAGCTGGGGATCCATGCTGCATGCACAGGGTCTGCAACCAGTTGTCGGCTCTGTGGATCTTGTGTTGTTTAGTGCAACTGTGTCTGGGAGGGGCCCTTTAAGGGAGCGGCTTGCTGTTGAGTCTGCCCTGTGACCCTGTCTGCAGCTGTTCCTGGCACCCTTATTTCGATGTGTGCTACTTTGGTGTGTAGACGTTCCCTCGCAGCGCCTATTTCGATGTGGTGCTGCCCAACGTCGAAGTTGAACGTCGATGTTGCCAGCCCTGGAGGACGTGTAGACGTTATTCATCGAAATAGCCTATTTTGATGTAGCGTGCACGTGTAGACGTAGCCATAGAGAGGTAGCCATGTTCATTTGTATCTTCAAAAAACAAAAAAAGCTGTCATGCAGTACTTTAAAGATGAACAAAATAATTTAGTAGCTGATATGCTATCTCAGGGCACACCCACTTCTTCAGATCTAAAGAAGTGGGTCTTTCCAACAAAAGATCGTCCCCTAATAAATTATTTTGTTGGTCTTTAAAGTGCTATGTGACTGTTTCTTAAAAAATACAGGTTTTTAGTTCATTCTGGAGGTTGACATTAATGAGCTCAATGTATCTTACTCCTTTTTCACTCTTCAGAAATTATCTCTTTTCTGTAGAATGTTAATGAATATTTAAATATCTCCATCTTTCCTACGCAGGCAGAACATTAATTTCTTCAGTACAACCAAACCCTTGCTAGATTGGACATTGGAAATAAAAATATCCATACTAAGTTTTAAGTTGCTAAAAGATACTTTGAGCCCAAAGCATTGACAGCTTCCTCCTCTCACTTTTGAATTCTCCTTTTGGGGCTCAACTACTGCCCTTATTGGCTACATCTACATGACAGCCCTATCTCAAAATAAGATATTTCGGAATAACACAACCAGAAACAAAATGCATTTCAAAATAGCACCCAGCTATTTTGAAATAGCATTTCTGGGTCCATGGCATTATTTCAAAATGGTCCCTTTGGAGCCCATTATGGCCTATTTTGAAACAGGCATTATTCCTCAGCAAATGAGGTTTTCCAGAATTGAAATGATGCACCCTCTGTTTCATAATCATTTAGTCAGTGGCAGTGGCTACAATAGCCCTCACCTTCAGAAGGGGCATGGTAATGAGCCACTTTGGCATAAACTAATGAGGTGCTTCCATGAATATGAAACACCTCATTAGCATAAAGGCAGACATGGTGTTTCAAAATTGCTGCTTTCGAAACCCATGCTACTCATGTAGATGGAAGCTTTTAAAAAATACCCCAGGACTTTGAAAGGCTCTTCTTCTCATTTGGTTTTGGGAAGAAGGGGCTTTTAAAATCCAGGGAGTCCTTTTGGAAGGCCCCTGTCTACTTTCAAAACCCGCATGGCCACCATTATGCTAATGAGGTGCTGCACATTCATGGGCGCAACTCATTATCATCTGCTGAAGTGGCTCATTAACATGCCCCTTCCGAAAGGTAGTTAGATGCTGCCAAAGTTATTTTGAAATAACTGCTGTTATTTCAAGATAACTTAGCTGTGTAGACATAGCCATATATACCCAGATATATCACTTAACTCAGTGGCATTACTGCTGTTTAATCTTCATGTGCCTGAGAGTGGAATTTGTCCTATTATTTATACAGTTATTTAATCTATATGATATAAAGCTATCTGGATTCATTGTCCCAAAGATCAAAGAAAAAAGCCACTGATTGATTAGAGAGGCTTTAGCTCTTTATATGAGAGTTCACAATGTTACTACAACATTATTTTCCTTTTAAGGGGTTTTAATCTGTGCATTCCTGTTTACTGGAATATTTAAAATAATCTTCTATTTCATATACTTTAGTTAATATTCATTAAGGAAAATTAAATTATCAAATTATTAAATTGATTTTGGATGTGGGTTTGTTATTTTTAATGATTCTTCTTCAGTCATGCCAGAACTAAATGAACAAAATTGTGCGCACTGATAAATCATAGAGTTCGATAGTACTTTACAAATGGTTATAACATAAAGGCAGGAGCTGAACAGTCTTAGCTGAAAAATTGGGCTGATAAAATTGGACTTGTGCATGTAATTTCTGCACCCACCCAAAAGGACATAATTAGCAAATAAAAAAGCATCAGATACTTAAATAAGAAAAAATAACACATGACTTTTCACACTTGAACAGAAGATCTTAAAATACACCTGGGAAAATAAAAGACCCATTGCACAGCTGTGGCTGTCCCAGATTAGATAACTGTAACAATGTAGTGTAAACATTTGGGCTCAGTCTGGGTTCTGGGACCCTCTTCCCAAAAAAATCCACAGAAGTTCACTATTTTCGGTAAGAAATTTCACAGTTTTCAATGAAAAATATAACTTCTCCAAAATCTATTTGGGATTTTTATTCTCTCCACACTCTCTCTCTCTCCTGCTTTTTCCTTCTTTGAGCCCCTCCTGGCTATAGCTACACTAGCATTCCTCTTTCGAAAGAGGCATGCAAATGACAGAAATCAAAAGTGCAAATGAGGTGCAGATTTACTTATCTGGCACCCCATTTGCATATTCTTCTTTTGAAAGTGCTTCTTTTGAAAGAAGAAAAGCCCGTAAAGATGTGGCTCTTTTGAAAGTAATCCCCATCTTCGAAACAACCCTTCTTCCTATTTTTTTTAGGAGAAAGAGTTCTTTTAAAAGGTGTCTACACTGCTTTTCTTCTTTCAAAAGAATACTGTGCAAATGAAGTACACCTCATTTGCATTTTCAGTTTCCCTCATTTGCATGCCTCCTTTGAAAGAGTAATGCTAGTGTAGACACAGACCCTCAGAACATTTAAAAAGACAAAAACATTCTTGGAAAATATTCATTTTAGAAAAGAGATCTTTTTTTCATCAAAAAAAGCATAGAATAGAAAATTTCAACCAACTGCAATAGTAACTTCAGTTTCTATTCCATTCATGTCATCCTTTGACCCCTCTACTATTTTTCATTCCTTGGGGTCCATACAAAGATCGAATAAAATAATCTCATCAAATCAGTCATAAAACAGATATTTAGCACTGAAAGGTAAGTCCAAAAGTGTATAATACCATACAGCCATATTTTATACTATACATATTTTATATTCAAAAATATTCCTTCTTTGTTCTGCGCTCTGTAGATAACCCAGTCATCTACTGTGAAATATATGTAGATATTCATTTGCATGTCAAATAACATCTCAATAAAGCAAATGTGAAAACTTATCACTTTCCATCTGAGGCAAAAATTGAGAAGAGCACCACGTGCAGGTTTCATTGGTACCATCTCCTGGTTTCCACAGCTGTTTTTTATTGCCCTTACTATGTCAACTTCTCTCTTTCTCTTTCTGCGATCTTCTCCTCCTCACTCCTGGAGAGCCATTCCTACTCTCTACCCCGAGGCTGGCCATCGCTCATTTATTTCCATTTATTTTTATTTCTCTCTTCCCATATTGTGGTGTGTCTCTTCATTCTTCCCTCCCAGTCCTTCTGCTTCCTTATTGAACTTCATCCTCCAGCTCATCATCACCTCTGTTCTACCACTGGCTTTGTGCACACCTAGCACCACTGCATCATCATATACCTTCAGCCCACCCCAGAAGTGGGTCTGCTTGTGGCTCGGTCTATATTTTTGTTTTAAATAATCATTTTTTTCAGTTGGGCAACTGCCAAATCTTTTAGCATATTATACAATGTCTTATTCTATGTGGCTGTGTCAACACTTGCATTCCTCTTTTGAAAGAGGCATGCAAATGAGGTGCAGCTTTACATATCTGGCACCTCATTTGCATATTCTTATTTCAAAATAGCTTCTTTCAAAAGAAGAAAACAGTGTAGTCACTGCTCTTTCAAAAGTAAATGCCATCTTCGAAAGAATCCTTCCCTTTATTTATGGGAAGGAGGATTCTTTCGAAGACGGGGTTTACTTTTGAAAGAGCAGTGTCTATACTGGTTTTCTTCTTTTGAAAGAAGCTATTTCAAAATAAGAATAGGCAAGTTAGGTGCCAGATATGTAAATCTGCACCTCATTTGCATTTTCAATTTCCCTCATTTGCATGCCTCTTTTGAAAGGAATGCAAGTGTAGATGCAGCCTATATGACAACAAATAGCAATGAAAAACTACAAACTAAATATCATTTCCAGGGAGTGGCCCAGTGCAAAATCACAGCTCTTCACCTTGGTTATAAGTGTTTACAATCAGCCTGCTACAGAGAAACAAAGCCAACAGATGTGTGTTCATCAAAATTAAAAAAAATGACTTGGACTGTTTAGTGTATTACTGTATCACTGGGCTATATTTGATTTTTTCTTCTAGGAACAGAAGATATAAAATGTGACAACTATCAACAACATTTTATTCCTATTTGTAAGCTATTTGTACTTTGAAATTTCGCTTTAAGATTGTTCTTCACATATGCACAGTTACTTATTATGCTTGTCTTTGTTATATCTGGTTTAGAAGTTTCCGATACTCCCTCTGTAAAGCCACCTATATGTGATGATTTGTAGGTTAAACATTGACTATATTTAGCAGAAATAAGTATCTGGAAATTCTTCTGTTAGCCACATCTGCTCATAAATAACAGGTCAGCATGGTTATGAGAATGAAGTAATATTTAAGTGATTTTAATAGTAATTTTAGCTGATTGGAACATAAAGGCTCTGGCTTCACTAGCCCCTGCCTTTCAAAAGGGGTATGCTAAGGAGCCACTTCATTAGATGGTAATGAGAGGCACTTCCATGAATATGCAGTGCTCCATTAGCATAATGACGGCCATATGCATTTTGAAAATGCCACTTTCAAAACACACACTGCTCATGTAGACAGAGGCATTTTGAAAGGACCCTTGGACTTTGAAAGCCCCTTCTTCACATTTGGTTTTAGGAAGAAGGGGCTTTTGAAGTCCAAGGGTCCTTTCAAAAGGCTCCTGTCTACTTGAGCAATGTGCGTTTTGAAAGCGGCACTTTCGAAACATGCATGGCTGCCTTTAAGCTAAGGAGGCACCGTATATTCATGGAAGCACCTCATTAGTATTTGCTGAAGTGGCTCGTTAGCATACCCCTTTTGAAAGGCAGGGGCTAGTGCAGACATGGCCAACTAGAAAAGAATAATTTTTCTGGGAAGAATAAAATTGTATCAATGTTTCATCTCTCTGATGCTCTCTGGGAATTCCTCAATCTTACAAAGAAGTTTCAAGTTCATGAACTGATATGTTGCTATCTTGGTTTCTTATTTACTCTGTTCTTCCACAGCTGTCCATTAAGGGTTTAACTCACAATTATGTTATTCCATTTTTATGTTGGGGTACCTCCATGGCTACATAAGCATAAAACTGGAGTAACAGAGTGGTGAAATCAGGTCTAAAAAGGCAACACACCAAGAAACCAATAGAAACTACGGTTCCTGAAACAGAGGCTTTTGAAGAGAATGGCTTAGATAGAATGTAGATTTCCACTATATACTTAATGAGCAGTCATGCAACAAGTGACTTGTAAGATCAAACACAAGCTCAGCAAGGTCATGGATAATCAGTCCTTGGAAGACTTCAAAGCTAAACACAGAGAGCTGCAATTCTACCCCCTCTCTGAACAAACTACATGCTTGATTGTACTTGGCTGCACCTGATGGCTATGTCTACCCTGGCATGATCTGTTGACAGAAGTTACTGTTGGAAGAAATCTTTTGACAAAATGTCTGTTGACAGAGTGTGTCCACAGAAAAGCAGATCAAAAAAGTGATCTGCACTGTGAGAGTGGCCCTCTCTCGACAGAATGGCCAACCAGAAGCACAGGAGACAAGGCTGCCTGATGACTCGGAAGCCCTGTCTGTTGACAGAGGGCCCCCCAGAGCATCCACATGGCTTTTTAGTTGACAGATTCTGTCAAGAAAGGAATTCTGTCTCATGGGGGAGAGGCAGAAGTTTGTCAACAAAAGTGCTGCAGTCTGTCGATTTACTGTCAACAGAGTGCATTTTTAGTGTGGAGGCTCTGCAAGTTTAGTCGACAAAACTCTCCAGTGTAGACATAACTGATGTGTTTGAGGGTAGGGCATAAAAGTGCCTTCCTTCCTTTGTACTCTTAAGAAGTGGCCGGGTGAAAATTGAAGCTCATATACTACTCAAAGTGAGAGACATGAGGTGTATGGATTACACTTTTTAGGAACTTGTCAGGCTCGGTCAACTCTAGCCCTTACATTTGACTGCAGATATGCAATTCTAGCTATGGCAATTGCATAGCTAGAATCAACATATCTGCAGTCCACTATAAGGTCTGTCCTTACTGAGAGAGGTTGACAGGAGCATTTCTCCTGTCAACCTCCCTAACTCCTTGCAAGAGCAGGAGTAAAGGGAGTTGCCTGCAGACCCCAGAGAGATTGATTTCATGCATCTGGTAAATCAAACTGTGGAAGATCGACCTTGACCGGGTCGATCTTCCTGCAAGTGTAGACACACCCTCAGCTAAGGGGAACCAAGGGAGGTGTGAGTACAAAAGAAATGGGGTGGTTGGGTATAAGGAAGACATATGCTGCATGGTGACCCTCTGAGGCAGGGCATCTCGAGTATATGTGGACAGCCCTGAGGATAGCACTAAGGCTAAATTCCAGATAGGGATTTTATTTTTGCTACCTGAAATTTCCATGTTAGTCTTAACAAAAGTCCTATAGTATAGTGCAAAGCTATGATATGCTGCTAACAGGCAGCCATTCAGGGATAAGGTGAGATGATCCCAGAAGATATTTAGTGCTAGCACAAACATGAGCCTGGGTCTACATCTTGCACACTAGGTTATCAGATTGCCGTCTTGAGATCAATTTGCTATTATGTTTAGAAAACACGTGCCATGAAAGTCAGTTGTAATAATGAAAAGTAGCATCTACTCCCACTTTACTATTAGACTAGGAAAAATAAAGGTGTTTGTTGTTGAAAAAAACCTTTAGTCCTTGTCTACATGGGCAGCTTCTGTCGACAAAACTTGCTGAGCATCTACATGGTTAAAGTGCTCTGTTGAGAGTTTGTCAACAAAACTCAGGTGTTCAGCTGGCAGCGGCAGTGTTATAACTCTCCCCGATCAGGTGTAGTGCCTCTATCAACAGTGTCTTTTTGACAGAGTGCCTGTCTAGATATTTCTGTCAACAGAGAGGTCTTCTGGTTCCCCAGGAAGCCTGGTTTGCACAGAGTCCAGTCAGCTGTTCTGTCAAGAGAGGGCAGGGCAGTCTGGCTGCTCTCTGTCGACAGAACAGATTGTTCCTTCAATCTGCTTTTGTTTTGTAGACACTCTCTGTTGACAGAAGTTTTGCCAGGGTTTCTCTGTCAACATTGAGCTCTGTTGACAGAAGCTGCCTGTGTAGACATAGCCTTAGTTGTCAGTGGCATTTTTGCACCCATTTAACTGTGGATTCTTTACAGACATCATAATGATATTTGGCAAACATATTAAGGGCCTAGTTTTGGAAAAAGAAGCCTGAAGTTTGTATGCAAACAGGTATGCTCAATTACATGCACAGTTAAGTTGTGCTTGCAAACCAGGTGACTGAACGTGCAGCAGACATCTAAGTATGCCCAGCTTATGCAAACTAAAACATGACTCTTCACTTTGTGTAAATTTTTGCATATGAATGACAGACCTCCTTTGTTCTGGGTGTATCGATATTGCCTTTAAACTACTGTAAACAAAATTAAAGGGATGGGCAACTCAAGCCCCTTCCTCAATTTATCCCACAACACAGTGTTCCTGATTAGAATGGTTTTATGCCTCAGTCAGGAATACCAAGGAAAGCAAACATTCACACAGTTTCTCACTGGAGCTATCCAAAAATATTCCCTCAGCAGGGGGAAAAAGGGATTGCTTCTGCATTGCTGAGACCTGATAACGAAATTTGCTCTGTACTTTCTCACTGAAGTTTAGACGTCTTTCGGACTTACAGAATAAAGTGTCATGCTATGGTTAGCAGTTACCAATCTCAATTGATCCACCCCTGGAATTTTTCAGGAACTGTAAATTGTCTTTAAAAATCCTTTGCTCACTTTAAGCACAACAGCACGAGAAAAAGAACTGACTAAGCCCCATTTAAGTACTTGTTTTTGAGAATACACCTATTAGAGGATTTTATCTTGGGCTCTGGAAGGAAAGAAGAAAAGTTTCTGTTGAAAGATTAAAAGTAAAACAATAAAGTGGGTTTTTTGTTTGGTCCTGGAGATCTGTACCTTATCTGACAGCATATTATTAGAATACAAACTGTAAACAGTCCTGTGAAAAATCGGGTGGCTAAGCAAGTGTCTATTTTGAAAGAAAAAGGTGAAAACAAAGAGGAAATAGTTGAGGGGAAATCTCAATAGCTGATCAACTATGGAAGGAATGGATGGGAAGGCTATGGTTACACTACAGTGATCTGTCAACAGAAATCACTGTTGGAAGAGATTTCCTGACAAAACTTCTGTTGACAGAGTGCAGCCACGCACAAAAGCCAGTCGGAATAGTGCTCCACTGTCGACAGAGCAGCCGGGCTGCCTGGCTGCTCTCTCAACATAACAGGCACTGGGAAGCCCAGCAGATGGGGCTGCACATTGTTCTGAATGTCCTGTCCATCGAGAGAAGCCCCCCACTGGCCCTCCCACAAGCATCCACAAAGCTTTTTTGTTGACAGACTCTGTTGTCAGCAGTGGTATGCCTCATGGCTGAGAGGCAGAATGCCACGGGTGAAAGTGCTGAGTTTTGTCAACAAACTGTGTGGATGTTCCATCAGTTTGGCTGACAAAACTGCGGTTTTGTCAGCAAAACTCGCTAGTGTAACCATAGCCTAAAAATACAGATGTCAATATGCGAGAACCTGGAAAAGAACTATCAAAAGTGCAACAAAAATGGAAAATATAGAAAAAGAATCCATTATCAGTGACAATGCATTAACTCATGCACGGACAAAAAGAGAATGGAAACATCTTTTAAATGTTGCCTTCCATGTATCAGATCATAATGGTTTAGCTGCAAAGATATTTGGAGATCTTTTCAGCGTCTTGGAAGCTTTCAACTGTAGGATGTAGGATAGCCTTGTAAAACCCAGGAACATTCTGCAAAACTCAACACAAGAGGCAAATTTACGGGCCATGATCTTCCAAAAATAAAATACTTGTGGAAGTACAACTGACTAGAGATATGGCAGATTTCACATGCAGGCTCTTAAAATATATAAATACCCCTGCTTCTGATAAATCAGACCAAAACTCTCCTCTGCCTTGCATTTTGTGTGGTAATTTATATCAGTTCTAAGTGAATACAAAGTGAATATGAAACACTATCAATTGAGAATGATTACATTTTTAATCTCGATTTTAAAGGTATTAACGACTACACTGGGGCAGGGCAGGAAGTAATCAGGTCCAATATATTTAATGCAGATTGTCACTAATTAGATCGATAGAATTTAGAGGTGGAAACATTCATTTAGGCCATCTAGTCTGTCGCCCCTCTAATGTATTGTACTGTGTACTCTTCATTGTACCACGATTCAGATTTTGTGTACCTTAGTTTTAAATGCCATATATGATGAGGCTTCCAAACACTTTAATTCAGGCAATTTTTTACAAACTACTATATCTCACTGCCAGGAAGACAGTAATATGGAGATTCCCAATGCAGGTGAAATTTCAGTCTGTTGGTATAGTAGCTTCGACAACAGCAAAGGTGATAGTATTCAGAATCTGGACCATCTGGACTCTGACATCTGAGGGCAAACTGAGAAACTAAAGATGGAGTGGTGAGAGGTCAAGGAGAAAGAAAGAGATGAGCTCCTAAAAGAGGGAGTAGAGTTTAACAAACACCAGAAGTCAAAGAAAGTGAAAGTTTGACCACCCATCATCCATCAAATGTCACAAGAGTAAGACCACAGGCGAACACAGAAGAAAACATTGCGATCTCAAAGTAAAAGACATTACTGACAATGAAAAGAAACCATTCCAAGCCAAGAAAGATAGCACAGGGCTGCTCATCCATTGGAAAGATCAATTGCACCGCCTGGTGGCAAATAAAGAATTACCAACCTCTAAAAGGTAGACAGCACTTGCCCTACTTTTAAATAAAATAAAGACAATAAGAAATTAATTTTATTCATTTTAATATGTACCTTGGGATTTACTCAAGAAGATCACAGGATTGGCCCAGCTGTAAATTGAAGTGAAATCTATGGTCTGAATGATAGACTATCCATTTCTATTTTAGTAAAAATGTTCAGTGTACGTACAATTAATACAGATCATTGCAGAAACTGTGCTATTAAATAGTGAAGTCAGATGATGCACAAATTTATTCAGAATTCTTTTGTATTTTTTGCAGAATTTTATGTTGTTTGGATGTCTTTCTAAGTGCATGTCAGAAAACTGGGTTATGGCTAGTATCAGTGTTTCAGCTTCAGCAACTAAAATTAACCAAAAATAGTCTTTTACCAGTTCTGTACTACAAATGAGATGCATTCCACAAAAAAGGGGTATCTGAACTAAGAGCTGATACATCACCCATCCCAGCTTGTCTCCATACCTGAGCTATTCAGCCAAACAGGTGTTTGCTATAAAGCAGGTCCAGGCTATATTCTGGGTTCTCTATTAACCTCTTGATTGCAGTTAGACAAGGGGGACAAATTCTCATAAATGTGGCTTATCCACAGTACCTTCTTTGATTGCCATTCCAAGAAATATATTATATCATTAGGACCCAGCCTGGACCCATATCCCAAGTATATCTTATCCTGATCCAGGCTCAGTAACACTCATAAGCCGTGTCTACACGTGCACGCTACTTCGAAGTAGCGGCACTAACTTCGAAATAGCGCCCGTCATGGCTACACGCGTCGGGCGCTATTTCAAAGTTAACTTCGACGTTAGGCGGCGAGACGTCGAAGTCGCTAACCCCATAAGGGGATAGGAATAGCGCCCTACTTCGACGTTCAACATCGAAGTAGGGACCGTGTAGTCGTTGCGCGTCCCGCAACGTCGAAATTGCGGGGTTCTCCATGGCGGCCATCAGCTGAGGGGTTGAGAGATGCTCTCTCCAGCCCCTCAGCTCAATGGTGGCCTCATGGAGCGGCCCCTTAAAGGTCCCCTCCCCCTCCCTTCCTGTGCAGGAAGCTCAGGGAACGTGCAGGCGGCAGCCCAGACACGCGGCCAGCCTGCACGTCCCTCAGCCAGCACAGCCACCCACCCAGCTGTGATGGCTGCCCGGCAGCCCCCCCAGCGCCCCCAGGGGACCCCCCCCAAGGGGAGCCAGGGCAGCCAGCCCAGCCAGGCGGGCAGCCAGGCTGGCAAGTGGCAGCAGGGCCCCTCCTGGAGAGAGGCCGAGCTGTGGGACCTGCTGGGGCTCTGGAGCGAGGAGGAGGTGCTCCAGGTAATGGGGAGCAAGAGGCGGAACGTGGATGCGTTCGCTCGGCTGGCCGACGGCCTGGCTGCCCGGGGTCACCCTGCCCACACTCCTGATCACGTCAGGAGTAAGGTGAAGGAGCTGCGGCAGGGTTACTCCCGGGCCCGGGATGCGGCCAGCCGATCTGGGGCCGCCCCCGTCACTTGCCCCTTTTACAGGGAGCTCAGGGACATCCTGGGCCCCCGGCACACCTCCTCCCCTCCGGCCACCCTTGATACTTCGGCCGACGAGCCCCAGCAAACCCTGCAGCCGGAGTCCGCCCCGGAGGTAAGCCCCGCACCCCGGGGTCCCCCCCCGGAGCCCACCCCAGGGACATCGTGGCAGGAGGAGGAGGAGGAGGGGGGCTCCTCTTCCGCAGAATCCGGGCTGCAGATCCTCCTCCTGCCATCCTGGAGCAGCAGCCGGGCCTCCGCACCCCGGGGATCTCCAGACCTTGGGAGTGGACCGACAGGTACGTACCCCCCTCTGGTGTACACCCCTGGGCTTGAGGGGCGGGGGGTAATAGATATGTGTCCAGGGCCCCCCACATGCTCACATGGCCATGGCCCCAAGGACAGCAGGGCCATGGCCCTCACAGCAGTGCATCAGCCCCTGCCCCCCACCACCCCGCACGACAGTGCCATGCCCCATCCCCGGGGCAGGGGGGAGCGGAACCTCGAGGGGCCCTCGGGAGGAGGGGGTGGGACACCCCGCAGCAGCAGCAGCAACAGCAGCAGCAGCAGCATGTGATGGAGTGGGGGGAGTGCAAAAGGGAGACTCAGGCTACATATGAGCAACAAGAGCCGAATAGCTCCCAGGGGCAAAGGATGATCCTGGGGCTACAGCTGGCAGGTGACACCTCTGCCCTGAACAAAGAGGAGGGAGGAGCCGAGCTGGCTTGGAATTGGGGGGGGAGGGCGGGGGCCACAGGTAGAGGCTAGGGGAAGGGAGAGCTGGTAGGCAGCCAGCCTGAGGAGGGGGAAAGCTGCATCCCAGAGGGGCCCCCCTTGGGGTCTTCTCCCCAGGACGGGTTGGAAGGACTGTCTCTTCCGACAGCTGGTGCTGTCACTCCTGGGAGAAACTGGGCATCTGTGGCCTAAGAAACCTCTCCTGCTGTCAGACCCTGCGGAGTGAAGTGAGAGTCGCTCCCACCAGGGGATGGGGTGCAGGGCAGGGGGACCCCTGAACCCCATCCATCACAGCAGCATCTCCCGGGGACGGGGATGGGGAACCTGCAGCACAGGGCTGGGGGGACAAAGGCCACAGCTCAGGGCCCACACTAACGCCTGTCTCCATTCTTCTTCCCCCCCTCCTCTCCTGTGTCCCGCACCTGCACCATCAGAAGGACCGGAAGAGAGCGCCGGCGAGGCATCAGTGGTCCTGGAGAGCCCTCCGGGACCATCGCTCCAGGCCAGCCCCTCGGCCGAGGACCGACCGGCCCCACGGCGGGCTAGACGGCAGACCCCGCGCCACCAACAGCCGACGGTGACGGACCCCCAGCTGCTGGCCATCCACCGTCGGCAGCTGGAGGTCGCGGAGCAGCACGTACAGCTGCAGGAGCGGGCGCTGGCCTGGCGCCAAGAGGCATGGGGGGCCTACATGGAGACTTTCAACGGCCTGGTGGACTACCTGGCCCCCCATGCCGCGCCGGCCGCCGCAGCGCCCGACATGCCTGCTCCACCAGCCGCACCACCAGCTGCTCCACCCGTCGCCGTCCCGTCCGCCATCACCCCGCCACCCACCGCCGAGGGCCGGAGCGCCGAGGGACCCCTGGAGCCAGCTGAGACTCACCGGGCATATCTTCTGGTCCAGCCCGCCCCCAGCCAGCCCCAGACAGGGCTGCGGCCGCGGCAGGGCTCCCGGCCGCCCACGCCCAGTGCCGGACTGTAGGGGTGAGGGGCCCGGGATGTGGCCCCCCCCTTGTATATAGTTTCAACTTATTATTTTGTGCCCCCCGTTTGCTCCGTCCCCCCCATGTAAATAGTTCTCCCCTTTATCCTCCCTGGTTTTCTTTTTATTAATGAGGACACTTGTTTCTTACTATTGTTTTATTTGTACATATTACTTTGATTCCACATGTTGTATATAGTTTGTTCTTGTTTTATATATTTATAGTTAAAAAAAAAAGTTCTCAAAGAAAAAGCAGTTTAAGTTCAGCCACAAGTGCGTGCTGTCTTTTTTCCAGGAAAAGTGGGAGGGGGGGTGCGGTTGGGTGCTCCATGGTGTGGGCGTTGGGGCAGGAGTGTGGTGGAGGAAGGGGTGGGCAGTGGGGGGCCTGGCAGAGTTCACCCCGCGGCCTCATCATTGAAGTGGGCCCGCAGGGCCTCCCGGACCTGGGTCCCTTTGGGGTCCACCTGCCTACTGGGGGCAGCGGGTGGCTGCACGTTGGCCCTGCCGGCCTCCACAGCCCAGCCCTGGAAAAAGGCCTCCCCCTTGCTCTCCACCAAATTATTCAGGGCACAGCAGGCACCCACAATCAGGGGGAAGTTGTTGGGGCCCGCATCCAGGCGGGTCAGGAGACATCTCCAGTGTCCTTTCAGGCGGCCAAATGAGCGCTCCACCACCTGGCGCGCGTGGTTCAGGCGCTCGTTGAAGCGCTCCTGGCTAGCGGAGAGATGGCCCGTGTACGGGTGCATGAGCCAGGGCTGGAGGGGGTATGCCGCATCTGCGATGACGCAGAGGGGCATGGTGGTGTCCCCCAGAGGGATCTCCTGCTGGGGGATGTAGGTCCCCGTCTCCAGCTGGCAGCACAGGCCCGAGTTCCGGAAAACCCGGGCGTCGTGGGTGCTGCCAGGCCAGCCCACATAAATGTCCTGGAAACGTCCCCGGCTGTCCACCAAGGCCTGGAGGACCACAGAATGGTAGCCCTTGCGATTCAGGTATCGTCCTCCACTGTGATGCGGGGCGCGGATGGGGATGTGAGTCCCATCCAGAGCCCCGAAGCAGTTGGGGAAGCCCAGGGTGGCAAAGGCCGCGATGGTGGCATCTGGGTCCCCCAGCCTCACGAGCCTGTGCAGGAGCATGGCATTGATGGCATGCACAACCTGCAGAGAAAGCACATGGGACAGCACCAATGAGGGGTGAGCAGGGTGTGCGTGGCCCTGCCCTGCCCACCCCTGCCCTGCCCTGCCCTCCCCCGCCCTCCCCTGCCCTGCCCTCCTCTGCCCTGCCCTGGCCTCCCCTCCCCTCCCCTGCCCTCTTCTGCCCGGGCCCCCCTCCCCTGCCCTGCCCTCCCCCCGTGGGTTCTCTTACCTCCATGAGGACAGCCCCGATGGTGGCCTTGCCAACACCAAACTGCTGTCCCACGGATCGGTAGCTGTCGGGAGTGGCCAGCTTCCAGACAGCGATGCCGACCCGTTTCTCCACTGTGAGGGCACGCCGCATGGGGGTGTCCCGATGCCTGAGTGCAGGGGTGAGCCACTGGCACAGCTCCATAATGTCTGCCAGCTTATTCTGAAGTTCCTGAGCCATCAGTCGTCGTCCCACTCCCCAAGCACCAGCCGCTCCCACCAGTCGGTGCTGGTGGGGTAGCTCCACAGCCGCCGGCGTGTGAGGCGGGGGCGGGGGGCGGGGTGCTGCAGGGTTGGGGGTTGAGCCCTGCTGCCCTGGGGGCAGCTCCTCCTCCGGTGTAGCAAGGAGGTGCTCAGCTGCCTCCCGCATGTCCTGGAGCAGGGCAAGCCCTTCTCCTGCCGGGAGGGCTGGGTGGACCTCTGGCTTCTGCTGCTGCTGCTGCTGCTGCTGCTGCTGCTGGGGGTCCATGACTGCGTCGCCCGGGGTCTGTGTGCCTATGGCTCCTCAGACCGCGTGCTGTGCAGGCTGAGTGTGTCTGGGAGGGGCCCTTTAAGGGAGTGGCTAGCTGTTGCCTCAGAAGCGCTAGTCCGCCCTGTGACCCTGTCTGCAGCTGTGCCTGGCACCCTTATTGTGATGTGTGCTACTTTGGTGTGTAGACGTTCCCTCGCTGCGCCTATTTCGATGTTGGGCTGCGCAACGTCGAAGTTGAACATCGACGTTGCCAGCCCTGGAGGACGTGTAGACGTTATTCATCGAAATAGTCTATTTCGATGTCCCTACATTGAAATAAGCTATTTCGATGTAGGCGTCACGTGTAGAAGTAGCCATAGTGGGCAGAATTAGATCACATATCAAACACTAGCTCTAGCCCACAGAAGAGGCTGCAGAAGAGGATATACCAAACAAAGATATTCTCCCAAGTGCTCTGGCCATGCTCCTCCTTTGACCACCTTAGTTTGCTCTCTCCTCTTCCAATCGAATTATCTACTTCTGGTCATCTCCATGAGGATAAAAGCAGGGAGACCCTGAGCTATATCATCTTAGCTCACTTTCTTTCTGCTTTATTTGAAATTTTGGAAGCGTATCTTTTAATTACAGGTTCATGGACTGGAACTGCATTCAGACTGCATTGTACAATTACATTATTTATCAGTGGAAACATAGTCCCATCCCGTCTAGCCTAGGCTCTCCTGCAGGATCATCTTTCAAAATCTCTTGATGCTGCCAAGTGGGGGTGGGAGGAGGAAGATAAGAAGAAACTGTTCAGAAGAGAGAGAGAGAAAACAAGAGCAGCTCAGTCCTGCTGAAGTGACTGAAGCATGAAAGTGGACCCCCCCCACACACTTCTGTTCTTGGGCACTTATCTTATCCCACCCTTCACCAGCTGCATTTAGGTCTTGGACTTTATCTTTCTAGGAGTATCTCCTATTAGGGAGGATGTGTGTAAATTAACATAAAGGGAATCACATTTTCAATATACCTTTGGTTTGTGTAATCTCTGGACTACCAGACTTCCTTCCAGTAGTGATATGAAGAAGAGGGAACTGACACTCCTCACTGAACTAAATGCAATTCGCTCACCTTTCCTGGTGCATTGACAGAATTGTGGTATCATGAAAACAAGTATCAGAGAGGTAGCCGTGTTAGTCTGTAGTTTCGAGAACAAGAAGTCTTATGGCACCTTGTAGACTAACAGATATTTTGGAGCATAAGCTTTCGTGAGCAAAGACCTGCTGAAACTACAGACTAACACGGCTACCTCTCTGATACATTACATTTAGCCATAATGAGTGGAAATCCATCAATCTCATGAAAAAACTTGCACAGATACAGGCTCATGCATCTGATGAAGTGGGTCTTTGCCCATGAAAGCTTATGCTCCAAAATATGTATTAGTCTGTAAGGTGCCACAAGACTTCTTGTTGGTATCATGAAAGCAATGCCAGGTGATTGAACTATAAGTGAGGAGGCCAAAAACTCACTGGTCTCAGCCAGGTAATTGCTCCTTTAGGTATTAGGTTGTGAATAACATAAGAGCTTGATCCTCTCTGACTTATGCTGGATTTATGCTGTTGAAATGTCAAAGACGTCAGTGGATTTGTATGTGAGGAGATTTAGACCCTTATGGCCTTCACACTGTCTTCAGTGGGTTTTGGATAAGGACCTTGGATTCTAAGGATCCCCTTATTTCTAGCCACTCTTAACTGTTTCTGCGTAACTTAGAGCTGGCATTTTCAGTAGTGTGTACTGATGTCCATTCCTCTGGTTAATCATAAGTCCTGGGGGGGCAAAAGTAAATTTTGCTGCAGGTAAGAATTCCATCCTTCTCAGACTTAAAATCAGCCCAAGGTGTGATAGATACTGAGATGTTTTGGATCATTGTTCAAATATGACAATTTTCCCTCTCCTTTTTCTGAGAGTTCACCTCTCTGTTTACAATGAGCTATCATGAATATTCAGGGAACAGAACTGCTGAGGAAAAGACTCATACTGCTCAATATGTGCTAACAGCCACTGCAAGTTAAGCTGAACCACAAAAGATGCTTGCATCAATGGTGAATATTTCAGCCACTTTCCTGTTTATTGACAGTACAGCCCAATAATTTGCAAAATGATTAAACTTGAGAGAACCATGTGCACTGTGCATTGATCTAGCAGTAGAAGAAATAGATGTGTGACTAGGTTTACAGTGCCAGGACACAGCATTATTGTGTTATGAACAAAGCTCAGTGCTTCTCCTGAAACTAGCAGGCATTAAACGTCAGCCTAAATAGCTTCACATCATATTACCCAAGAATAAGGGCTGCCTTCACAGCGAAACTTCCACAATCAAATTCATGACTTGGACCTCCAGCCCTTGTTAGGTGCTGTGCTCAAATTTACCTCAAATGTTGTCCTCTTGTGGCCTCTGACTTGTGCTGGAGAAGGCTGCTTTTTGCAACAATATTGAATCAATGTGCATTACCGCTGCCAGGACTCTCTTCCTCTCTCTCTCTCTCTCTCTCTCTCAATCTCTCTCTTTTTTTTTTTTTTTTGATTCTTCTAATCCTTTTTTGCCACATTTATCAGGGCTCTGGGCTGCTGTGAAGAAGGCAAAACAAAACAAAAACAATTGCCATCCAGACATCTTGTAAACCGTGCCCAGAGAGGAAAATTCCTCTCTGACCCTAAAAGGTAATGTAGTTAAACACCCCCAACAAGCCCGAATACTCAGTTCTAACAACCTCACAGGCTATAAGGCAGCGCAGGTGGGCAGCTTTCCACCAGATGAATGACTGCTGTGTGACTGGGGATAGTAAAAAGTCTCAGAGGTGTAGCCATGCTACTCAGTAACTGCAGTCCTGTGGCCCCTTAGAGATTAACAAATGTGTTAGATCATGAGCTTTTGTGGGTAGAACCCGCAAAAGCTTATGATCTAATGAATTTGTTAGTCTCTAAGGGGCCACAGGACTGCTTGCCTGGGCATACTTAAATGTAGAGTGAGGAAATGGGAGGCCTTACTGGAGCCAATCAGCTTCCTCTTTCCATGGGCCCTAGTATTAAGTGTTTTTTTTGCACTACCATTATTGCCAGTCCGCAGCATCCAAAAATCATGAGTCAGCCCCCTCTCACCAGTCAAGAAATTGGCTTAAAATCATACATACAAATAAAAAATATATTTATTTGCTTCCTAGTTTCTCAGCCCTTGGGATGTACGCAGTTCAGGTTTTCTGGCTCTTCTCTGCAACCATGGTTGTAAGAAAGTTCACTTTTATTTTTAAAGGAAACCAGAGACTCTTCTGTGCTTCTACGCACCAAAGAGCCAAGCTTTAATATACAACAAACCAAATGCCATCAGGCTTGTGAGTGATCATGACAGTCGGGAGCACTGCAGTGCATTCAGCTCTTTGGGTCAGTTCTTGTTTCATCTGAACCAGTTTGGTCATCTCTAGTGGTTTGCATTCTAGAGTAATGAACAGCTGCATATAATTTATTAGCCCCTCAGGTAACACTGGCAACACTATTTTCAAGGCTCATTTACTGTATAAACAGTATGGCTGTGGTCACACTACCCTGGCCTTTTGGAAGAGGGGTGTAAAATTACAGCAGTCTGAAAATGCAAATGAAGCACTGCACATGCATATACAGTGCCTCATTAGCATAAATTTTGAAGCTGATAACTTTTAAGTGCTAATCGGCAGTCTAGGCACGGGTGCTTTGAAATACATGCACAACTCTGAAATTCCCTTACTCCCAAATGAATTGTATGTGCGTTTGCATGGCGACACCTCATTTACATTTTCGAATGGCCATAATTTACGAAAGGGAGGAGTAGCGTGGCCACAGCCTATATGTAAAAATACTTTGGGTTAAATATTCATCCCACAACATATTTGTAGGAAATGAATGTCACCCCAAAACCATTTGCACCTTGATCAGCAATAACATCGGAATTTGAGGACAAAAGTTTTAGCATATGATTAGCCTGATCAAATGTTGACCAAAAACAATAAAGCAATGAGACTAACATATTTTTTTCCTTGTAAAAAGCTCTAGTAAGCAAAAATTATTGATTTCCAGGCAATCTCTTCATACTGAATGCTTTTACACAACAACCAATTAAAAATTAATATTAAATGCAACCAGAAATTAGTTCAGGGAAAGAGAAATACATCATACAACAGACAAAAAATGCACATCTATGTGTAGTACCCAGAGATGTTTGAGGCAGGAATTAATGGAACTATTGTAAGAGATGTGGCATATATGGAAGTGACATCTCTAGGGCAAGGATGGCATTCTACAACTACCGGTTGAACCTCTCTAGGACTGCATTCTTGGACCTGAGAGATGCCAAATGAGAGAATTTGCTGGACCACAGGAAGTCAGTATTGTCTAGCATCGTTACCAACACTTCCAGTGTTTACTGGGTTCTTAGAAGACATTTAGGGATAAATTAGAGCTGCATAACAGCCTAGAACACTGATGCTAAAGCTACGCTCCAGAGTTCTTTAGAAATAACAGACGTTATTTTGAAATAACTTTGTTAGCATCTAGACTATGTACACGCTATTTCAAAATAAAATTGAAATAGCGGGCATGTTATTTTGAAATTGGTAACCCTCAATGCAGGAGGAGTAATGTCTATTTCAAAATAGATGCTATTAAGACACAGAATAGAGCTGTTTCGAAATAAGCCATAAATGGGCTCCAATGGTACTATTTCAAAATGGCAGTATGTGACCAAAAATGCTATTTTGAAATAGCGGGGTTCTATTTCAAATACTTTTTGTGTGTAGTGCTGCTATTTTGAAATAAGATACTTCAAAATAGCTATTTTGAAATAAGATACTTCAAAATAGCTATTTTGGAATATTTTATTTTGAAATAGGGCTGGAGTGTAGCAGTAGCTTGAAAGCCACAACTGGTGGCTGTAACCAAACTTTATGCGACCATGGGAAACTTGGCTGCAACCATGATATGTGGTCATATGGCTAACTAAAATCATGCTGGAGTACAGATGTTGCTGGATGAGAGAGTTCTGAATTAGAGAGTTCAACTTGTACAATAATTGAAATTAGATTTGGAATACCAGTTCACAGTTCCCAGATTTAAATGTCAGAATCTGGTGTGTTGGAATGACTGCTTTTATTTTTTTAAGGTGTTGTGTTTAGCTGAATATATGTGCTCAGAGACTTTTGGGACTGAACATAGTTTCTAAAGTGAACAAAAAATTGTTAAATAAATCTGAGTAGTTTCAAAAAACAAACATGAGAGGGCAGTACAGTCTTTCAAAATGTGACTATAATTTTCATTGTCTCTCATAACTCCTAACAATCAAATAATAATAATTAGAAATGGGGCAGAGCCAAAATATGTGAATACAGATTCAGGTACAGATTTTGAGCGACCTCAAAGTTTGGCAGTATTTGATTTCTGGGTTCCCATTTGGCATGTTCAAGGGGTAAACCCTAACTGCAAAATTCACACTGGGGTTTGATACCCATTTGAATCATGGTTTAAACTTCAGTGGTGCTCAGATTAGACCATTTGGTTCAGACTGATTTGTAAGATTAATAATTAATAAGTTAATGAATTATGTTGCCTCAGCAAGTTATACCATACTCCTGATTCCAGTATTTCTTGGCTCATAAATTTGTCTCATGTTTTATATATAAGTGGGACACTGCAAAAGATCTATGTGTCTGCAGAGGTCTCTTGCCATGAACAGGACATATATCTGTGTGCCTGTCAAAATATTGTTCATAAGACAGAACACATACTAATGAGTTAATGAACCCATGTACTATTAACTGTGGAATAAAACTAAAAGAGGAAATTGTCACAGCTGGGTTGTGGGCAGCAATCACCGAACCAAAGATGAGATTCACTTTCACTGGGAGCATACAGCCAGGAATCTGAAACCAGGGTCAGGGTGCCAGGGGATCAGAGGCAGGGGATGAATCAGAGGTCGTCAGGTACACTTCTGGTGACAGGAGCCAAGGCAGGTTGGAATCGTAGAAGTGCAAGCCAGGGAAGTGCCAGCAGGTGACAGGAAGCTCACAGTTCAAAAAGGTGCAGCTCAGTTGTTCAGTCAGCTTCCTGTTCCTACTGCTGGCTTGAACTGGGTCAGCAGGACAAGCAACTGCTTTTCAAACTGTGCCAATTTGACCTGAGGGGCAGGCCTCACACTGGGGCTGGTCTTTATGGGTAAACCACTGCCAGCAGGCTGCCAGGCAGAGGACTGAAGAACAGCAGCTCCCATGAATCTTGTGGACCTGGATTTGAGATCCACAGAAGAGTGAGAATGGCTAACCAATAAAGGACAATTTAGTGTTGCATTTCTGACACCGTATATTATTGATTAACTGGAATATTTGCAGTTCTCATTAAGTAGTCATGAAAATGGTAATGAACAAAGATTTATGGGGAGCAAAAGATAAGAAGGAAAAGAGAGGGGTGGAAAAATAAACCCTCTTCACAACACAGCATACATTTAAATCCCTGGGAAGAGGAAATCTGAAAGAATGGGTGGTGGGGTGGGATGGGGATGTTTAGTCACATTATTTATGCCCTACGGGATTATCCTCAGATTCTACAGTGATGAGAGCACTATAAGGGTCTGAAAAGACGGGAGAGAAGGAGTCAGACTACAAAAAGAGGAACTGAAACTTCAGGCTCTCCTACATTTGCAGTATAGTCAGAGTGATTCCATTGAGGGGAAAGGTTTTAGCAGCAGCCTCATATATTCCTGGAAACTGTTTATTTCCAGAAAACACGGATATTTTACATGTAGCTATACGAATTACATTCTTCCTTGTTAATAATTCAATGCTTGCTTCTCTGACAACATAAACTCCTCCTCCCGATTCCTTCTCCTAAACTTTGGGAACACAAGAGTGTTCGAAAGTTCTTCATTTGGGCCTCAAACTGCTGCAGAAACTCCACGCAGAGCTGGCTGAAAAAATCTGCCTACCGTCATCAGTGTAATCCATCAGCACAATGTCTGAAAGTTTTTTTTTCCAAAACAAATTCAGTGCTCCAATAAAGAAACAAAATAATTTCAGGAGGAGCATTTTAAAAGAAATGTGCGCATTGTAAAGAAAGTACTGACTGCACTTCGAACATTATTTTTCCTTGGAGTTATTAGCCCTGTGTAAAAATGATGGAGAGTGTATAACAGCACATACATTTGTATTCATAACCTTTTAAAAGTGAGATAATTTTTTTAAATAACATCTTGTTTTATTGGTGGTAGGACTTTTAGATTAACCATATTTTCTTCAGTATTTCATATTTCTAGAACTAGATCTCTTTGAAACACTTTTGACATGATTCCTTCATTTATAAAAAAAAAGTTTTACTAGTTTTTAACCTCAGATCACCTCAGTTTAGAATGGCTTGTTACATAATTTGTCTCTAAATTCAGCACCCTATAAATGAACCTTATAAGAGACCTAAGGAAGAGCTCTGTATAGCTTCAAGAAGGTAATGACAATGGAGTTTTAAATCCATTAAATTGATCTATTAAAGCTCAATTAATTTAAGTCAATTGGCACTTATTAAGTTACAGTCCAATAACTGTCTAATTGAAGCAAAATTAAATGTATTCTAGGAGACATTAATTTATCGTTTGGCTGACATAGAAAGCAGAACCACTCAAGTCCCTTTTACAATGGCCTGACCCTTCTTCCACTGACATCAGTGGAACAATTCCCATCGATGTTATGGAGAGTGGGATTGCTACTGTTCATGTGAGACTCCCCACTTGATTTCCAGCCCTGAAGAGATCTGGGGAGATCTGAATAAGTGTTTGAATTCCTCAGTATTGTTTGAACCGTTTAACAGTTGACCCAGTTCCATTCTACATCATTTTTAACCTTTGCCCGCTCTCAAGCTTGAATTACGCCTCATTGGAAACTGAGACTTTATACAAGTTCAGCAGACTGCATCAACTCTGTTGTTGTGACAGGCCCCGCTGGCTTGGGAGCAAGGTGGGAGAGGTCCTGGCCAGAGGCAGAAGGGGTGTGGCTTAGGGCAGTCAGTCCTGCTCCCTCCCACATGCTCCCTCAGAACGGTGGCACAGTGCTGCCTTGGCTTTCAAAAGGACCATGAGCAACTGACCCCCTTTGCCCACCCCCACCTCTATTGGCAGACCTGCTGTTGTGTGCTTCATGTTTAAAGTAAATAGGCTAAGTGACAGCTCGGGGATGGAAATCTGCAGCAGATACATAACAAAAATACCGAAGAAATCTGACTCCCTTTACTTTAA
This sequence comes from Carettochelys insculpta, assembly GCF_033958435.1. Taxonomy (NCBI): domain Eukaryota; kingdom Metazoa; phylum Chordata; order Testudines; family Carettochelyidae; genus Carettochelys; species Carettochelys insculpta. Next base: position 23,629,519 of record NC_134141.1, on the reverse strand, counting down.
ACAAAGCTCTTAGTTGCACAAGTTACCACAGGTGCTAATCAACGTTGAGATGTGGGAGGCTCTGTGCATGAAATCCACAGAAAGCTGGGAAACTGTCAAGACTTCTTGGTAGGAAATATTTTCCTTTTCAACAGAGGAGTTTGGATGGCATCCAGACTGCAGAGATGCCAATGTTTTAACCATGTGCAAGACTGCTTGACTTAAATCACAAGAAACAACAGAGAGAAGCCTCTCAGGCTCTTGCTTTTCTTTCTTTTGACTAACACGGTCATTGAAGGGCTGCTGTTGAGAAAAATACTGAGTGCCCTTGCCCTCCATTTGAGGCCTGGGGGAGCACAGGTTTCTCAGCTCTGTGAAAAGGCCCTGCATGTTATTGGTCTAATGGAGGTAGTCATCAGCAGTGGGTGGCTTGCCCCAAGGTTTCCGTAAGGGATATTCCTCACTCTTCCTGTCCCTAACTTAACCTAAGCATATTCCTAAGGTGGCAATCAGTATTACCAGCAGTTACAAACTGAATAATTGGGTTTTCACTGAAAACGTCATTGGCTATGTCTGCATTACAGGGTTTTGTCAATAAAACTAGTGATTTGTTGACAAAACCTGGGGAGCGTCCAGATTCCCAAGTCACTCTGTTGATAGTAAATGAGCAGAATGCAGCACTTTTCTTCTGCTCCTCCACAAGGAAGAATGCCTCTGTCGACATATTCAGTTGACAGAAGGTTGGTCTGGACATTCCAGGGGGCCCTCTGTCAACAGACAGGGCTTTCCGGATACCAGGCAGCCCTGTCTGCTGTGCTTCCGGTGGCTGTTCTATCAAGAGAGCAGCTGGGCAGTGTGGCTGCTCTGTGTCGGCCAAGCAGATCACTCTTTCAATCCACTTGGCAGACTGGCCATGATCTCTCGACAGAAGTTTTGTCAGAAGATATCTTCTGGCAGAAACTTCTGTCAACAGATTGCTCTACTGCAGACATAGCCGTTCTGGGCAGCCATTTTATTCAACATTGAGTCCCTCTGTCTTCTATGTAGCAATACTCAAAATATAAGAGATCATCTTTTCTCAACCAGGGGTATGTGTACTCTGGGGGGTACACTCATGTCTTCCAGGGGGGTACATCAATTTATCATCAGCTTGCCTAGTTTTAAAACGGGCTACATTAAAGTGATAGTAAAGTCAGTACAATCTAAAAGTTCATTCAGACAATGACTTCTTTCTACTGCTTCATATGCCTTATGCTGAAGTGGAAGTACAATATTTCTATTCCAATTTATTTATTTGATAATAAGATGGTAGAAAGTCAACAAGTTTTCAGTAGTAATCTTCTGTTATCATTTTGCATGTTTTTGTAACTAAGTAGTTTTTGAGTGAGGTGTAAATTAGTGGAATGCAAAACAAATCTGACTCTTGAAAAGGGTACAGTAATCTGGAAAGGTTGAATGGTACTTGTTTCAGATTACCTTGGGACAATGTTTCTTAGCTGATGGTACGCGTGCACTTAGGGATACGTGAGAGAAGATTGGGGGTACTTATTTTTTAAAGAGGTTACTTTATAAAAAAGTTGAGAAACACGAATAGATAATTAACTTTTGCCCTCCTGTGAAGCAAACAACAGCTCTTCTTTGTAGCTAAGTAGCAGCCCTAATGTAGCTCTGAGATCAGGCTCTGACATGGGACAACAAACCATAAAAAACCACTCAAGCAACCAAAAATAACTGTATTTCTTCTTTCCACAGGAGGTTGTCCTATCAGAGCCTGTAAGATCACTATCCACACTTTTTTAAGGGTAGTTTTAGTGAAAAGGGGAAAAGGTGGGCCTAATACTCTGGTCTGCCAGAGCTTTGCTCATTGTAGGGGCCAGGAATGGGGGAAATGAGTTTGTCCCTACACTAGTCCTGTCCCGAGACCATTGTTTCCTCTCTCATCTATACTATTATAGAAGGAGAGGCTCCTGTTTGTCCATTTGTCTGTCCTCTCATCCCATCCCGGCTGGGTCCATGGGGTTGGAACTACTGGTGAAGCTCAGTGCCTCTGCTGGCTCCTAGCCTCGAGGCTGCCGGGGTTCCCCTGGCCCTAGCCGGGTCACTGGATCTGGAGCTGCTGGTAGGGCCCCACACCCCAGTTGGCTCCTGGCCCCAGGGCTGCCAGGATTCCCTTGGCCCCAGCTGGGTCTCTGGGACTGGGACAGCTGGGGTTCCCCCAGCCCCGACCACCTCCCAGGGGTTGCAGCTGCCAGCAGAGCTCTGAACCACAGCCAGCTCCTTCTGCACCCTGGCCAGCATCTGGCCCTGGAGCTGCTGGGGTCCCCCAAGTTCCCAGGGCTGGAGCTGCTGGTGGAGCTCCGTGGCAGCCTGGGGCCAGGAGCCAGCAGGGGCACAGAGCTTCACCGGCAGGTCCAACCATGGGGCTGAAGATGGGGACATGGGAACCCAGGCAGTCCTGTGGCTGCCAGCTGGCTGGGGTGCTGAACCCCACTGGCAGCTCCAGCCATTGAGATCAGGTTGGGGCTGCGGCAACCCCAGCAGCTACAAGCAACTGCCAGAGAGCTTCTGGCTTGGTAACTGCCACAAAGGGACATGTCCTGCTAGTTTCTAGTAATTTGTAATGAGTTGAAACAACCCAATTCCAGTTCTCAATCTTGTAAAGTTTAAATCTCTATTTTGGAGTTATAAAGATTAGACCTGTCAGGTCCAGCACCCTCAGGATGCAAGTGGTGCTGAAGGATGGCGTTTGATGCACCAGGGGAGGTCAGGCCACTCTGGACTCGACCCACTCTGTCTTGGGAAGATCCTGTCTCCTAGTGGCTCCCTGTCCTGGGCCAGTGAGGCTCTGCTCCATGCTATTGGGACTCCCTGTCTGAGGCTGGTGGAGGGTCCTGCCTGACCCAGATGTTGCCAGACCAGAGAGAGAGAGTCCTGGACTAGAGATGTTCAGCCTACATATTACAACTGTTTGTTATAGAAAATATATTCTCATTTTAAAATAATATGCAGGCTTTTAGTCCAACTTTTCATAACTGTTGCTGTGACTAATCTAGAACATACAACATAACAAAACATCTCACAAGCCTGGTACTTGGAAACAAATCAAAACAGGAAACCCCGTCTCAGTTTCATTATGTCTATAATATTCTTTCACTAACTGTTACACAGGTTGATTTCACTTTCTTGGCTCAGACGAAGCTATGAATGTTGATGAACAGATGGACGCAGAAGCTTCCTAAGCAAGGGAATGTATATTACAGTAAACTTTTTCATTCTATCATCCAGCACTCTCAAATAACCAGCATTTTAACCATAAATAAATTTTAGTTATGTTTTCCAGAAGTACAGTATAGTGAAAGTAAATACCAATAAATACAGCAAATACAGTATGGCTACATCTACACCAAAGCGACCTGTTTACAGAAGTTACTGTTGGAAGATGTCTTTCAACAAAACTTCTGTCAACAGATCACAGCCACACATGAAAGTGGATCACTCTGTTGATCTACTCTGTTGACAGAAAGTGGCCAGACTGCCCGGCCACTTTCTTGACAGAATGGCCAACAAGAAGCACAGCAGAGAGGGCTATGCATTGACATGGAAGGCCTGTCTGTCGACAGGGTCTCTCAAGAGCATCCACATGGCTTTTTTTATTGACAGATTCTGTAGAGAAAGGAGTTCTGCCTTATTGGGGAGAGGCAGAAGGCTGTTGACATAAGTGTCGAGTTCTGTTGACAGTATGTTGACAGAATTCATTTTTAGTGTGGATGCTCCATGAGTTTTGTCAATCAAACCAGGGTTTTATTGACAAATCTTTCTAGTGTAGCCATAGCTTATAAGTTTACAGTGTGCAATACTACTGGTGTTGGTAAATAAAGTACTCTGCACCCAAAAATATGTTTTCATTTTTCCACCTAAGATCAAAACAAGTAAAAAATTCCAGACAACCACGGTCCTGTAAAAATTGAACATTATACACTTCCAAATGACAAATCATTCAGTCACCCCACTGTAAATCAGGTCTGTCACTGAAGTCACTGGGTTTTTGGCAGTGTAAAACTGGGATAAATGAGAGTAGAATAAATCTTTTGCCAAAGATATTTCCAATAATATTGCTTTCTAGTGCTCATGTGCCACTGTGGTAGACACACAGAGGGAACTTCACTCCTATGCTGAAGGCTGGCTCCAAGTTTATTAATTACTACAATGAATACAACAATGCCAATTACTTTTCTAAAAATGTAGAATTTTGTGTTTTATTTTAGTGTCACGTTTTTTGAAAGTTCTGACAAGCTGTTTTCAGTAAATAACATTCAAAATTGCTTACAATATAAGAGAGAGTTAAAATTCTTGTCTAAAAATTGCTAATTTTACTTATTTCCCCAGTTTGGCAATGCAAGGCAGTCTCAGAAACAGGTAGTAGAACAGTCACTTAATCAGGGTGTAAAACTACACAGGGACTACCTTTTTAAAACACACTTTAGCTGTGTCTACACGTGCACGCTACTTCGAAGTAGCGGCACTAACATCGAAATAGCGCCCATCGCGGCTACACGCGTCGGGCGCTATTTCGAAGTTAACTTTGACGTTAGGTGGCGAGACGTCGAAGTCGCTAACCTCATGAGGGGATCGGAATAGCGCCCTACTTCGACGTTCAACGTTGAAGTAGGGACCGTGTAGACGATCCGCGTCCCGCAACGTCGAAATTGTGGGGTCCTCCATGGCAGCCATCAGCTGGGGGGTTGAGAGATGCTGTCTCTCCAGCCCGTGCGGGGCTCTATGGTCACCGTGTGCAGCAGCCCTTAGCCCAGGGCTTCTGGCTGCTGCTGCTGCAGCGGGAGATTCATGCTGCATGCACAGGGTCTGCAACTCGTTGTCGGCTCTGTGTATCTTGTGCTGTTTAGTGCAAGTGTGTCTGGGAGGGGCCCTTTAAGGGAGCGGCTGGCTGTTGAGTCCGCCCTGTGACCCTGTCTGCAGCTGTGCCTGGCACCCTTATTTTGATGTGTGCTACTGTGGCGTGTAGACGTTCCCTCGCTGCGCCTATTTCGATGTGGTGCTGCGCAATGTCGATGTTGAACATCGACGTTGCCAGCCCTGGAGGACGTGTAGACGTTATTCATCGAAATAGCCTATTTCAATGTCGCCACATCGAAATAGGCTACTTCGATGTAGGCTTCACGTGTAGACGTAGCCGAGGACGTGTAGACGTTATTCATCGAAATAGCCTATTTCGATGTCGCCACATCGAAATAGGCTACTTCGATGTAGGCTTCACGTGTAGACGTAGCCTTTGTGTTACATTTTACTCTGGCTGTGACTACACTAGCTCCCTCCTTCGAAGGGAGCATGGTAAGTAGGGTGTCGGGAGTTTACTAATGAAGTGCTGCACTGCATATGCAGCACTTCATTAAGCTAATTCTCCCCCGCAGCAACTTTGAAGTGTTAAACTTCGAAGTGCTGACTCGTGTGTAGCCGTGGCTCACCCGCCAGTACTTCGAAGTACCTGGGCAACTTTGAAGTCCCTTTACTCCTAAAAAAAAGGGACTTCAAAGTTGCCCAGGAACTTCGAAGTACGAGTGGGTGAGCTGCGACTACACGCGAGCCAGCACTTGGAAGTTTAACACTTCGAAGGGGAGAATTAGCTTAATGAAGTGCTGCATACGCAGCACAGCATTTCATTAGTAATCTCCCGACACCCTACTTATCATGCTCCCTTCGAAGTAGGGAGCTAGTGTAGACACAGCCTCTATGTTTTAAAGCTATCATTTTAATACATTTGGTTTTCAATGAATTAATTTAGCTACCCTGAAAAGTGCCACATCAACATGGCTAGAATTGATAGGCCTTTACAGGACTACAAACCAACTATAGCTCAGGCAGAACCCAAGGGCGCCTTCTTCACACAGCCTTTATAATGTCCTCAAGCCTAACCTGATAGGAATACTTAAAACTTTTGGTTACTATTGAACTGAACATGGTATTACATTGATGTTAGGTACTGAAATAGCTTGTGAACTGATTACTTTCATTATCATGTATAATGTGGAAAGCAATGAAGTAGATTCGTAATTAAGAAAGAGATTGGGCTGTTTCTTTGTGTAATGGTAGTACAGAATTTCACTTCTTCCAACCATGGTACAATAATAATTTGAGAATATAAAATGTTGGTATTTGTAGCGGACTTGACTACTGTGTTCAGTTTAGATCATTCTAAAACCAAAAAGGTCTATAGGAGGGTAATAAAAATTATCAGAATCATAGAAACATTTTCACAAGCAGAAATTAAAAAGTAGGACCATTTAGCTTAGGTAGTTGTTAAGTGATTCGTAATGAAGACATACAACAAAGAATGGTATATAGCTAGATAACTGGACACTTTTTCTTATAATGAGAATATAGAAACTACTGAGGTACTTTTAAAGAAAATAAATTTGAAATTAATTAAAATATTTTTTCCAAATGGAATAATTAACATGTAGAACACACTGCCACAGGATGTTATTGAAGCAACCAGGTTTTTAGGGTTCAGTATGAATTCTATAGTTTTATAACTTACACGGATACAATTCACTTTTCTGCAGTTAGAAATGTAAATGTAAAGGGGATGTTAACCTCATACTTAAGTATGTAAGTTACTGAAAGTAAAAATCATCATTACCAGAAAAGGGTGAAATCATATTTTTCTTGATTAAATTTTCCAAATTGTTTTTAAAAAGCTAAAAATTTCATAAGAAAAATAAATTGTAAAATAGTAATTGAAATGCACAAACATTTTGAGCACCCACAGCATTGTCTGTATATGCAGAGACAGTAGCAACTGACCATATCTGCAATCATCTGTACATTAGGATATTTGTAAATTATTCATATTACTTAGGTGAAAACATTATATATGTTAAGTATCAACATATTCCATAATAGTTAAGCAATCAATATTTTTAATTCAATCTGCCCTCAAATGTCCCTAAACTACTTCTCTTTCTCAAAGGCCATGGCTACACTAGCACCCCCTTTTGAAAGGGGGATGCTGATGAGCCACTTCGGCAGATGCTAAGTGCTGCTTTCGAAACGCACGCTGCCGATGTAGATAGGGGCCTTTCCAAAGGACCCCTGGACTTTGAAAGCCCCTTCTTCCCATTTGGTTTTGAAAGGCCCCCAGCTACACAGTCGGTGTGTGTTTTGAAACTGGAATTTTGGAAGCACTTGTGGCCTTCATTATGCTAATGAGGCACTACATAGTCATAGCAGCACCTCATTAGCATCTGCCAGAGTGGTTCTTTACCGTGCCCCATCCAAAAGGAGGTGGTAGCGTGGCCACAACCTTTATGTACATCTGAGAAATCCCTGAGCATGAGAGTTGGAGCAGAGAACTGGGGGAAGAAAGAAGATGATGAACTACAGGAATTTGGAGAAACAAGCTCTTAAAGTGAGCAAGATAAGAAATAAAGAAATGTTGAGTGCACACAGAGTTGGAACACAGATAGACTGGAGAAAAGAAAAGTATGTGTGTGGAGAGAGTCAGGGCAAGTAGATAAGAAAGGAAAAATACATTGGTATTCTTAGTTTTGGGGAAAAGGGAATTACTAGGAAAGAGATTTGAGGGGAAAGATATGAGATGGCTAAAAAACTGAAAATCATAGAATCACAGGATTGGAAGGAACCTCAGGATGTCATCAAGCCCAATCCCCTGCACTTGTGGCAGGACCAAGCACTATCTAGACCAGTGGTGTCCAATAGGAATTCAAAGATCACTACACTTGTGGTTGTCTTCTTTCCATATTCACCACTTTTCCTACCCTTCCACCCCTGCTCTAAACAAATGCCCTCCCCTTCCCCAGATCTAGGCATCCCCAGTCCACCCCCCACTCCAACTGAATGCCCTCCCCCATTCTAATTCAATACTGGTGATTCACAAGAGCTGCTGGAGCCACTGCTGCTGCCACCATGTGCTTCTCCCACCGAGTGCTTGGGCACCTGTGCAGAGCGAGCAGATGGCACTCCCCACGTGTGGCTCTAATGAGGAGCCACATTTAAAGGCTCCAAGAGCCACATGCAACCCGAGAGCCACATTCACCACAATGAGGTGTCCTATTCGCCGTATGTGGCAAGTGGCAAACACATTGGATACCCTGATCTACACCATCCCTGATGGATGTCTGTCAGACCTGCTCTTAGTCTCCAAAGAGGGAGATTCCACAATCTCTGCAGGCTATTTATTCCAGTGCTTAGCAACCTTGACAGTAAGTTTTGCCAAATGTAAAACCTAAACCTCCCTTGATGCATGGTTTCAGTTGCAAACAATAGCATTGTGGCAATATTTGGGACCTGTTTACTCCATCACTGCATTCCAGCCCATCACTGTCAAGGAGAGTTGCTATTATGTGATAGCAATGTATTTGGGGCTTACTGAAGAAATTTTAGGTCCATTTACTGAACTATTTTGGAAGAGCTTGGATGGCTGGGAAAGGAGCAGTATAGGATGGTAAAGGCTGAAAGTTGTTTAAGGACTTGCTGGGTCCAAGGAATGAGGGCAGGATGTTCTAAATAAGTGAAGGTTCTGAAGGCAGTTCAGAAAGGGACAGGGGAGGATGGGGAAAGGTTAGGCTAAATTTGTTGATAACTTTGACTCCAAAATAGTGGAATGTGCATCTGAGAATGTCAGGGAAGGGAGAGCTAGAAGAGAGAGGTTTTTCCTAGGCATTCAAGCCTGTCACCTTCACATCAGGGCACCATGCTGGGGGTGTGGAGATTGTCTCAAAGCTTGGGAGAGGAAACCTGCCTTCAGAATAAATTAATTTTATCCTTTGGCAGGGAAAAGAAACTCCCCAGGCCCCAGCGTGAGGACAACTATGTAATTGTCAAATGGGTACCAAAACAGCTCACCTATGGCCCCTCTGCTTTCCCTTGGGCTATTTGCACTCATTTTCCTCTCTTACTTCACATGCCTTCTATTTTTAACTATCCCACCACACTATCTCCATAGGCAAAATCTTGACCAATTTACTTTCCTCCTTCCTTTTCCCTCCACTCCTGTCATATTCCAGTCTCTTCTCTTCCCCTTTTTATAACATCCTCTATACCATCATAAATCTCTCTATAAACTAGATGTAGGAAGTAGCTCTGCCTCTGCCTGTTCCCTTCTCTCCTCGCTCCCACTGCTCCCCCCAAATGGCTAGCTAGCTGCTTCCTCAGCTGCACACTGCTCCCTCCCCAGTGCCTGAGCAGCAGTACTCAGGCCGCAACCGCACAGGGAGCAGAGGCCAGTGCTGGCGGGGACAGCCAAGACTGTGTTCCTACACTGAAAGGAGGGTGCAGCCCAGGTGCAGGGAGAATCCAAGGGCAGTGGTCCCTGGAGAGAGAGGGGTGCCAAGAAGCTGCTGCATTGTAACTTCCGTTCTGCTGTGGAATAGGTAAGATTGTGGGAGTTTCCTGGGAGAACAGAGTTAGATTTAAAAGCAAATGTATTGGTGGATTTTGAGCTCCAGATTCCTGGCTGAGGCTGGGTTGGTTTCACTTGCAGTTGAGCACAGCCTTTCAACTCTCACTGTGTAGGCGATGGAGGGAGCTACTGTGATGCATGCTAACAACTTTATTTTGTGTCGTTAATGCATGAATTGAAAAAAAAAACTAACCTTGTTTGGTGGAGAGAGAGCACCCCTCCCTGCTCCTTCCAGGGCAGTGAATTCTATGGGAGCAGGGTGCCTGAGCTCCAGGAATATTCCTGGCTCTGGGCCCAGCTGCAGGAGAGCTCCAGGCCAGGCCTCTCACCACCACATCCCCACCTGCCACCCCTATGCACCTCCCTCTGTGTGTTTCTGGTTCTTCCTGACAACTCCAGGCAATTTAAAAGGGCCCAGGGGCCCTTGCTGCCACCACTGGCAGAGCAGTGGTGCTAGAGCAACTTCCTAAAAACCTGTCACACCTGTTCCTCTCAGAAGGATTGCCATGCCCCATGATAGACTATGTTTAAAGCTGAATTTAAAGCACATAGTAAACCATTTCCTTCTTCTGAGGAAGAATTTTGCAGTGTCTGAGTGAGACCTTTTAAATTTCACTGATTATGTTGTTTTTCTCTCTCATTGACTAAAATTCACAGCCTTGAACAGATCGCCTTGGGTTTTACCCAAGTGTTCTCATAAACAATCAGCAAACGCATTTGCTTATGATCAGCCAGCAAACTCCACAGGCGAAGTGTGCCAGGACTTATACTAGGAATTGCAAAGCAAGGGAAGGCTTCCAAAAATTAAATACACAACAAGGGAACCACTTGAGAGAGGGACAGGCTGCAGTTCCTGCCCTCTCCCCTTCCCCCCATGTTTTGTACAACTAGCTGGAAGCAGCACTGCTTGGGTTTCTTACTCATCTCTTCCTCCTCTCTTCTCCTCCCCGGGCAGACATAAAGTAGCTCACTAGTTCTCCCTTCCTTCCTTGGGCTGGATATTCTATGCTCAGCCAATAGAAATGAAGAAGTTTACCTGGCATAGCCAATAGCAGGGCTCAGAACTTCTGCAGCACTTTTTTTCAAATTCATTTTCCTGAAACAAACAAGGTCTGTGTGCATGTGCGTGCATTGGGGGAGCATTGTACTGTGATGGGAGGAAGCTCTGGGCTTAGGTCAGAAGATGTTTGCTGCAGTTTGTCATGATTGGCCATTCACTTTCACATTGTGACATGTATCAGAGGAGTGGCCGTATTAGTATGTATCTGCAAAAACAATGAGAAGTCCTATAGGAGCACAAGCTTTTGTGGGCAAAGACCTGCTTCGTCAGATGCATTGTGATGTGTTACAAAGGCAGGAGTTACAAAGGCCCCTGTTGCAAAACTCAGGGTCCAGACACAGTCTGGCTGGAGGAGCACAGCCCCTGCATATGGCTAGCACTAACTCACCTGAAGAGTTACAATGAATATAGGGTTATCACTTTCCTCCTCCTCTGCATGGGTGCTTGTAGGGTGCGAGAAGAGTTTGTAACGGTCTCATGAGAGCAGATCGACCCCTCTGTGAATCCTCAGGAGAATCTAAACAGACCAGTCTGTGCAAGGTGAAAGCTGCAAACTGCCATGGGAACAGCTGCAGAACAAGCTGCGCTTGCCAAGATTTCAAGGCTACGCTGGCAGTAGGCCACCAAAGATAGTAATAAGAAATGCATAGGCAATTTTAGGCAATCTTATGTTAATGAGCTCAGCTTTATCAGCTAGTGTTAGGAGGCCTGTTACAGAGCCTCTCCCCGAGCGAAGCTCCGACGTGTCGGGTTTTCCCCATGGGTGACTGCAGCGTCTCCGGGGCTCCCGTCGCAGGTGTCACGCTTTCAATAAACCAAATATAGCACTCGCCTTCTGGGTGCAGCCTCGTCTCTGGGGAACCCGAGCCTGGTTGGCTACACTTGGCGCAGCGAGCAGGGTTCTTCAGGTACGATGCCCTTTTGGTCGAAAGCAGGGGAGGCAGGGAAGCCAGCGCTGTCCCTGCAGCGCATACCAGGATGGCCCTCGACGGAGCAATGGGGGCCGGTAGCGCGGATGGTGGCCTGTTGGGCAGCCCCGGCAGACTGGCCGGAGTTGCAGGAGGTGGCAGGCGTGACGCCGGTATAGGTAGAAGGGGCGTTGCGTCGGCTGCGGTTGAGCTGCCGGCCGGGGACGGAAAAAAAGGTGGCGGGAGAGGTAGCATGGCTTTTCCTGACCGCCCTCCGGGCCCTCGGTGATGAGCTTCTCCGCCTGCAGAAGGCGCTGGCGGGGAAGGAGCAGGAATGTTGCGCTTTGGCGGATGTGAGGGCAATAGCGCAGGAGGTGGTTACCTCGCAGTCTGAAAGGACGCAAGAGTTAACCCATCGTTGTGAGGTGTTGGCAGCGAGAGTTGCGAATCGGCGGCGCGCGAGAGTAGGGAAAGCACCGGTGTCGAAGGCCCAAGTGCGTGCGGTCCTAGTGCTAGCCTCTTGGGACCCTGAGACCTGGGATGGTAACATTTGGAGCTCTTCCTCGTCTGAGGAGGAGGATGAGGTGGTGATCGGGGAGGCTGTGCCTACCGACCAGAGACAGGCGCGTCCCGTTCGGGAGATGAGGTCGGAAGGGGGGCACCTGCGCTCCGATGTCTGGCGAACGTTTAAGACAAGTGAGTTGCAGGAGTTGGTGAAGAGTTTTAAGCAGGAGCCGGGGGAAGGCCTTTTGGCCTGGCTGGTGCGTGTGTGGGACAACGCGGGCAATTCTGTGTTGCTGCTGCCTGCGGAGCTCCACCAGATGGGTGTGTTGTCCCAGGATTCACAAGTCAGGCAGGGAGTGCAGACTATGCAAGGTCTGAACGATGGACAGGGGAATGCTGTGGAAGCACCGTCCCTGTACCGATGGTTGGCTGCGGCGGTGGGTGAAGTCTACCCCTCCCCTGGGGAGCTGGAAGCACAGGTGAGGCCCTGGCGTACGATCCCAGAAGGGGTGAGTGCACTGAGGCAGCTGGGCATGGCATGGGCTGTGGCCCTCGACATGGGACCGGACGATATAGCGGTCCAGAAATCCATCAAGGCCACTCTGTTACGCCTTGCCCCTCTCGAGCTGAAGGCCTCCCTTATGGCTGTGGTCATGGCAGCGGGCGGGACTGTCGGTGACTTGGTGGGAACATTGATGCAGTTAGAGGCTGTCATAGGCGGCGCGAAAGCGGTCCGTGCCACAAAAGGAAAAGGTGGTCAGGCAGGAGCCTCTGGACAGGAAAAAGGGCACGTTAAGGTGACTCGGAGAACTATGTGGACGGAGTTACTGAAGGCAGGAGTGCCCCGTGAGGAGATCAATGGTGTGCCGACACCAGACTTGTACAAGCGTTGGTTACAACTGCCGCCTACCCAGCGGAGCGAGGATGTGGGTGCCTCCAAGAGGGTGAGCGAGACTCAGGCACCACAGAAAGGTACAGGAGCTGGGGGGAGGACCGAGCCTAGTGCCCCGGTCGACTGGACCCTTCCCCCTAGGAAGTGACGGGGAGGCGGGTCCCCTGTGGTACGGGCTGTGGCTGTGCAACAGGTAGCAGGGGACCGGCGCCCATTCGTCCCGGTAACCATCAAGTGGCCCCGGGGAGGGGAGCAGCATGTGCTTGCTCTGTTAGACACTGGAGCTGAAGTGACCATTCTGCATTCTACCCAGGCTGCGGGTCACGTGGTGGTTGTGCAGGGCCTCGGAGGAGCAGAGACCACCGCTTATTCGGTGGAGGTCACCCTCACGCTGGGGAAAGCCCCTCCCTTTCGGGCGACTGTGCTGGCTGCGCCGTTAGGTGAATATATCATTGGCATGGATGTTTTGCGTGGCCGGTGTGTGGACACACAGTATGGGCTGTTTGCCTTTGGGCACCCCCGATACATCCGGGCAATCAGAACTGTGGAGCCCCTACTTCGGGGACATCCCAAATGGGAGCCTGTATGCCTGCCGGTCCCCCAGACCCCGGTGTCAGTCAAGCAGTACCGCATTCCCGGTGGAGAGCAGGAGATCAGTGACACTATAGCTGCATTGCTACAGGCGGAGATTATTCGCCCCACGCTGAGCGCCTTTAACAGCCCCATCTGGCCAGTGAAGAAGCCGGATGGCTCGTGGCGCATGACAGTGGACTATCGAGAACTCAATAAGGTAACCCCAGAGCTAACGGCCGTAGTTCCGGACATGGTTACCATTCTGGAGCGCATCACCCTGGCAGCCCTGCTGTGGCATGCCGTCATAGGCCTGGCTAATGCATTTTTCTCTGTTGACATTCATCCCGAGAGTCAGGAGCAGTTTGCCTTCACGTGGCTAACAAAGCAGTACACGTTTACCGTGTTACCCCAGGGCTTTAAGCACTCCCCGACGATCTGCCATCAGCTAGTGCAGGCTGATCTGGAGCGTCTGGACCTCCTGGACCAGACGGCCTACTATTACTACATCGATGACGTTATGATCTCGGGACCAGATGAACCGACTGTTCAAGCTGCCTTAGACACCGCTGTAACAGGTTTGCAAGAACGGGGATGGGCTATTAACCCCAAGAAAGTGCAGGGGCCAGCCACCAGTGTGGTTTATTTGGGCGTGCTGTGGATGGGTACAGACAAATGCATTCCACCGAAAGTGCAGCATACCATCCAGGCATTCCCTACACCCTCGTCTAAGCAGCAGCTGCAAACCTTTCTGGGCCTTCTCGGTTTCTGGCGTGCTTTTATTCCGCACCTTGCTTTTCTTATGCGTCCCTTACAGGAGCTTGTGCGCAAAGCCACTCAGTGGCACTGGACAGAGAAGCACCAACGCGCCTTTGACCTCTGCAAAGGGGCGGTAGTAGCACACGCCCACCTCACCGCACCGCTGCAGGGCCAACCGTTCGAACTGGAGGTCACAACCGTCGGCGACGCGGCGTCCTGGGGTCTGTGGCAGCAGGGAACCATTACCTTTCAGCATGATCCCCAGCTAGCGGATGAGCTACCCGCCGTCGACCCACCAGTGGCCCCCTCGCCGGTAGCGGAGGCACCTCCGTTGGATACCGTGCCTGAGGAGAGGAGAGGAAGCATCTGGGTAACCGACGGGCTTGCTGTTTGTGCATCCCTGCAAGCACGTGGACGCTGCTGCTACAATCACAGCACTCACTCAGCTCAGCGAACGGCTGACGCTACGGACCTTGTAACCATGGCCTGGCTGTGGCGCTGGTACCTCTGGACTTCTGTAGCACTGGCCTCGGAGTGGGGCCCACGTATCAGTAACCGCTCCAACGTATGGGTAACATTGGCACAGACTGCCATCAACGCGTCTGCCTTTTGTCTGCCCCACAGCATGGCCGTGGGACAGCTCATGGACACTTGTTTCATAGGTGTCAGTGCTTCTCCTGCTGTCTTGCAAAACTATGCCCTTTTGTATAACTTTGCTTTCACTGCTCTCATATGCTGTTGTCAAGTCTGTTCCACAGGTGCACACTGTGTTGCCAGAAGAGCATCAACCACCTCACTTGATTCCTACTAGCCTTGGCGTTCACAAAGGGGTCACGGGGAGGAGTGTAGGGTGCGAGAAGAGTTTGTAACGGTCTCATGAGAGCAGATCGACCCCTCTGTGAATCCTCAGGAGAATCTAAACAGACCAGTCTGTGCAAGGTGAAAGCTGCAAACTGCCATGGGAACAGCTGCAGAACAAGCCGTGCTTGCCAAGATTTCAAGGCTACGCTGGCAGTAGGCCACCAAAGATAGTAATAAGAAATGCATAGGCAATTTTAGGCAATCTTATGTTAATGAGCTCAGCTTTATCAGCTAGTGTTAGGAGGTCTGTTACAGAGCCTCTCCCCGAGCGAAGCTCCGACGCGTCGGGTTTTCCCCACTGGTGACTGCGGCGTCTCCGGGGCTGCCGTCACGGGTGTCACGCGCTTTCATTAAACCAAATATAGCACTCGCCTTCTGGGTGCAGCCTCGTCTCTGGGGAACCCGAGCCTGGTTGGCTACAGTGCTTATGCTGTATCCTGTCAAATTAAGGCAGATCTCTTGCTACAATATACAGTAGCCTAGAGTCTCAGGAGCAATACTGGCTGAATTAGCCAGAATTCTTCCCAGAGTTGTTGCTGCCATCTGAGCATAGCCCAGGCCCCTGTGCTCTGCCACAGAGCTGTTGCTTTACAGTATAGACTCTTATGTGTGGCTTGTGACCCCAGACTGATCATGCCGTCCTGTATTGTTAAATGGAATCAGGAGATGTCTACATGAGATCCCAGCTAAACAGGGAGAGGGATCATGGTATGAGAAGTGAGATCACATTATGGGAAACACAGCAATTTTTTGCCTCAAAGCAACAGTGTAGCCCCATATATTTTTGTTTCAAATTAGGTATATTCAATACATAGCAAGCATTACAATTTTCTTCTGGTTCTAGTGTTTGTGTAGGTGGGGAACAGAAGATGGAGTGGTTGGGGCAACTTAATTGACCTCATGTGAGTTGATAGTTATTCATGTGTATGTCAAGGTCTGATTGAGATATCTGCCACTGTACGTCCATTTTACTAGCTTCTCTAGAATTCTGCAGTCTCCAAGTTGTGAAAACAAAAGAAAAAAACTGTGTGCCTGATTTTTCTTCCATGTAAATTAGACATTGAAATGCAATTAAAGAAGTCTCTGAAATGAAAGAAAATATCATAGTGAAATGGTTCAATTTATATTGCTATACTTGCCATCTCTTTTCAAGTCCATATTTATTTCAAGTGTATGAGGGGAAATATAATTTTTTTTTTGCTATTCCATTTAATGAATGTCAGTAAGTAAGGCTTCCAATGTTTTCTCTTTTAGGTGCTTTCACTTTTGGAAATGCTGTTTGAGGCAAAGATTTCCTTTTCAGAGGTGATGGCTACCCTCATTATTATGGCACTCATTTTAATTTCTATAAGAACAATAGGTAATAGGAACAAAAGGCATATCTTCCCACCAGGTCCATGGTCATTACCAATTGTGGGGAACCTGCTTCAGCTTGGAGAATATCCTTACCTTTCATTTATCCAAATGAGGAAAAAATATGGGGACGTGTTTCTCATAAAGCTGGGGATGGTACCTGTTGTGGTAGTGAATGGTCTTGATATGGTGAAACAAGTGCTACTCAGAGATGGAGAGAGTTTTGCTGGTAGGCCCAAGATGCACACCTTTTCTTTCTTTGCTGATGGGAAAAGTCTGACATTTTCTGTAGAACATGGAGAGAGCTGAAAGCTTCACAAGAAAATTGTCAGTAAAGCATTAAGATCCTTTTCAAAGTCGGAAGCCAAAGTGTCTACTTGCTCTTGTCTTCTGGAAGAACATGTATGTGCAGAAGCGTCAACACTGGTGAAAATGTTCCTGAAGCTCTCCTCAGACAAAGGGGCCTTTGATCCCTCTGGTATTATCACCTGTGCTGTTGCAAATGTTGTCTGTGCCCTGTGCTTTGGGAAAAGGTATGACTACAATGATGAAGAGTTTCTTAGCATGCTCAGGATCAGCGCAGATTTTCTAAAAGCCTCAAGTGTTGTTAACCCAGTGGATTTTATACCCTGGTTTCGTTTCCTTCCAATCCCTGTTGTCAAGGCTGCCCAGGGGTTTTATGAGGTTTAAATAGCTTCATTGCACAACGAATAGAAGAACATTATACTACATATGATAAGGTTGAGGCTATAGAACGGTAACAGCAAGTTTGTAGTGAGTATTCTCTATTACTGCTAGGAAGAGATGATCTGTACAAATAAGATCTGGGTCCAAAGTGAATTATTATGGCTCTGTTAAAAATGCTCTTACACTGGTTTTATGCTGGAATAGCTCCTCTAAAATGAATGGAATTAAGCCTAAAATTGGTGTGACAGAGCAATGGATCTGGCTCATTGATTTAAACAGACTTTTCTATGCAAAACTCCATAAAGCTGGACATTCATTCAGCAACTCTTCACATGTGAGGAGGCATACCCCTATGACACAGACAAGGGCTAATGGGAGGGCTACAGAAACTTGACAAGCCTAAAACTCTCATTTTATCCTATACTATTCCTTTGCAAGATGATCCAAAGGAAATGAAATCAGTATGGAAACAAATGTGCTCAAGAGCTGATACTTTTTCATTCCAGAAGAAAATTTCCAGAGGCTATTTCTACTAACCAGTATTCCCTCTATTTTTTTCTATTATGGGCAGAATAAAGTTTGTGATGTGCACTGGAGCATGCATGGTGTGCACTACCAATAGAAACACACGCTGCCCACTGTGGGTGTCTGTGAATGGTCTCCTGTTCAGCTGAGTGGCATCCAAATCTCTCCTGGGTGGCTGCCCCAAGCACTCAATTTACAGGCAACACTGCTGCTAGCTGATGCATTAATAAAAATCCCTATAAACCTGATGACATCTTCTACAGGAAATAACATTTACAGCATTCTTTTGAAAGGTGTTCAACTGCACCCAGCTTTATAACATTCAGTGCAGACACTCCACATATGTGTGTGTAAGGGAGAGTAGAACCATGCCCTACAACTCAGGCTCCATGTGTGGGTTGGGTCAACAGACTTGCTGGGCTCCTGGTAAGGTGTTTGTGGGGTGGCTCCAGGTTCCTGCAAGGGGCTGGCCTTGGGCAGAAGGGGCGGGGCTTAAAGTTTTTGAGAAGAAGGGGATTCTAGAAGGAGGATTTCCTTCCAGGAGATCTCTCAGCGGCCATGCTTCTACATGCTGTTTTGGAGTCTGGAAGAGCTACTTCTGGACTCCAGATCATGTGACCATATGCTAATAAGGTGCCAGAAATTTACATCTGTGCCTCATTAACATTTTTCAGGCCATTTATTAGCATGCTAATTTTGGAAAAAGTGGCAAGTGTAGAAACGGCCATTGTTTGTAGCTGTGCTATTCTGAAATAAGCTGGTCAAAAAAATTTCTTCCGGAACAGCTAATTTTGAAATAACACTGCTGTGTAGCCATAGCCTAATGGATTAGCCTGAATAAAAGAGGGAGCAAGATCACAGGTCCAGGTTCTTCCTCCCTTCCTGTCTGTGTGTTGTGAGCCTCCATTCTTCTTCCCCTGTTCCTCTTATCCCATTTTGCATCATGTCAGCACAGTCCCTCTGACCATGATATCCTACCATGAGAAGTTCTGCAGAGAATTTAATACAGCCCCATTATACAAAATGAGTCTCGGCAGAGCTTTCTTTATAATGTGACACCTACTGATATTGATTTTAAAGCATTTTTATCCATTAAAATTTTCAGAGTTGCAAAAAAATTCTGGGGTTTTAAGCATCTTTTTCTATTTGTAGCTATGTGAATTGTCACAGTGGTGGGAGATTATTGGGTGGGGGGGGTCGGACCATTGTTTAGGGACAGACATTGATTATATATATGAACTTAAAGCTTTATAACCATGGAAACATAAATTATCATGTGTCAAAATATACAAAGTAAATATCCTTAAACTCCAATATGTTCCCAGGCATCATTTTGTTCACTTTGACCATATATTTATGAATATATATACTTATTTCTAATATTATTATGATGCGGACGTTTCGCAAAAATTGGTTTGGAGAATTTGATGTTTCCCAACATTGACTGATTTAAAAACAAATATAAGCTTTCCTAATCTAATCCTAAGGCAGCTCCATTGTAATGCAGCTGCACTTTCTTGTTGGTTCCGTGCAACACTGATGAGATAATGACAGATAGCACCCACAGCTAAATCTCCAGTGCACCCATGCCCCTGCCTACTCTTTCTCTTTCCCTGTGCAGGCAAAGGCAAAACCCATTACTTGAAAACCCCTCATTTTGGTGGATCAAAATCACAGGACTTCAGGATTGGCCACATATCTTTTCATAATGACAGATGGCAGAGATAATTTCTAAGGCATACAGGGCAACTAGACAACCAAGTTCCATTGGAAAGTCAGGATACATGTTGCATAAATCAAAGAGCATTTGGCCTGAATGTCTGGCTCCAATAATTTTCCAAGGAGAATTTACAGAATTTTAGAATTTCTGCTCATTTTACCAAGTAATTTCTTATAATGTGATACGGATATATTATTAAGCAAGTGCTCGGATGAATTCAGTATCCTTATTTGTCCATTTCAGGATGAAACAAACCTTCTATTTCCACCAGTACAAAATACATATTTTCAGGCAGCAGTTGATAAAATGCTGCTAGAGTCTGGTGCCTGTGTAAATACAATCAAATTCAATTGATTGAATGGCATTCCTCTGGTGTTACAGAATGTGAATGAGAGCAGAATCTGGACCATGCTTTTTAGAGCTACCACAGACTGGCAGTTTAATATTCATTTTTTGGAGAAATATACAGAAGTCAGTTCTTTGCCAGGGTAAATGTCCATGTGTCCTGACCTAGTCTTAAAAATATTAATTGTACTTGCAAAAATAGTCTGTGCAGGAATTTCCAAGATTCATGAAGAATGTGCTATGTGCATCTCATGTTAGAACACTGCTGGTTATAGAATGTTCTATGAAAGCTTTTTGGATGAAAATAGTATCACTGATTTTCGTTTTTTAGAATCATCTCAGAGATGTTATAGATGCCCTAATAAGTGTAAGCAAAGACAAAAGAACTGATGGGAACACTCCAGCCTTATCTAGTGATAATACAGTAAACACTGTTAATGACATCTTTGGAGCTGGTAGTATTAAAAAACACAACCATCTTTTTTAATATCTCCCTTGAGAAAATTTAAGTGTAGTTCAATGGATATGTAAATATTATTACAATAAAAATCAGGCCTCTCATGTACATCAGTTTTAGATCAATGCAACCTCACCAACTTCCTTGATCAATATGAGAGGGGAAACAGGCCTTACGTGTACAAATTTCATCCTATTTGTATGAAAGCAGTATCCTGGTGATCCATTTATTTTGCAGGGTTTGATACAGTATCAACCTGTCTGTTTTGGATCTTCCTATATTTGGTCAATAATCCAGACATTCAGACAAAAATTCAAGAAGAAATTGGTAAGATATTAATTATTTTTAAAAATGAAGCCCTTTGTTGTTTTCATGAAGCATGTTAAACATTAGTGTTTTTTTCTTGGAAGATGGAAAAATTGGATTCAGATCACCAAGATTTGATGACAGGAAAGATTTGCATTATACAGAAGCTTTCATAAGTGAAATCCTAAGGCACACATCATTTATACCATTTACCATTCCTCACCGGTAAGAAGCAAAACATAAGCTTGTTTCTGTTTAAACAAAATGAGTTGGCAAAATAATTAGCATGCTTTCTTTTTGCATGTCTGTATTTGAAACTGAAATTCCAATTTGTCTATTTGCACTAGAAGCAAAGTGAAATATGTGAAGGAAATTAAGGATTTCCAATACAGTTAGCAATTTTTGGAGGGCTAGGCTAGTCTGTTTCTGCAAAGACAACAAGGAATCCTGTGGTACCTTCAAGACTAACAAATTTATTTGGGCATAATGGATTTGTTAGTCTTTAAACAGACCACAAAAGCTTATGCCCAAATAAATTTGTTAGTCTTTAAGGTGCCACAGGACTCCTCATTGTTTTTGTTACAACAATTCATCCCAGCCATTGCTTAAAACGAGTGCTTTGGCTCAGATACGCAGTTAGTTCCAACGAAGTAAAATACAACTCCACTTATTTACAGGAACTATCTTCCTGTTATATCATAAACATTGGGGCTGCATCTACACTCGCAATTTCTTCAGAAAGACCCCATGGAGAGTCTATACACAAAAAGCATTCTTTTGAAAGTAAATCGCAAGAATGTAGTGCCCCTTCTGAAATCACTCTTCCTTTCCTGTTTCAGGAAGAGTGCCCCCTTTCAAAAGCTTCTTTAGAAAGAAAACATGTGTAGATGCTCTGCAGGGCCCTTCTTTTGAAAGAACAGTCTTCATTTTTGATCCCTGGCCCATTCTTTCAAAAGAGCAGCGGCTGTGTGGATGGTCTTTTTCGAAGGAGCAGATCAATCTTTTGATCAGCTTTTTTGTGTGTGGACGCACTCTTTAAAAAGAAGTTCTTTCAAAAGAGATCTTCCAGAAGAGCTTCTGTTGAAAGATCTCTGTAGTGTAGATATAGCTTTGGGGCCTGACTTCAATCTCACTTATACCAGTGTAAATCAACAATAACTCAAGTCAGTTGTGACACATTTGTGTATATGGCTGTGCAATCAGATTAGGCCTTTAGTTTGCCGGAGCAGCTGCTGTTGTAGATGAAGGAGATTAAACCTGGTGCCTTGTGACATGGTTTAACATTCAGCAATATTAAATATGATGATCTCAGTCATTAGATAAAAACATAGGGCTAAGAAAAATGGTTATTATTTATTCCCTAAATGATCATGTAATCTTCTTATTTTGATAAGATTAATTTTTCTTTTCTAGTGCAACTAAAGAAACCATTCTCAGTGGGTACCTCATTCCCAAAGACACCTGTATCTTTGTTAATATGTATCAAGTTAATCATGATGAGTAAGTATCTGATAGTCTTGCTTATACGTTTCATAGGGCTCATCTGCACCAGCCCCCTCCTTCGAAGAGGACACCTAAACGAGCCTGAGCAGGGAATAGCAATGAGGTGCCACGCTGCATACGCAGCACCTCATTAGCATAATTCCTGCCACGTGAACATCAAAGTTAGCAACTTTGAAGTGCCAGCAAGCCATGTATCCATGGGCACTTTCAAGTATCCATGCAACTTGAGAGTGCTCTTACTCTCAAAATGTTTTGGATAGAGCTGTAGGGCTCCACTACTCTCAGGTTTTACACATTTTGCCAGCTTCCTTTAGAATCTAACCTGTGCATAGATCAAAGGAGAGCAGCTGAATCATGCATGATGCTACCAAATTCCATTTCATGATCTTTTTACATCATTCTGGGAATTTCCGAGAGAATGCAAATATCATTCAACAGTTCAGATGTTCTGGTTGACCAGAAATAAATTCATTCATATAGAAGGCTCTGTGTTTCTGTCTTTGTTTTCTCTACATGTGATCCTCTCTCTGTAATGGTATTTAAAAATTCATTTGTTTTTGCTGTAGAACCTTATGGGAAAATGCCGATTTGTTTAGACCTGAGAGATTTCTGAATGAAAACGGTGAACTCAACAAAAGCCTCCTTGAGAAAGTTTTGGTTTTTGGAATGGGAGTAAGGAAGTGTTTGGGAGAAGACATAGCTCATAATGAGATTTTTATTATTCTCGCCACCATTTTGCAACAGCTGAGGCTTGAGAAATGCCTCGAAGACCAGCTAGATCTGACTCCACTACATGGATTATCCATGAAACCTAAACCGTATCGAATTCAAGTGGCACTGCGCACCAGGTGCATCTGGAGAAGTTGCATTTTAAAGCATAATTATCACCCAGCAAATTAGTGTAGGGAAATCTATTATCTATAGTGTAGGTTAGCTATTACCCTAGCTACTGTATTGCATTTTTCAGTGGAATGTGTATAACAGTAAATGCAGTATCTTTCATCGCCTTCTCTTTGATTGTGCTAATCTTAGTTAACTGCAGGTTATGTTATTAACTCATTGAATAAGTAGAGTTAATTTTTGTTTGTAACTGATCATTTTAGTGTACCTTTTATCACTAATTCCCTAAAATAAAGTTTGCTCAAGTTTTAAGTCAATGATTATGTTCAATGAAATCTTTCTTTTTTTTTTTTCATTGCCTTAAACAAGAAGATTCTTGTTGTTTCATGAAGTGCTTTTCACCTGGTGCAGTGTACGAGGACATTTCAGTATAGAATGAATGTAACAGAACCTGTTTTTCCTGTCAAGGTGTAATGGTTTTTTCCATGTGATACATTCAGTTGAAGTTTTGGTATGAAGAGGCCAAAAACTCTGGATTCCAATCCAAACTTCCAGTAAATAAACCTTGCACAAACATACTGCTCTGTGGCATGAAATCACCTCCCCAGGCAATAAAGCATCAGTGTAGCAACTGCATTCACTGTGCCATCATTTACCATCCTATATGGTTAACCTAGCTCAGTTTCAGGCTTTGGTACAAAATAACACAGTCTTTACCAAACAGCCAGGCCTTGCAGCAGCATAGGAACTCAGTCGGATCCCTATAACCATTAATCTCTCAGGAATACAGATTCAGCCTCTTGAGTCTAGTACTCTCTAACCCAGCAACATCCATTGTCTGGCTGGGGCCAGATTTGCATTGGCTGGTAGCCTGGCCCAGGTGAGAGCTGGAGCTTCTGCTGGCTCTGCTGCAGCTTGGGGGCGGAAGGGAAGGGCACCCCCTGCAGGAACGTGGGGCTGGAACCCTCACTGAGCCCCCATAAGAGGTGGAAGAGGGAATCTGGGGAGCAGAAGCCAGTAGCCCTGGTGGCTGGAGAGTTGCTGGTGAGCAGTGGGGCCTCGGTGGCTGGGAAGCAGGCTGGGGAGCAGCGGGCTGGGCAGCTGGACAGGGAACTGTGGTGCTGGGGAGCCAGACATGGGGCCATCAGGAAACTGGTTTGTGTCATCTGACCAGGTAACGGGCTAGTGAGCTGGCCAGGCAGACAGCTGGGGAGTAGTGGGGCTGCAGCTGCCAGGAAAAGGAAACCACAGCTGGGGCCAGAAGGCTGGCACCCACAACTGGCTTGGGACCTGGAGGCAAGATCTTGGATTAGGGAGCTGCAGGTAGTGTTGATGAAGTGGCTGGGGAGCCCCGAGGGCATTGACCACCCGGGGTCCAGCAAAATCCCTTGTTTTGAACTGTTCGGTCCCTAGGGTGCTGGACCCGAGGGGTGCAGCCTGTATCACAATGTCTGAGGAGGGACTGTGAATTCTGATATATAGGGACATGTAACTCATTCTTTCAAAGCCCGAATCATTTTCATGAATATCCACCTCACCTCTTAGCTCAGAAGAACTTGTGAGGGAAGGGGAGAATCCCTGGTGGGCTGCGTCAAGGTTTGGTTGACTCTGTGAGAGGCCGGTGGATGTTGAGAAGACAGGACTAGAACAGAGTATAAAAAAGAACGAGGTAAATTCATGGAGGCTAAGTCCATCAGTGGCTGTTAGCCAGGATGGATAGGAATGGTGTTCCTAACCTCTGTCAGAGGCTGGAAATGGATGACAGGAGAGGTAGCACTCAATGACTACCCATTCTGTTGACTCCCTCTGGGGTACCTGACATTGGCCTCTGTTGTAAAACAGCATACTGGGATTGATGGACCTTTGGTGCGATCCAGTATGGCCCTTTTTATGTTCTTATGTTCATATAGGTCATAAGAACATAAGAATGGCCATACTGAGTCAGACCAAAGGTCCATCCAGCCCAGTAGCCTGTCTGCTGACAGTGACCAGTGCCAGGTGCCCCAGAGGGGGTGGACGAAAGACAATGATCAAGCGATTTGTCTCCTGCCATCCATCTCCAGCCTCATAATCAGAGGCCAGGGACAACATTCCTACCCTTGGCCTTTTATGGACCTATGGTCAGATTCTCACTACAGCAGTTCCCCACACAAAAGATGCTTTCCCTCAAACAACAGTGCTCTCATAAAAATCCAAATAAGGGGAAGAAGCCTTTGATGGTGACGATTTGTTTCTGCAATTAAACAACTTGACCAGCTGCAAGAAGAGGCCAATGTGTGGTACATGACCATTTAGCCTGTAAGGCCATAGGATTTGGGATCATTAGCGACAGCTTCACTTGATAAGCAGGAAGGGGCAAATTGATTCATTGCAGGCTGAGATGTAAAGAGCCTAACAATTTCTAATCAGTCCAGTAAACAAATGAGATGAGTGGAGTCAGACAGGTCACTAGGAGATAGAACAGCACAAAAGAGGGTAGTAGGAAATCCATATGAAGTATTGTGTGGCTGCCATGGCATAATCTTTAACGTACTTGTCTTGCTATTATTCACATAATATACCAAAACCTAAGGCAGAGAGAAGCTAAGTGACCTGTGCCTATTCACACAGGCAATCTGCAGTAGAGCAGGGCTTTAAACCTATATTTCCTAAAGCTGAGGTAGATCCTTTAACTACTGTACAATCCTTCTCAGAAGTAAATTGTAATTAAAGCATACGTAGAGATGAATGTTTTAAATGACTTCTTAAAAGATCTGATCCAAAATTCTGGTTGATTCATTGGGTATATCTCTTTAGACTTTGGTAGGCCTTAGACTAGGCTGAAAAGATGAAGAGAGGGGTTGCTTATGAATGTTTTGTTTGGGAGCTTATGTTGTTACTGGTTTTGAGATGTTAAAGTTTAAGTTCATATCTCACAAGTAATCACACTCTCCAACTGCTGCATGCATTGTGTGCTGGGATAAGGCAGGCACAGACAAAGGGTTGTTTGCTTTTATTGTTCAAATATTTGACTTCCTAATATTTGTGTTGTATCTAAAATTGTTACAGAGTGGCGTTAAGTGCTTTAGCAGGAGGCCAAGTTAAACACTACTGATGCAGTAGCTCTTATTTGCTGAAAATGAACACCGACATGATTTTTACACTTGCTCAGAGGTAACAGTAGTATCTTGTAATATGAAAGAGGAAGGTGCAATATTTTGATATCTCCTGTAAAAGGATTAAAAGGATGAGGGGTGAGGAGTGTCCCTGAGGTAGGGTCAGGTCAGAACACCTGCACTAATTTTGTACTGGACTTGGGCTAAACAGTCAGTAATAGGGAAGTTACCATTTCTTTGCATACAGAAGTTTGCTCATGAGACAGTATTTTGTTCTACTTCTTCATGTCACCTTCAGACAGTTAGTGTCCTTTATATCATTTATATATATTTTAATAAGGATTCTACTCGTTCATGTGTGACTAGAGTGCTACTATACCATGCCCTACTTAAATGTGTTTATATGAGGTGGGTGATTACCAGCTCTGGTCTATCAGAAGGATTGGCCTCTGCTCTTTTTAAGGTGGAGAATCTCTTTAGTTATTTGTGAGAACAACAAGAAATCCTGTGGCACCTTACAGACTAACAGATATTTTGGAGCATAAACTTTCGTGGTCAAAGACCCAATTCATCAGATGCATGAGTGTGTGTGGAGGATGGGGGGCATGTTTCCAGAGGAGTATTTAAAGAGTGGTGTCCCAGTAAAAGGGAGGGTCAGAGCTGACAAGGTCTATTCAGTCAGGGTGGAAATGGCTTACCAGTAGTATACATCAAGAGAGGAGAAAAAAACAAGTCAGATCAGTCAGGAGGCATGTGGCCCATTGTCAGATTCTAATGTGAAGGCGTGAACTTCCAGTTCAGAGAAACTGCTTTTGTAAGGGCCAGCCACTCCCAGTCTCTGTTTAATCCTTGGTTGAGGAAGTCAAATTTGCAAATGAATTGCAGCTCAGAGATCTCTCTCTCCATTTTATTTTTGAAATTTTTTTGTTGTAGGACTGCTACTTTTAAATCTGTTACTGAGTGTCCAGGGAGACTGAAATTTTCTCCTAAAGGTTTGTGTATGTTGCCATGCCTGATGTCTGATTTATGTTCATTTATTCTTTTACGTATAAACTGTCCAGTTTGGCCAATGTAAATTGCAGAGGGACATTGCTGGCACAAGATGGACTATATTATATTAGTAGATATGCAGGTAAAGGAGCCCCTGATGGTATGGTTGAGGTTAGGTCTTGTGATATTTATTCATTCGTTTATTTATTTTAGTTATTTATGTCAGCACACTTTCATCTCAGGCTCAATGCTTTAATAAAGCTAATTATTAAGGGTACTCACCCTACTTGCTTCAGAGGTTGGGGGTTGGGGCTTTGCATTTTCTTCCAATGAGTCTTACAGCAGTTAAGGGAACTGATGGCACAAAAGATTATTCTCTTGGAACAGGACAGAGGTAATATAGGCAGGCACTCTTGCTAGTGTTTTAAAGGTAAGTTCTTTATTGTATTCCTCTAAATAGTGCTTTGTTTGGAACACTTTATGAGAATATCTCATAGGCATGTCTCCTTTTTTACAGAATTGTCATTTTATCTTGGTTTAGCATTTAAATTCCAAGAGCGGGGAATTTATATGTGTTCAAAACGTTGCACATGCAGCAACAAACTGGTTATAACTGGTGGTTGTTTTCAATGTAGTATAAAGGGGGTGGCATTAAAGATGCATCTTTGCATTTAATTCTGCATGTACATGGCATTTGGGGAATTATCTACCCCCCAAATAATCAAAATCATGACTTTTTAAAAAAATCTGCCTTCTGATTTTTCGCATCAACAGTTCACACTTTCAGGATTTTCCACAATCATGAAGGTTTAAAACTTCAATATAAAATAAAGAACACTACACGTCTGAGAGATTCACATTACTTCAGGAATTGGGGCATTAAGAAAAAAACCACTATTGTAAATCAAGGCAGAGTTAAGATGGTACAGGCATTTAATATTTAATTTCCACACTTCCCCTGAGTAACTTTCGAGGTTGATGTTAAGTCTGACGTTCCTGGCTTTTAAAATGGTGGTTGTCCTGCTTTCACCTCTCCTTAATTACCCCTAAAGTTAATGGTACCATCATTTTGCCCAGGACAGAGAAAAGGGGTCCTCTCCATCTATAGTTCAGACATGGGCATACTTTTCTACATATTTAATACATTTGTTTTCCCTCTTATAGTGGATGCTCTGCAATTTTACATGAAAGCTTTGGTATTTTACTTACGCCATTTGCCTTTTGCAGTACTTGAGATTTTTCAGTTAGAAAGATTTTTATCCTTTTAACAAAATTGGTACCATTTTCATTTTTCTAACAAGCTTGATTCATTAGAACAATACATTCCCAAGGAAAGAATGGTAATGATGGAAGTCTGAAAAGGAAATTGTGAAATCTGCTCTTATGTGTTTTGTTGATTCTTCACAACACAAGCTGAAAACAAACCATAATCAGTCCATAATGGTGACATGGGTCTCACAAAATATAGGGATGCTTTCTTAGTTGATCTACAGATGGAAAAATCTCATTGCTGTCTGCCTCAACTTATAGGTCTGGTGAAGTTGTTGCCTGTCCTCTTCCCCACTAGGTTTGCCTCTAGAAGCCATCAAATCCAAAAATCAAGCCAGTGTCATGTCATCTAGTCTTTGGGCCATTCAATAGAGACATAACAGTAAGGGTGTCCAATGAAATTGGAAACATTACATGTGAAAATGTCTGGCCTCAGATCCTGCTTAGTGAGAAGGAGCTGTTCTAGGAACATTTGTTGTAAGACAGACGTGTCAAAAATAAAAAGAGGGCATATTTAGCAAGGAAAAAGGAAAAGTGAGTGCCCAAGAAACACCTGGCGTAGAGACCTGAGGCATGCACTAACAAGGCAGGATACACCTGGTCAGAAATGGAAATGATTACCCAAGGTATGGGATGCTGGCAAATGGTCAAAAATGGCCTATGTTCCAAGGTGTAGGAGTGGAAGAGGCTTACTACTACTATACTTAGTTAGATAGGAGGAATGGCATTTATTTTCCTGCATCCTCTTTAACACAGAGCAAACTCATGGCTTTTATAGTGAGAACATTAAAAAAACCCCACAAAAATACTCTAATAAATGAGATCGTAACACTGCAGTAAATTCCAAGGTACTTTGTATGAATTAAGGTAAGGGGCTCATGAGCTAGGAAAAAGTGGGGATGTGTCTACACTTTAGAGTTTCAGGCTTAGTTGAGAGCTTGTAACATCCAAGTATTCCCAATTGAGGAAATGCTGTTTACTAGCCTGAGGAAAGAAGACAACTTTCTACAATGTGTTTTCATATTATACTGATGGCCTGCTGCAGGTATTCCTGTAAGATAGTATCTGAGCCTGTACTGTAGCCCCCTCTGCTGGGTGCAGTTAAAACATAGTTTTTTTACACCTTGAGATCCAGTAAGAAATAAACAGCAAAAATAACCAGCTGAAGCCACAGGGAGGAGAGTGAGTGATTCTGCGTGTTTGTATACTGTGGAAACTTGCAGCTGTAAATCTTACACTGAGTGAATAGACAACTAAAGAGCAGAAGACCAACATCTATACGGGAACTCCCAAGCCAGCAACTTCTGACTTAAGAAAATCCACACATGCACACAAAAGCTCACCTGCCGCCTCAGGGTTCAGGGGACGGATGAGGCACAAATGGCTGGGGGATTCCAGAGGAGCAGGGGTGGTCAGGCAGCCAGCAGCTGGAGCAAAATGGTGTTTTGAAGGGAAACCACTGCTTCTGTCCAGCCACTGGTTGCATGGCAACCCCCAGCTCCCCTGGAATCCTCTGGCCTGTGCTGCTTGTCACCTCCTGGTGAGAGGGTGGATGGGGGCAGCATGTGGGGGTGGGGTCTGGGGCTTCCAGAGCCAATGCTCAGGCCACAGTGAGGGGGTGGGCAGCCAAGGGATGGAGATGGCCGCAGAAGCCAGCACAGAGCCTGCAGGGGTGTAGGAAGGGTGGTGGCTGAGAGTGCCCAGAAGTCCCCTTCAGAATCAACTCCTATCTCCTCATCCTCTTCTAATTAACCCTGCCTTTACTCAAACACCGACATTCAAGGTTATATATAAATACTATGTCCACTATTTTTCATTGCAAATATATAGTATTTCAGCTACATTATGGGTTAAATAGGCTTTGGTGAGCTAGCTTGGGAACCTAACTACCATTTACAACATCATTTCTATGGGAAGATTCATGATGAGTTCCAAACAACTGACTTATAAATTAAGTTTTGGAACACAACCAGTTTCTAAGTTGGGGGACTTCCTGTAGTAGTATATACTATAGGCCAAAGTATTTCCTTTGGTTAAGACCCAGATGTAACCTGCATGGAGAGCAGCCTAGCACAGTGTTTCCCAAACTAATTTGGCCACAAAACACTTTTGGGCTTGGGATATATTGATGGAACACGTGCATGCTGGTTCTGGTGTGGGATGTGGTGGAGAATTTTATACTGAAAAATTGCCACATGTAATGTTTAAAAGTTGATGTAAAAGAATTAGTTTTTTTAGAAGTCTTTTATTTGACAAATATAACAAGCGAAAAACATCTGTATGAACAACCAATGCCCTTCTGATAAGAGGCTGATTCGCACCCCTATAATTAAATATAAAAGTTAAAAAAATGAGAACAAACCCAAAACAAAATATCAATATAACAGGGGAAGTAGGATGGTTAGTCATTTTTTTCTACAAAAACAGAAAGGACAATATTGTTCAAAAAAGGACTTCCCCCCCACCCCCCTTAAAGCTTAAAAGCATTTCTGTGAAAAAGAAATGCAAAACAAATTAGGTAGGGAAATATCTTTAAATTTTAAGTCTTTGCAAATCTGTTATTTTTACAGAAGACTATTAGAAAACAGAAATACTAATATTAGTAACAATACTGGAGAGCTGGATGCTCATATCAGATGCAGCATCATGTGATTTCTCTGAACACAACTCATGCTGAAACAACCTGAATGTTCTGGCAAGAGTTGCATAATAACTATACTATTATGAATGCACGATAAATATTAATATATCTACAATCTAATTACTACTCAAACACCTTAGTATTTTTGATACACAATTTCATATTTAATATTTGAGAAGGAAAACTATAACTAGCATCAAAAATTTTTCATGGAACACATCTATTCACATGGCATGAAACACCAGTGCTCTGTAGAACACAGCTTGGGAAATGTTGTCCCAGCATTTCTATAAGTTCACTTCCTAGGTAGTAAAAAAACATAACATTTTGTACTTCCCTGCAGCTGTACCAACAGTTGCAAAATTAACTGCTGACTTGGCTGCTGCTAGAATCAGCTGTAGTTCAGTTATGTTTCCAATACAGGGATCACAATATTATAGCTATGCTAGCATAACCCTGTTGGGTAGATGCACGTCTGGCAATGGAAGGAGTATTTCTGGTGCTGTGGGAACTCCGCTTGCTTGAATGATAGCAGCCTTTCTGGCAGATGTATTCTATGCTTAACCTTGTGCTGATTACATTGGAGGTTAGGTTGGCATAGCTGTGCCTCGCAGGCATAAGCAACAAAGGTATGTCGATCTAAAATTTTAAGTGTAGACCAGGCCTTATTTAATGCCTCCGTTAGTGCGCATATAAAAAGGTTTAACTGCATATTATTGATATTCAAAAGTGGGGCAAAAACTCACTCAGTTCAGTTCACCTTACTTGTTTATGAATAAGCCACAAGCCACTTGTTCTTCCCTTCAATGTGTTCCAGAGTCAAAATCAGTAATTTAGTTAACATATTATTCTTGCTTTTTCAGTTCTATCCCAGTCACAGAAGTGGTTTCAGGGCTTGCTTAGAGCTGAGAACCCATCACCTTTACCCCATCTGTGCACAGGAGTTCTACTTCCCTTTATTCCTTCTTTCTCTCCATGCTGCAGGTGACAACCAGCTACTTTTGACATGTCATAGTATTGTGCAGACAGGAGCACAGAATGCTGAGAAGCATTATTTGTTGTGACAGAGCTAAATGCTTTATTAGTAATAAAACAGAAACAAGATGGACCAATTTGGTTAGATCTTTTCTGACACACAAGAAGAAAAAAAAGAATTTTGCAAACATTTTCATGCTTTATTTTCTCCAAATTCAAACTGATGCTCAGGCTATGGTTACATTACAGCGATCTGTCAACAGACGTCACTGTTGGAAGAGGATTTCCCAACAAAGCTTCTGTTAACAGAGTGGAGCCACGCACAAAAGCCAATTGAAAGAATGCTCCACTCTGTTAACAGAGCAGCTGGATTAAACATGCACCCGGAAGCAGAGCAGACAGGCCTGCCCATTGTTCTGGATGCCCTGTCTGTCAAAAGAAGCCCCTCCCCTGACCATTCAGACAGCTTTTTTGTTAACAGAATCTGTCAACAGCAGCATTATGCCTCATAGGTGAGAGTCAGAATGCTGCCAGGAAAGATGCTGAGTTTTGTTGACAAACGATCAATAAGAGTCATTTTGTGTGTGGATGTTCCACCAGGTTTGTCAACAAAGCCCACTTTTTGTCAGCAAAACTCACTAGTGTAACCACAGCCTCAGTGTTACAAGAGATCACTCTATTGATACCCCCTTTTACCCAAATTTTTACCCCATATTCAGGGTTTTAAGGCTATTTGCATTAAGAGGAGTCAGCATTTCTTTGATGCAAACCTGTTTATTGAGAAAGAATGTGCACAAAGTTCTATTTCAGTGGACACAGTAGAAATCAAACAGCAGGAAACAATTTCCTTGCTTAATAGTCCAAACCTCTTTTTCCAGCCAATAAGTACTTTAGCCAAAAAGGTTTCTTAGCTTTCTCTCAGGTCCCTCTCCAAGTGCTTATCTGATTCTCCTTGGCTGTCTGGTGCCTTCTGCCTGTTCTTTGCCACTTCTGGCTGTTCCCTGTGTTCAAACATATATGCAGGTCCACCAAAACCAATACCCAGACCTCTGTGTTTGCTTTCAGACTCAATAACACTACCTTGCTTATGCGCTGTGTTTTGGCTGGTGACTGCTACTGTACTCCACAAACATTCTTACATTTATACTGAATAATCAACAACCTGTCAGCTCTATTGAGGTTTTACTCCTGTGCAAGCATGTGTGTGTGTAGTTATAGACAAGAAGCCAGTAGATGTTGCTCAAGCGTGCATAGTATAGTACCTGGAATTTGTAGGACCAATAAAACTTCTTGGTTGTGGCTTCACTGCCTCTCCCTTTCAGAGAAGGCATGCAAATACAGCCAATTGGAAATGCAAATGAAGTGTAGATTTAAATATATTGCACCTCATTTGCATACTTACACAGGATCTCAATGCTGGAAGAGCTGATTTTGAAAGCCACAAGAGCCGTGTAGATGGGGTTCCTTCAAAAGGAAGCCCTGCTTTCGAAAGCACCCGTTGTCCAGGGTTTTTCAGGAAGAAGGGCACTTTTGAAAGCAGGGTGTCCTTTCAAATTTACCCGATCTACACAACTGTTGTGGTTTTCAAAATCAGCTCTTCCAGAAGTGAGATCCTGCACAAGTATGCAAATAAGGCATGAGATATTTAAATCTATTTTTCATTTGCATTTCCAATTGGCCACATTTGCATGCCCCTTCCAAAAGGGAGTGGCAGTGTAGCTACAGCACTTCTGAGCTACAAATGACTTGCTTTGCCCATGAGTGCATAATGGTCAATACTTCATCTAGTTGTACTGAGACCTGCAGCTTATTTTAAAGTACATTACAGCATGTCCCTGAATAGGGCTGGCCTGTAGTAGCTGAATCATAGACTTGGACCCAGATCTCTTTTAGGTTTTCTATTCTATGCCAGCTCCTGCCACAATTCACTTCCCAGTATTTCCATCAGCTAATTAATGCTGCCTCCTGCCCCACCCCAAACATCCTTAAGCCCCTTCTGTCCTTAGTATGTACTTCACCCTGGACTCTGTCAGAGGCTGGTGCAAGGGGACTACTGAGCACAATGAGCAGAAACCACACCAGACCCTTTTGGTCAGTGAAGTGCCTGCATTTCTCCCTCCTACCACTTCAGAGAGATAATGAATTATTTGGTGCAGGGCATGTTAAAAGATGTTAAAGCACTAATGCCACATTTATGTGACACTCCAATTTAAGAGAGGGGCCAGTGAGCATTCAACATCATTGACCCCCAATTCCTGCAAAATAACGTTATGGAACTAGTCAAGAAGGGCAGAGCGGGAGGAGACAAAGCTGAAGAAATGTGACCAGGATATTCTGCTTGCAATTGATAGGGACTCAGTATTACCTTTTGCTTAAATGCCCTGTGTGCATGGGTTAAATGGTCTTTTGTGAACTTTTTCATGAAAAAAAATAGGAAGAAAGGTGCTTTCAAAAGTGGGGTTTCATTTTGAATGAACCCTGTCTGCATGGCTGTTGTGGCTTCTGAAATCAGCTCTTCTGGAATTGAGATCTTGGGCAAGTATGCAAATGAGGCATGAGATATTTAAATCTGTGTCTCATTTGCATTTCTGATTGGCCATATTTGCATGCCTCTTCTGAAAGGAAAAAAGGAAAAAGCATGCAAAATTCCCCAAGAAGAGTTGTGTGGAAGCACAGAGCTCTGCAGACTACACGCTTCCTGGTGCAAGAGTATGGTGTAGGACCCCTTGGCACATGCAGGAAGGACATTCAGCCAATTACGTGGTTGAGATTTAGGCACAATGTATGTACTTAACCATGCATATCTCAGGGGAATCTGGAAGATAAACATATCACAGACTCTTTTATTTTATTTTTTTTTAAATTCTAATTACAAAATGGGAGAGGAAGAAGAGGAAATGATATTTTATTTTCCCATTTAAAAAATGAGCTATGTGGAAAACCAACCACAGCCAACCAGAAACATATGTTCTGTTGCAGTTTCTATCAGTGAGAGCTGTGTACAATTTAAATAATGTACTCTGCCACTTGGGTTGAGTTCAGAAGTTTTTGGAGCAGTTTATTTAAAAGCGAACAAACTGCCAACAAGCGTCAATACTTTAAGGCCTGGTGAAATGGGATTTAATCTGTTCCCTGTCAGAATCAGCAGGGGTTGCTTCCACCCCAACACATACACACATTCTATAAACACTACAATAGCATGACATTCATAAAAGACAGTATTACAGACTTAAAGACTACAACACTGAATTAAGATTCTCTTTCTCTTGCTATGTTGGAAGATTTCAGGCAAGGGGAAAAAGAAGAAATTTAAAATAAGGGAGAAACACATTCATGTACAGTAGTACTGGGTGTTGACCTACCATGTCTGGCTTCATGCCTTAGTTGCACAGCACTCGGCCACATACACAAGCAAAAAGGAGGTAAAACTAAAATGAATTTAAATTCAAATGGAAATACCATTTTGTAGACAAACTTTTCTAAATGCAAACATTTAAAATATTTTTACTTGTATGTTTTAAAAAAAAAAAAAAGTTGGGAAGCAGCCAGAACCATGGTCTTCTTTTGCTAACTCAAAGAATAAGTAAGTTTTGCACCATTTATTAAACTCATTTCCTGTTCAGAGCTGTCTGGAAATGTTTCAAGGTACACAATTTCTTTTAAAAAAAAGAGAAAAATGGCAAACGTTATCTCTAGTTTTTCAACCAGCTTTAGTGCTGGTGTGAAAGTTTCTATAAAAACATCATTTTGCTGAAGAGTGGCCATTTATTTTTGCATATTTTTATACTGTTTTATTATTTTATAAGATGCTTGTGAATGATTTTAATGTCATTTTCTGAACAGCTCTTTTCCTGTTAACTAAATTGGACTGTTACTTGTGTTAAGGTCCTGCTGCTATAATGTGATCAGTGTGGATGTATCTCTTTGGTTATTCACTGACTCTGTTAAGGTAATGGTGTTCTGGGTGGCCACAGGGAGTTCCATCACTGCAATCCCATTGTGGGTTCTGACTGAATTTTTAAAAATTATATTGGAATGATTCTAAACGTGGAGTCTCATTTCCAAAACCAGGACAGGGAATGAGGAACCAAGTCCTATTGTGGGATTTAGGCTCCTGTGTCATTCAAGTGCTCTTGAAAGTTGTGTCCACTATGACAGTTAGTTTTCACTCCAAGGTTCTTTCACAGTACTTTTCTGCTCCATTCTTGCCAAATGACACCCCTCCTCTATAATGGGGGTCTCTTCCCATGGCTGGTGCATCCCTTGCTGCTCCTCTGTCTCATCAGCATCCTAAAAATATTAATGTTATTAAACCACCCAATAACAGTTTACAGTTTACACTCACCACTTATCAGTACAGCAACCCAGCGAGGCACCAGTGGGGATCCAATCCAATGGCTGAAGGATTGCAATGTATATGGAACCATGAGTGAAGCCACAGAGGAGGGACTTGGTGTGAATTAACAATACATTGGTGTAGAAAGGGGAATGCCATTCTGAAATAGTAACTGCTGGACTGAAGACTTAATAGGTCATTTGCCTTTGGTCCTTGGTTCATATTAACAATGCTGTCTTTAAAGCCACCACAGTATTATTTCTGGAAGAGAGAAAGTTCATAATGAAGAGTGTTCCAGAGGGTAGCTGTGTTAGTGTGTTTCAGCAAAAACAAGGAGTCTGGTGGCATTTATTAGAACATGTATTAAAAATGTATTAGGACATAAGCTTTCATGAGATACAGCTAGCTTTGTTAGATGCTTGAGGAGAAAAGAAGGAAGGGATACAGAGATGGGAATGTGACATCAGAGCGAATTACATCAGAGTGGATATGGCTCACGTCAGTCATAAGAAAGTGAGAGTACCTGAAAGGGAAATTACTTATTATAATGAGAGAGCCATTCCATATCTCTGTTTAATCATCTTTTGATTGTGTAAAACTTGCAACTAAATTCCATCTCAGATTTGGGAAGCAGGCCTGTCTTTGCTTATAGACAGCCTCCCCAACTGAGACAAATACTCACTCACAATTTCACTGCCCACAACAGAAGTACTACCCCAGGAACCAGTCCCTGCAACAACAAAACCTGTTGCCACTCTGTCCACACATTTATTCTGGTGACAACATCACAGGACCTAACCATATCTGCTATACTATCAGAGTGTATACATTCATGTGCACATCTACTAATGAGATAAATGCTGTCCTGTGCTAGCATCGCCCCTTGGCCACGTACCTTGGACAAACTGGGATGGCTCTACACAAAAGAATACATGGGGACAAATCAGACATCAAGAGTGGTTACATAAAAACCAGTGGCTGAGCACTTTAACCTCACTGGGCTCACAGTTACAGACTTGTAAGTTATAGTCTCAGCAGGGTAGCTTCACAAATAACAAGCAGTATAGCACCTTGAAGAATAACAAATTTATTAGGTCTAGAGCCTTCATGGCTAAGACCCACTTCTTCAGATGAAAACTTGTTCCCCACAAAAGCTCATGCCCTCAAAAATGTGTTGTTATCTCAGGTGCTGCAGGACTGCTTGACTTGCAAGTTGCCATTCTTAGGCAAAAAAAAAAAAATTCAAAAAACTGCAATGTGAAACTGAGGAGCTGGAATTCACATGCAAATCTGACTCCTTCAAAGGAGGTTTAAACAGAGACGTGGAATGGCTTTCTCATTACAGTAAATAATTTCCCCTTTAGGTACTCTGAGCATCTCATTAGAAGTGAGCCATGACCACTCTGCTTTAATCAGTACTGATGTAACACTCCTGTCTATCCCTCTTTTCCTTTCTCTTCAAGCATCTGAAGAAGTGAATTGTATCTCACAAAAGCTTATGCCCTAATAAACTTTAACATGCCACCACACTTCTTGCTGTTTTGTCAATGAACAATGTATTGTGGCTGAAGCAGGGTTCCAGGCAATGGGGCCTCTGACAGCTCTCTGCACGACCATAGGAAGGCATGACTTATGTGGAAAAGCAAACCCACTTGTCATACAGCTGCAGATAGCATCCATGTTTTGGAGAGCAGGAGAGCTTGATGGTGCTGAAGCACTGACTGAGGTTGAGGTTTCCCTCTGCTGCATTTTGCATTGGATTGGCAAACCCCTTTGATTTCAGCCAGGCTGTCTGGCATTTTGTACCCAGTATGTGTTTTGTTTTAGAAAGAGGTAGCATCTAAACGACACCTCATGTTAGTATGAAGTAGCTATCTCAGCAGCTGAAATTCTTAGACACATATACATATAGAAGTCCTGCCCTTTTTCACTCTTTGCTTAAAAAAGCTGAATAACCACCAATGCATGTGAAAGATTCATAGGGGAAAATAAGTGGGCATACTGTTGTAAACCCCAAAGGACAGATATAATTTGTGTTACAGTGTTTTTATAATAGTGGTTAGCAGTTGATGACAGGCCTATCTTAAAAAGGAAAATAGTAGATTTTCTTGGATCTTGCTGTTCTTACTGAAAGCAGTCTTTCACGGACAGGCATGTTGCTTGAGGTCAGAGCATAAAGCCCAAAGCAAGTATCCAAACCATAATATAATCTGCGGTGTGTATTTTATTTTCTTGATCATTTCTCTTACTCTTTTGTACTGAACACATTTTAAACACCTCACCTTGGGGGTTCTTTTGAGTATTTCCACAGCTTCATCCAGCAGTTGGCTTTTCTCATCAGCATACTTTCTTTGGCCAGAATCTGGTCAGGAATTTGGTCAGTACCATTAAGTTACTATAGTACAGTACAGTACATACCTTTAGTAAATCAAAGCACATAGCCAGTGTTCAGCCAAGAGTTCTAAAAGTCCTCTGTCTCCTCCAAGACAATATTGTTCTGCATAGGTGCAACACTTCACCTGTATGCAGCTGCAGAATTTGGTAGAAATGCTATTGTGGTACTTCTTTGCTGGCCTGATTAGTTTTCTCCTTCAGAAGTAAAGGCAACTTTCTGAATGCGGAGTGACACAAGGTTTTGTCTTCTCATAGATGGTCTGAAAAGGCAGTGCTAACAGCAGTGTAAATTTCCCCATCCATTTCCCCATTTATGGTATTAACTATCAAGTTACATAATTTTGCAACCGAATGGCAATTTAAAGTTCCATCATCACTGTAAAAACTTACAGCTTACAACACTATAGTTTTACAAGTACATTTTGGTGTTGAAAGTGTAGAAGATACAAACCAATGTTTTAACTGTGTTTCCAAATCATGCTAGAGCCTTAAATTTTGCAAGACGATTCAGGAACAGGGTTAAAATATTTGTAACCTGGGCTGTTAACATACTCTATCACCTTGTAGCATAATAAATTGTAAGTGTCTTGGTTTAACCAAAAATATACTAAATGCCTTTGGCTTCACTGATAAACATGTCACATGATCTTCAAAGTTAATTGGCTCAGAACAGCTCAGGTCTTCTGAATTAAAAGAATGCTCTCTTACCTGGCAAGATTAAATATGGACAGTGTGTGTTAATCCACTCTGGGAGTTCCCCTTTCTGGATACAATCCAATGCAATCTTCTCAGCTTCAGCATATTCTAATTCAGTCTTTGCATTCACAAGATTTCTAGAAAGCTTCACTGAAAACTGTTCCCTGTAAATTATTCAGAAAGTCAAGAGGTCATTAGGAATGCTTTTCTTCTTTGTTATATTTCCAGTAGTCAGAGAGAGAATTTTGGAAAAAGAAGTGGCAGAAAAGTGTTGGGAAGTTGTAGAGTTGTTTCTGTTTATATTTCTGTGAATATATAGCATGGACTGGCTAAATATGCTTATTTCAGCAATTTTTATTCTTTGTATACTCTAGGTTGTATACAATACCGGAAGAAAAATTATTCAAGGAAGTTACTAAGCTGTAAGGCAGTTTTCTATATTATTTTTGGTTCTTTGCTAAGCTCTCAGAATCGTTTCTTTATGAAACACCCAGGGAGACAGTCTCTGTTGTTATTTTTCCATATTAAACCATACATGGAAGCTTATTTTGATCTGAGACATAAGCAGTCCCTAAGCAATAGCTTGACATGAAAAATCCACTGACATGGGTGTCTGGTCTTCACCCCATTGACCATAAAAGAAACCCCTAAATGTGGTGTAATCACACAATGAAGCAATCCAATGAAACCACTGATATATCCATATAAGGTCTGCAGAGCATATTTATAAAATATTCTGTTATCATCTGATTCTTCCATGATATCACATAAAATGTCATCAGTGAGTATTATGCTATGTATGGAATATACATAGCATAATCATTCAGCTCAAGGGAAATAAATTCCTTAACACTGAATTACTTCGCTTTTAATGGTTTATAAAATAGATGTTTGATGTAAACTTCCTTTTAGTGTGTGTTCAAATGAAAACAGCCCAGTGTTCTCTAAATTGTGTTTATGTCCTGTTTTACTAAATATCCCATATACCTTTTGTAATCTGTAGGTTTATTTCCATAGATGACGTTATAGGACAGGATGTTAGCCTGTGCATTATTAAATTCTTCTTTTCGATCAATCCTTTCAGCCTCATTCTTCTCAATAAGCTGATTGATGCATTGTTGTGCCTCAGGTACATCACAATATAAAGTGTGAACCTAGGATAGATTAAAATATGGATTTTTAAAAAAAGTTTCCCTTAAATTTGGAGCACTTATTTGGCATTTGTGTGGTTTTGATGCATTTTTTCTGTCCCTCCAATATTGTTCAGTTCATCTCTCGTTTGACAAAATTGGCTATGAAAATATCAGTGAAAGACAAACTGCATTTCTGTTGCAATCAGTTACCTTGAGTCACAATTTACTACTGTATAGTGAGTTTTAGTGGGGCTTAGATGCCTTATCCTGTTACTTTCTTTTGAAAGTCCCAGGTGTAACAATTAAATTTATTTATAACAAATGTACAGATACACGTGTCAAACGAATGTATAAAATTCTTATTTTTATCTCTAAAAATCTTGAGTTAATGTATGTCTTTTCTAGTCTAGAAAATCCCATCTTAGAAAACGCAAGAAATATTTTCTATGGACCTAATTAATATTTACCTTGCTCACAAGAATTTTCAATAATGTTGTCAGTGTGATTTGAGGT
The DNA here is from genome assembly GCF_033958435.1 of Carettochelys insculpta. Taxonomy (NCBI): domain Eukaryota; kingdom Metazoa; phylum Chordata; order Testudines; family Carettochelyidae; genus Carettochelys; species Carettochelys insculpta. Next base: position 23,588,769 of record NC_134141.1, on the reverse strand, counting down.
TTTGTTGTTTTGCTGTATTCACTCTCATGCTGTAGAAGTTCAGCCCCTTCTCTTTCACATTTGTATAAAGACTGCTTTGCCATTTCCAACATGGCCTGTACTTTCCACACAACTTCTTTTGGCAGCAAATGTTCATGTTCCTCCATCTGGTCAGCTACCTGAAATGTGCCAAAGCATGAGTCACATTCATATTCTAGCTGGAAGTAGGATCTGGTCCAAAAGTTGCAGTATCTCCATGCTTTTGATGGAAGAGATTGAATAAAAAGGAGGAAATAAGAACTGTTGATTTTAATCATGCAGAACTTAGATTTGCAATTTAGAGGGGCAAACTGCAGGAGATGTTTGTAATAAGCCTCATACTATCTAAATTGCAGAGAGGGCAAAATCAGTAATACTGGTGGGAGATTGCTTACACTTTATAAAAATGTATTCACTGGATTTCATGTTGTAATTTGTCAAATCATAATAATGGAAAATACTGTGTTGTTTCCTTTAATTTCATAAACAAATAGTTTAGAAAAGCAGTTGTTGTAGAATTTATAAGAAATGTCTGACTTTTATGATAATGCTTTTTTATTCCACAATATAAGTGAGGCATCAAACTGTTTAGTGATTAACAAAAAAATATGCAAACAAAATCGTATACTAATCTAAAGAGAGAATAAGATTAACTGAAAATACGTTGAAGTAAATGATTAATAAGTTATAAATAAAGCAAATTGAAAGTACTCCCCTAAAAAGATTTCAGCGTTTAAAATCCCCATATGCCTACAATATGGAAATAGATCAATCGGTGTAAGAGACAGTTAAAACACATGTTTATAAGTATTGGTACAGACCTCAAATAACATTCATTTATGTTAATCTCTCATTGTAAACTAATACCAATGGATGAACAAAAGCTCCATCAATAACATGAAAGAACAAGATCTCTAAGTTGCACTAATTTTAAAAAAAATATAAATACATATTTATAGATCTAGGGATAAATTATTTTTGAGCACCTCTGTATCTTATTAAAGGGCATTTTATGAAGTTGTAAATCAGGCTACGACACTGCTAAATGAAGCTCAATTAATCTGTTCTCTGCTGACCATGCAAGAGACCATTTATATTCAAATGGACTTATCCTCAGAGATCACATCAATCAAGTATAATGCACTGAAAAAGAAAGTGATTTTTTTCAAAATTTCAAGATAAAATTGTTTCTCATCTGCAGAAGGACTTTAAATTGGGAGTGACCATACAGTTAAATGCGGATAATTGAAAGATTTAGGAATTTATTATGGTAATGGATTCAAAACAACTCCAGGCTGGTCATGCATAAAAGTAGCTACTATTCATCTAAGTGGCTCTTCCAATGCCTATATAAATTGAGACTGTGATGACAATGCAATGCCTAGTTTATATTCACTGTACAATCTGTGATTTGCATTCTGTTGTCCATCTTAGCAGACAGCAAGGATTCAGTGGATCACAGAGATTGAACTACCCTTTCTTTCCTAGAAGGAGTTGTCAGGCCAATGTTGGGGTAGATGGGAAGCTGGTGCTGCTGTACCTCTTCTGTGGATTTAGGAGACTTCAATCTCCAATGTCAAAAAGCCAGCTGAAATTGAATTCATTTTTTAAAATACCTAGGAAGAGTAAATTGCATGGCAGGCAGCACCTTCTCTGTGTACAGCAGAAGATACAGTATGTGCAGTTTAGCCTGATGTGATAGAACATGCATATATGGGGAAAAACAAACAAACAAACAAAGTATTCTGTTATCATGATGGTGCTTTCCACGAAAGATTGAGAACTCACAGCTGGTTCCATCTATTGTGGCTTTTGACAGCAGCATAGTGTTTATTTACCTCCTTCTCCACCAATCTATTTTCTAAAGGTTTCTGAAAGAAAGAACACTGACTACAACTCTTTGATGTCTAGTATTTCATTAAATAACAAAAAATCTACATTAAGAACATAAGAGGTTGAAAGGTCAAGCACTCAAGAGTTAGGCCATTCCAGAATTAAGTTTGTTTATGAAATCTTTATTTACCTTTTCATGTGTATGCATTATGACAGTCTTTAATTACATGATTGCAAACTATTTCTTCCTGCTTACCCTCATTTCCTCTTTTCCCTTTTCCTTATTACAAACATCCACGCAGTGCGCAGCAGCAGTCAAAAAAGCAAATATGAAGTTAGGAATGATTAAAAAAGGGGTAGACAATAAGACAAAGAATATCTTACTGCCTCTGTATAAAACTATGGTATGCCCACATCTTGAATACTGCATGTAAATGTAGTCTCCTTGCCTCAAAAAAGACATTTTGGCACTAAAAAAGGTTCAGAAAAGGGCAACTAAAATGATTAGGGGTTTGAAACTGGTGCCATATGAGGAGAGGCTAAAGAGGCTGGGACTTTTCAGTTTAGAAAAGAGGAGACTGAGGGGGATATGATAGAAGTATATCAAATCATGAGTGGTATGGAGAGGGTAAATATAGAAAAGTTATTTACTTGTTCCCATAATATAAGAACTAGAGGACACCAAATTAAAGTAATGGGTAGAAGGCTTAAAACTAATAATATAAAATTCTTTGTCACACAGTGCACAGTCAACCTGTGGAACTCCTTGCCAGAGGAGGCTGTGAAGGCTAAGACTATAACAGAATTCAAAGAAGAGCTAGCTAAATTCATGGAGTCCATAGAAGGCTATGAGCCAGGGGGCAGGAATGGTGTCCCTGGCCTCTGTTTGCCAAAGGCTGGAGATGGATGGCAGGACACAAGGCACTTAATCAGGTGCACCTGCTGCTGGCCACTGTCGTCAGATGGGATATTGGGCTAGATGGGCCTTTGGTCTGACCCAGGAATGGCCATTCTTATGTTCCTCCCCACTCTCAACACACCCTTAAGCCACTGACTCCCATTTTCAGTCCTCCCTGATGCTTTCCTGCTCGTCCAGTCTCAGTATCCTTCCCTACTATGGTTCCCTATCTTTAATTATACTTAGTCTCCCCTCCACCAATTTCCATGTCTTGATCTATTCTTTTGGCTGTGTTCCCTGTATCTGAGCTCTGACTCTCTTCTCTGCATTAGAGCTGGGTTGAATCCTCCTCCATCCTGCCAGGTGCCCACTGCAGAAGCACATAGGTCACAGAACAGAGTGTTTCCTCGCCCTCAGTTCTGATGGATGCCGTGCCCATGACCCAAAGCAGCATCTGAAGAGACTATTTATCCCCTGCAGTGCTGGGATGGTCCATGCACAGTCTAGTAATTAGAAGCTGTGAAGAAATGGCGCATGACAGAATCTTCTGAGAATTTCACTGCCAAATACTAAGAACACTCTCTTGGGCATATGCAAAGTACAGTTTTTCAAAGGGTTATCATTTGGCCAAGTTTGTGTGAATTTCCATGGGGAAGGCAAATGGTACATCTCTGACACTGTTGCCAAATTTTAATCCCTGCTTTGAAGCATATGGCACTAAACCTTCTTCATGGAACAGTAACATTTGTAACATGAGAAAAAATGTCTTTTACCTTAATCCCATTTTGAAAGATGGCAAAACCATGTTGGCCTAAATTAAACAAACAAACAAAAAACCCTAAGGCCAGTAATTAGAATTGAATATTTCAGCCCAAATTTATAAACAACTGAAAATGGAATCTTACAATGGGAAGCATTGAGCGACCTTAATGTAATCAGTGCTTCTGAGGCTGCATGTAATAAAATGGTTCTGTTGTTATAGCTGCTACAGGACTGGGCACTAACAACCATGCAACTATACTGCAACAACATAAGGGTAATGTCTGGATAGTTCTTACTACTGGAACTGTGTGAATAGTTGAAAATGAATAATTTATCAAATCAGGTTGACCTCTATTCTGCTCACTGAATATTCTTGAGCCGATTGTGAGTTGAACATCTGTGTTATTCAAAAATATTAATTATTTTATTCTTTTAAACTCCAGATTGATCCCAGATGATGAACAGATCAGACTTGGGTAGGAATGCTAAGGAGGACCTGACTGTCATGCCCTGAAAGTGAGCAGTTCAGAGAAGGCATGTTTCAGTTTTTAATCTTGAAATGATGAGGTGCGTCTGTCTTACTTGCACCCTAAAGCCCCACTCAAAGACAGGAATCCAAGAAGCCCCTTTATTCCACAGTCAATCTGGAGCTTTACTTATTGAAAACTGATTTATCTTCTTGATGCAAAGAGATGATCAATTAGACTATAAGAGCACCAGTGAGGAGCTAAGGTAGAAAATGAAGGTGACAGTCACCTTTAAGAGGAGAATTTCTATAACAATGACATTTCCAAAAATAAATTCTGCACTTATTGCAATAGTCACAGAACCAGAACATTCACGGAACTGAGATTACAGCTGTATGTTAAGCAGTCCCCAAAAGTCTCACATTCTCAAACCGCACATATTTGCATGACAACACAAGTTCCAATACCAGCTGGACACCTTGTTTATTTCAAAATTTGCCAGACTGACAGCCTTTGAAACAGCCCCAGTAATTGTAAAGATAATGCTCTCAGAAAACTAATTACATGCCAATTCTTCTATTATGTTCAATTTTTCTACCATAGCCTCCAAAACCCACCGAATATCTACCTTTCCCGCTGTAACTAAGGCTTTTTCCTGAGGACACTCCATCTGTAAATTCACGACCTCTTGCATTTTTTCAATATTCAGTCTGATCCTCTGAAGTTCCTGTAGTGCTGAATTAGGGAAGAAAACAAGAAAAAAACCCAGAACCATTTGTAACACATTTTCTAATTAATAATTAATTGTAAATATTGCCTTTTGCTGCCACGGTGGGGATCATAATAAACCATGATTTATAGGAGAAAAGTTATTTTTATTCAAAAACAGTTTGTTAATTTATTAAACTCTTCCCAGAAATCAAAATAGTTGCACTATAGGGTTTCTTTTATGTATTTTGAGACAGATTATGACTGAAGTTTTAAAGGGTCAGCATAATTGTAGAACCCTCTCACATTTGTTCTTTTCCATGGTACAATAAAGGGTAATCACGAAATAAGGAATCACAGAAACCTGGTGGAATACAGACAATCAGTGGGACACGATCATACTGGGATATAAAATATATTGGAAGGACAGAATGGGTCGAGTTGGTGGCAGAGTGGTACTGTATGTGAAAGATAATATAGAATCAAATGAAATAAAAATCCTAAATGAATCAAAATGTTCCATAGAATCACTATGGATAGCACTTCCTTCCTCTGATGGGAATATAGCACTAAGGATATATTATCGACCACCTGACCAGGACAGTGATAGTGATGCTGAAATGCTAAGGGAGATTAGAGAGGCTATCAAAATAAAAACCTCAGTAATAATAGGGGATTTCAATCATCCACATACTGTCTGGGTACATGTCACCTCAGGATGGGATTCAGAGAGAAAATTTCTTGATGCCTTAAATGACTGCTTCTTGGAGCAGCTGGTACAGGAACCCACAAGGGGAGAAGCAATTCTTGATTTAGTACTGAGTGAAACCCAGGATTTGGTCCAAGAGGTAACTATTACAGGACCGCTTGGAAATAGTGACCATAACATAATAACATTTAATATTCCTGTGTTGGGAAGAACACCACAACAGTCCAACACTCTGCTATTTAATTTCAAAAAGGGGAATTACACAAAAATGAGGAGGTTAGTTAAGCAGAAGTTAAAAGGTAGAGTAACAAGAGTAAAATCCCTGCAAGCTGCATGGAAACTTTTCAAAGACACCATATTAGAGGCCCAACTTAAATGTATACCCCAAATTAAAAAACACAGTAAGAGACCTAAAAAAGAGCCACCATGGCTTAACAACCATGTAAAAGAGGCAGTGAGAGATAAACAGCCATCTTTTAAAGGCTGTGTCTACACTAGCCCCAAACTGCAAAATGGCCATGCAAATGGCCATTTTGGAGTTTACTAATGAAGTGTTGAAATACATATTCAGCGCCTCATTAGCATGTGGGCGGCCGCGGCACTTCGAAATTAATGTGGCTCGCCGCCGCATGGCTCATCCCGACGGGGCTTCTTTTCGAAAGGACCCCGCCTACTTCGAAGTCCCCTTATTCCCATGAGCAGATAGGAATAAGGGGACTTTGAAATAGGCGGGGTCCTTTCGAAAAGGAGCCCCGTCGGGACAAGCCGTGCAGTGGCGAGCCACATCAATTTCGAAGTGCCACGGCCGCCCGCATGCTAATGAGGCGCTGAATATGTATTTCAGCACTTCATTAGTAAACTTCAAAATGGCCATTTGCATGGCCATTTCGAAGCTTGGAGCTAGTGTAGATATAGCCAAAGAGTGGAAGTCAAATCCTAGTGACAAGAATAGAAAGGAACATAAACACTGCCAGATTAAATGTAAATATGTAATAAGAAAAGCCAAATAAGATTTTGAGGAACAGTTAGCCATAAATTCAAAAAACAACAGTAAAATGTTTAAGTACATTAGAAGCAAGAAGCCTGCTAAAAAAGCAGTGGGGCCCCTGGACGATAGAGACATAAAAGGAGCAATCAAGGAAGATAATGCCATTGCAGAAAAACTAAATGATTTCTTTGCTTCAGTCTTCACGGCTGAGGATGTTAGAGAGATTCTCAAATCTGAGCCGTCCTTTATAGGTGACAAATCTGAGGAACTGTCCCAGATTGAAGTGTCATTAGAGGAGGTTTTGGAACCAATTGATAAGCTAAACAGTGACAAGTCTCTGGGACCAGATGGTATTCACCCAAGGGTTCTGAAAGAACTCAAATGTGAAATTGCGGAACTATTAACAGTGGTTTGTAACCTATCCTTTAAATCAGCTTTGGTACCCAATGATTGGAAGACAGCTAATATAACACCAATATTTAAAAAGGGCTCTAAAGGAGACCCTAGCAACTACAGATTGGTAAGTCTAACGTCAGTACCTGGTAAATTAGTAGAAACAATAGTAAAGAATAAAATTGTCAGACATGTAGAAGAACATGATTTGTTGAGCAAAAGTCAACATGGTTTCTGTAAAGAGAAGTCGTGTCTTACTAATCTACTAGAGTTCTTTGAAGGGGTTAACAAGCATGCAGACAGGGGGGATCCAGTAGACATAGTATACTTAGATTTCCAGAAAGCCTTTGACACGGTCCCTCACCAAAGGCTCTTATGTAAAATGGGTGTTCATGGGATAGGAGGAAAGATCCTTTCATGCATTGGGAACTGGTGAAAAGACAGGAAACCAAGGGTAGGAATAAATGGTAAATTTTCACAATGGAAGGGGGTAACTAGTGGCGCTCTCCAAGGGTCAGTCCTGGGACCAATCTTGTTCAATTTATTCATCAATGATCTAGAGAAAGGGGTAAGCAGTGAGGTGGCAAAGTTTTCAGATGACACCAAACTGTTCAGGATAGTCAAAACCAAAGCAGACTGTGAAGAACTTCAAAAAGATCTCAGCAAACTGAGTGACTGGGTAGCAAAATGGCAAATGAAATTTAATGTGGGTAAGTGTAAGGTAATGCACATTGGGAAAAATAACCCCAATTATACATACAATATGATGGGGGCAAATTTAGCTACAACAGATCAGGAAAGGGATCTTGGAATTATAGTGGATAATTCTCTGAAAACATCCACACAGTGTGCAGCAGCAGTCAGTAAAGCAAATAGGATGTTAGGAATAATTAAAAAAGGGATAGAGAATAAGACGAAGAATATCTTACTTCCGCTATATAAAATTATGGTATGCCTGCATCTTGAGCACTGCGTGAAGATGTGGTCTCCTCACCTCAAAAAAGATATATTTGTGTTAGAAAAGGTTCAAAAAAGGGCAACTAAAATGATTAAGGGTTTGGAACGGGTCCCATATGAGGAGAGGCTAGAGAGACTGGGACTTTTCAGTCTAGAAAAGAGGAGACTGAGGGGCGTTATGATAGAGGTATATAAAATCATGAATGGTGTGGAGAAAGTGAATACAGAAAAGTTATTTACTTGTTCCCATAATATAAGAACTAGAGGACACCAAATGAGATTAATGGGTAGCAGGTTCAAAACTAATAAAAGAAAATTTTTCTTCACACAGCACACAATCAACCTGTGGAACTCCTTGCCAGAGGACGCTGTGAAGGCCAGGACTCTAACAGAGTTTAAAAAAGAGCTCAATAAATGTTTGGAGGTTAGGTCCATAGATGGCTATTAGCAATGGGTAAGGTATGATAACTAGCCTTTTGGCGAAGGCAGGAGATGGATGGCAGGAGACAAATCGCTTGATCATTGTCTTTGGTTCACCTCCTCTGGGGCACCTGGCATTGGCTACTGTCGGCAGACAGGATACTGGGCTAGATGGACCTTTGTTCTGATCCAGTATGGCCGTTCTTATGTTCTTATGTTATGTTCTTAAGGATTCAGGAGGCGTGCAAATTATTCTCTATAAATTCAACTGCATTTATAGCTAGGGTGACCATATCTCCCTGTCCCAAATATGGTGATATGGAGATATGGTGAGGAAGGGGTGACTCCTCCAAGCCCCAGGGAGCCAGGAAGGAGGTGGCAGCTGCCAGTGATCCCCCGCAGATCCGGGGAAGCCACAGCTGTGAGTGATCCGCCAGAGCCCCAGGAAAGCAGCAGTCCCCGGTGCTCCCTGGGAGCCTGGGGAAGCAGCAGCTTCCCACACTTTCCCAAGGCTGTGGTGGTGGTGGGGGCACATATGGGATGATTAATCCCTTTTAAAAAAAAAGGTGGGATGCCTTTTTGGCGTCCCACATACGGGACCATCCCACCCAATACATGATGGAGGGTCAACCTCTTTATACCCTGATTCAAAACCCTCTGAAGCCAATGGGAAGTCTCCTTGTTAACTCTGGAGGAGGACACTAGAGAGGGAGTTAGGAATGAGACTACAGTAACCATTGAAAATAAAGAACCAATAAAGTATATCTCCCACATCTATGCAGTCATGTGTCTGAAATATGAAACTTACTCAAAGAGTGCTGAGTATAAAGATGATCTAATTTTTGAGAGAAACTTTCTAGAATCCAAGTCTGCAAAACATAGGAGGAATGTAATTAGGAATAGGTGTCTTCCCAATTAAAAAACAAATAATAATCACAGCAATAAGTCACAATTTAATTTTCTTTAGATAAGTATTTATTACTATAAAATATCTTACTCCCTTATAAGTATAAAAGGTTAAAACAGTATCAGAGGCACAGTAATAGGCTCTGAATGGCACTTCAAGAACATGTATGCACTAAGATTTTTTGGAAAGAAATTCACACCATTAGTAAGAATGCAGCTCCACCCATTGTAGAAATGGTGGAAGAAGTAATTATTAGAACTGTTTAGATGTCAAGGTTTCAAAAAATGCTCACAGATGTGAGACTTTCTCCACAGAAGAATTCTTGTTACTACCATCATGAGCGGTGTTGCATCAGTATCAGTAATGGCCGGGAGGTTTTGCGAAGAAATAAACAAAAAGGTTAGTGTATTGAAACTGGTTGGCATGTTCTACAAAGTGAAATTTCATCTATGTCTTGGACAAATATTGCATTAGGAAGTTTTGCAACTGAGAGCCTCTGTAGCAGTGTTTTAATTGCTGCTTTTGGATATGGGAGACCATGGTTCAAACCTTTGCTCTCCCAGAGTGATCTATGTTGGAAAAAATTTGTAAGGATTTGAACTTTGGTCTCCCACTTTCCAAGCTACATACAGCCATAAAACATTCCTGAATAAGAAAGCTGCAGTAAAAGGTAGTCCAACACAATTCTACTTTTACTGAAATGTTTGAAAGTTTTATTTTTCGTTCTGGATTGAAATAAAAGTCTTGACACTGTGAAAGTTGTGACAAAACAGAATGTTTTCTCTCTGACCAGCTCTAGAAATTATAAGGCTGTTTATCTCCAGCCCACCTGTAACTGAGGGTACCCCATTTTTATGTGTTTGTGCTTCTGAAATGAAACAAAACCAAAGAAACCTATGGCTCATTATCTTCTCACTTACAGCAGTTTTTCACTGATAAGCTACGTCTACACATGCACGCTACATCGAAATAGGCTATTTCGATGAGTAACGTCTACACGTCCTCCAGGGCTGGCAACATCGATGTTCAAAATCGACGTTGCGCAGCACCACATCGAAATAGGTGCTGCAAGGGAACGTCTACACGCCAAAGTAGCACACATCGAAATAAGGGTGCCAGGCACAGCTGCAGACAGGGTCACAGGGCGGACTAGCGCTTCCGGGGCAACAGCTAGCCGCTCCCTTAAAGGGCCCCTCCCAGACACATGCAGCCTGCACAGCATGCAGTCTGCAGAGCCATAGGCACACACTCCTTGAGCAACGTAGTCATGATGGACCCCCAGCAGCAGCAGCAGCAGCCAGAGGTCCACCCAGCTGCCCCTGCAGGAGCAGTGCTCACCCTGCTCCATGCCATGCAGGAGGCAGCTGAGCACCTCCTTGCCACAGAGGAGGAGCTGCCCACAGGGGAGGAGGACGCAACCCCCAACCCTGCAGCACCCCGCCTCCCCCCTCCCCCGCCTCATACGCCACCGGCTGTGGAGCTACCCCACGAGCACCGACTGGTGGGAGCGGCTGGTGCTCAGAGAGTGGGACGACGACCACTGGCTCAGGAACTTTCGCATGAGCCGGCAGACGTTTCTGGAGCTATGCCAGTAGCTCACCCCCGCACTCAGGCACCAGGACACCGCCATGCGGCGTGCCCTCAGTGTGGAGAACTGGGTCGGCATCGCTGTCTGGAAGCTGGCCACTCCAGACAGCTACCAATCCGTGGGCCAACAGTTTGGCGTCGGCAAGGCCACCGCCGGGGCTGTCCTCATGGAGGTAAGAGGACCCACGGGGGGGGGGGAGGGGGAGGCAGCTCTGGGAGGGCAGGGGAGGGGAGGGGGGCCCTGGCAGGGGAGGGCCACACACACCCTGCTCACCCCTCATTGGTGCTCTCCCATGTGCTTCCCCTGCAGGTCGTCCGCGCCATCAACGACATGCTCCTCCACAGGCTTGTGAGGCTTGGGGACCCGGATGCCGCCATCGCGGGGTTTGCCACCCTGGGCTTCCCCAATTGCTTCGGGGCTCTGGATGGGACTCACATCCCCATCCGCGCCCCGGAGCACAGTGGAGGACGCTACATAAACAGGAAGGGCTACCACTCAGTGGTCCTCCAGGCCTTGGTGGACAGCTGGGGCCATTTCCTGGACATTTATGTGGGCTGGCCTGGCAGCACCCACGATGCCCGGATATTCCGGAACTCGGGCCTGTGCCGCTGGCTGCAGGCAGGAACCTACATCCCCCAGCAGGAGATCTCTGTGGGGGATACCACCATGCCCTTCTGCGTCATCGCAGATGCGGCATACCCCCTCCGGCCCTGGCTCATGCACCCGTACACGGGCCATCTGTCTGCCAGCCGGGAGCGCTTCAACGAGCGCCTGAACCGTGCGCGCCAGGTGGTGGAACGCTCATTTGGCCGCCTCAAAGGGCGCTGGAGGTGTCTCCTCACCCGCCTGGATGCGGGCCCCACCAACATCCCCCAGATTGTGGGTGCGTGCAGTGCCCTACACAACCTGGTGGAGAGCAAGGGGGAGGCCTTCTTTCACGGCTGGGCTGTGGAGGCCAGCAGGGCCGATGTGCAGCCACGCGCTGCCCCCAGTCACCAGGTGGACCCCGAAGGGACCCGGGTCCGGGAGGCCCTGCGGGCCCAGTTCGACGAGGCCACGGGGTGAACGCTGGCAGGCCCCCCACTGCCCCCCCATCCTCCACAGCACTCCCTGCCCCTACGCCCACACCACAGAGCACCCAAGAGCACCCCCCACACACACTTTTCTTGTAAAAATAAAAGCAGGCAGTTTTTTGTCAAATCAAACATCTTTTGAACTCTTATTATAACGGAAATTCTAACTTATATATGTGTATATTATAAAAACAGGGATAACATGAAAGGGGAAGACAAGGAAGGGGAGAACTATTTACATGGGGGGGTAAGGATCAGCATTGGAAAACGGGGTTCACAAATACAAACTATTTACAGCAAAAAAATAACTTAAAAGTGGGGGGAATATATACAAAGGGGGGGCCATGTCCTGGGCCCCATGCCCCTACAGTCCAGCGCTGGGGGTGGGCGGCCGGGATCCCTGCCTCGGCTGCAGCCCTGGCTGGGGCTGGCTGGGGGCCGGGCGGACCGGAAGATACGGCCGGCGAGTGTCAGCTGGCCCCAGGTCCCCCTCGGTGGAATGGCCCTCGGTGGCGGGTGGCGGTGCGACGGCGGACGGCGTGGCGGCTGGAGCAGTGGGTGGCGCAGCGGGTGGAGCAGCAGGTGGAGCAGGCAAGGCGGGCGCAGCAGCGGCCGATGCTGCATGGGGGGCCAGGTACTCCGCAATGTGGTTGAAAGTCTGCATGTAGGCCCCCCATGCCTCCTGGCGCCAGGCCAGTGCCCGCTTCTGCAGGTAGAGGCGGCGTTGCTCCACCCGCAGCCGCTGCTCAGCGACCTCCACCTGCCGGCGGTGGAGGGCCAGCAGCTGGGGGTCTGTTGCCGGCGGCTGCTGGTGCTGGGTCCGCCGTCTTGCCTGCTGTGGGGCCGGTCGGTCCTCTGCCGAGGGGCTGGCCTGGAGTGATTGTCCCAGAGGGCTTTCTGGGACCACTGACACCTCGCTGGCGCTCTCCGGTCCTTCCGATGGTGCTGCTGCGGAACACAGGAGGCGGGGAAGAAGAGTGGAGACAGCTGTTAGTGTGGGCCCCGAGCCGTGGCCCTTGTCCCCCCATCCCTGTGCTGCCGGTTCCCCATCCCTGTCCCCGTGAGATGCTGCTGTGATAGGGTTCAGGGGTCCCCCTGCACTGCACCCTGTCTGCTGGCAGGAGAGACTCTCACTCAGCAGGTATGACAGGAGAGGTTTATTAGGCAACAGATGCCCAGTTTCTCCCAGAAGCGACAATACAGCAGTCAGAGATGGTCCTTCCAACCCATCCTGGGGAGAAGACCCCGAGGGGTGCCCCTCTGGGGTGTAGCTTTCCCCCTCCTCAGGCTGGCTGCCTTCTAGCTCTCCCTTCCCCTAGCCTCTAACTGCCACCCCCAATTCAAACCCAGCTCGGCTCCTCCCTCCTCTTTGCTCACGGCAGAGGTGTAACCTGCCAGTTGTAGCCCCAGGATCATCCTTAGCCACTGGGAGCTATTCAGCTTGTTTCTCATATCTAGCCTGAGTCTCACATTTGCACTCCCCCCACTCCATCACATGCTGCTGCTGCTGCTGGGTGTCCCACCCCCTCCCCCTGGGGGACCCTAGAGGTTCTGCTTCCCCCAGCCCCGGGGATGGGGCATGGCACTGTCATGCTGGGGGGGGCAGGGGTTGATGGACTCTTCTGAGGGACATGCCACTGCTGTCCTTGGGGCCATGGTCATCTGGGCACATGGAGGGCCCTGGTCATATCTATTACCCCTGCCCCTCAATCCCAGGGGTGTGCAGCGGGGGGGGTACATACCTGACGGTCCACTCCCACTCTTGGGGGACACCCGGGGGGGCGGACACCCAGCTGGAGCTCTGGGACGGCATCATTATTTGAAGCCCGATGTCACTGGAGGAGAAGTCCCCCTCCTCCTCCTCCTCCTCCTGCTCCAGTGCCCCGGGGGTGGGCTCCTGGGGGGGCGCCCGGGGTGTGGGGCTTGCCTCCGGGGTGGACTCCACCTCTGGGGCCTGCTGGGGCTCCTCAACCGAGGTGTCAAGAGTGGCCGGAGGGGAGGAGGTGTGCCGGGGGCCCAGGATGTCCCTGAGCTCCCTGTAAAAGGGGCAAGTGACGGGGGCGGCCCCAGATCGGCCGGCCGCATCCCGGGCCTGGGCGTAACCCTGCCGCAGCTCCTTCACTTTACTCTGAACATGATCCGGAGTGCGGGCAGGGTGACCCCGGGCAGCCAGGCCCTCGGCCAGCTGAGCGAACGCATACAATTCCTTGGGGGGGGTCCCCTGGGGGCGCTCGGGGGGCTGCCAGATGGCCATCACATTGGGTGGGGGTGTGGGTGGCTGCGGAGGAGCGTGCAGGCTAGCCGCAAGTTACTGCTGCTGCCTGCACGCGCTCTCAGCTTCCTGCACGGGAAGGGAGCGGGGCAGGGAGCTTTAAGGGGCCGCTCCACGAGGCCACCATTGAGCTCAGGGGCTGGAGAGAGCATCTCTCAACCCCTCAGCTGATGGCCGCCATGGAGGACCCTACAATTTCGATGTTGCAGGACGCGCAACGACTACACGTTCCCTACTTCGACGTTGAACGTCGAAGTAGGGCGCTATTCCCATCCCCTCACGGGGTTAGCGGCTTCGACGTCTCGCCACCTAACGTCGATATTAACTTCGAAATAGCGCCCGACACGTGTAGCCATGATGGGCGCTATTTCGAAGTTGGTGCCGCTACTTCGAAGTAGCGTGCACGTGTAGACGCGGCTATAGAGTGTAAGAGCAGAATTCAGCTCAACCTGATCTTGCTCCCTTGATGGCCCCTGATTAATATTAGTGTGATTCAAAGACATAAGTAAAAATGAAATTAATTTTGAATAAAAATTTATAATAATTTAGGGGTGTCATTGTAAGAGTGGGCTTTTGTCAGATCAGATGGCATGGAAAAATGAAATTAAGAGCTGTTGATTACTAACATTTGAGAGACTTGTTTTTCTCAGTTCTCAGTACATAAGCCAATGCTTCCATACAGCGGTACAATGAACCACTAATAATTTGGTGTATATATAGATGTTGATGTATCTGTTTAAACATGCAGTTGCTCACTTTGCCTATACAATTGCAATAATTACTCATGTACTCCAGGCCTACTTGTCCCACGTTGATCTGAAAGTCTTGGAATAAACCATTTCTCTGCATACTTTATCATGGGACAAATGGTGATACCATTATCCATGATGACTAGCACTTTATTTCACAAGTCCTATTGAAGTCAATGAGATGGTTTGTCAATAAGGTGCTAAAAGCATCATAGCTTTGTTCTATGACAAGTTGTGTTTGGTCCATTACACTTTTAGTCACAGTTATTTTCTTGGGTTCATGAAGCATATCTGAGGGAAATGCTATCCTTTTAACATCGGCAGATGAAATATTAGCACTGGAACATTTAAAATTATCTTAAAACATAGAAAATTGTAGAACAAAAACGTATCTGAGAAAATTAAAGGTCAGATTCTGCTCTTGGTTACCTAGATGTAAATCTGGTGTCACTAAGAGCAGAATTTGTCACTGTATATATATAATCCATAATAATGTCCTGTCCTTTTCCTTCAAATCACAAGTAGAATTCAGAAATAAGGCTGAAGCTCCCACTGGCATAGCTGTCCTCAAAGGGCTCATTCTATTTGTGAACTAAAATGTACCTCTCAGCATTTTTAAGAGGAAAAAATTGATGGTCCTTCATTAGAATAATTGTTATGAAACTGGAATTTACAAGTGATCAAAATAATGCATGTGTGCCAATAGAAATTTCACTAGTGCATAAAATCATGTTTGAGAGAAATTCATTATCAGAATTGGATCATAAAGGAATAAAGATACTTAGCTGTCACATTTAATTGCTTAATCACTGCATGGCTGTGCCCTGGAATAGCCAGAGTGGGTAATGCCTTTTTAAGGTCACTTATTGAGCCAAACCTGGCAACGATATACATTCAGGGGAAATCCCAGTGAGGTGGGATTGCACTGGGGGTAAGTCAATCCTGAAATTGGTCTATTATGATGTCGCAGACAAGCATAATTATTGAAGTAATTTGAAATAGATGTAATTACACTGGTGTAAGTGAAAGAGGATTCTGGCCCATATACAGCATGCAATTTTAGAAGAGATCAAAGAGTATGTGAAAATTAGGGTCTCACCATTAAAGATGTTTTACATAAATCCCTGTGCTATGTGATGAAAACAAACCTATCAGCGGAGCTTACTCTGTTCATAATTTTACTGGCGTAATTTGGGGCTGATTCCACTGAAGTCAATGCATTTATCCCAATGTATAATTATCAAGAAGGAAAAAAGATCGGTTCCAGTGCTGTACCACTCCCTTCTGATACGCAGTAGTGCGTTGTGTTACATGGTGAAGCTGTCATTATAAACGAGATCTCCCAAGAACAGAAATGGAGTGGAGTTGTTTCAAGTCTTACAAAATACTGTATGGCTGAAGTCCTTTTACCTCTTGCAGACAGAGAACGTTCTGTTGAAGTTTTGGTGCCTAGCAACGGTTAGCTCAGTGGTTTGTGTGTTGGCCTTGGAAACCTGGGGTTGTGGATGAAGCCATTTAGAGGGTCTTTGGGGGTGGTGGTTGGTGTAGCAGGAAACTGGACTTGATGACCTCTTGAGGTCCTTTCCAGGTCCATGAGATATGTATGTAAGACAAACTAGGCTGGATCGTTATCTGTGGAGCTTTGCATGCTTTAGCATGAATTAATAAAAAGTCTTTATGCAACTTTTGTGGCTGCACAATTCAGACAGCTGCTGGATTGTTTAAGCTTTTCATGTAACTTGAAGAGAAGTTGCAGGACTACTGTAAATTATCCACAGACCTAAGAGGCTCTAGCAATGAGATTGTCCAGACTCAGGTATGCTTCAACCACATCACCTTTTTCCTGGGAACCCTTTCACTCCCAATTACAGGAATCTTTAGCTGTACATGTCTGACAGACTTCTAGATACTTTGCCCTACTAAGTGAATTCCGGACCTCATGCCCAGTCTATCTAGAATCTAATTCATTATGTTAAATAAGTTATTTTTGTTAAATTTAAGGGAAATAATTGGCTAAAAAACAACCTATTCTGCGCTTTTAATCTCCCAGGAGCAAAAGGAACAGGAAATAATATAGTTTTATACACAAATACAAGAAAAAGAAAGTATTGTAAATAAAGGTACAACATTTTCCAAAGTACCTCTGACTTGGTGCACAAGATGTGTCAAAAGCCAATGAAACTTCTGTTCCTGCAAGTCACTTAGGCTCTTTTGACCATCACTCACATACATTTGAAATCAGAGAAAAAAAACAACAACCTTGTTTTAATTACCTTTTCTTCTGCCCATTTCTCATTTTGTTGATTTATTTGGTGAAGAAGATCTTTATTTTCTTGGTTCAGTTGCATGTTTTTGTCCCTCAGACTCTGGGTGCATTGGAATAGTGCAATAAGGTAGAAGGTCAAACTTTTTGTAACAGATCTTCATTTTGTAAAACAGACAGTCATTTGTTATCATCCATACATATCAGTGAAATATTTAGGTTGCAGCTACTCTACGTTCCCCTTTCAGAAGGGGAATGCAAATCAGGAAAATCAGAAAAGCAAATAGGGTGCTGATTTACATATCATATGCCCCATTTGCACAATTGCAGCCACTCCCTGTACTGGAAGTGTTGTTTTTGGGAAAAAAAACAAGCAGTGTAGAAGGGGTTTCTTCGAAAACAAACCCCGTTCTTCCTAAAAAAATTTGGGGAAGAAAAGTGATTTCAAAAGTGAGGTTTCCTTCCAAATGAACCCCATCTACACAGCTGTTTTGGCTTTTGAAATCAGCTCTTCCGGTATCAAGATCCCGCACAAGTATGCAAATGAGGTGCGTGATATTTCCAATCGGCCGCATTTGCATACCCTTCCTGAAAGGGAGGGGCAGCATAGCCACAGCCAGAGTGTGGTACAGACCCCTAACCTCAGCCACAGCGGGGAACAAAGACACACTTGGCTAGTGTGCTATATACTGTGACAAAGTGGAGGGCTACTAAGAGTGATCTAGGGGAGGTATCTTAGCCCTAGGTTGAATAAGTCCTTTTTCCTAAAATAAACTAATGAGTCTGATCCAAAACCAGCTTGAATCCACTTGAAGCAATCATGACAATTAGGCCAATTAAAACACCTGGGGCCAATTAAGAGGCTTGTAGGCTCAAGGGAGCCAGGTTAAGCAGGACAGTTGGAGCCAATAAAGAACCAGCTGAGACTGGCTATAAAAGGCCTTTCATCTAAGGATTCAGTGCTGGCTGAGAAGTGAAGGGGATAAGGTGTTATAAAGACAGGAGTAAGTACTAGCAGGTATTATAGGCATGAGCCTATGGTAAGGAGAGTGCTGAGCATGGCTGTGGGGAAGTTACCCATGAACTTCTTCCTGTCAAACAGCTGAAACTTGAGACATTGTTGGCAGCTGCTATCACAGGTTCCCTGGTCTGGAGCCCACAGTAGAGGAAGGCCCTGGGCTCCTCCTATTCTGTATATAGCATGGGAGAAGGACTGAGCTGGTGGAGGGTTTGGCTCTCCCGTATCACTTGGAGGGGCAGCAGAGATTAAGGAGTCTAGTTTTCTCTCTCATCCCTATGCTGATGAGGAGAGTAGCTCACCAAAACTTCTAGCTAGGGACTAACCTGAGGGGTGCTCTGAGGCAAATAATCTCACAAAAAGTGGGACCTATGAAGCCAGAGGAGGAGCTTTGTCACAAAAGATGGCATGATTACTTTAAAGAGACACCCTGCTTATCCAAAGCAAATATTGCATGTATATGAACCTCTTCCTTAATGGGGGTGAAGAGAGAATCTGTTAATCCTGGCTATCCATCCACTGCCACCAGGAACTACACAATTTATATATTAACTGAATATCTTTGTAGAATCAATTCTTCTGGTCTTTCTTCTTACTAATATAGAATGGTATCTATTACCATTGGTGGGCACTGGATGAGATCCTCGGTTGTGGCTAGCATGAAAGCCTCAGCTCAGGGAGCCTGGGAAAGATAAGCTCAGGGTGAACAAACCCCTGGTACAATGTGCTGTGTATAGAACAATCCTGCAATGGCAGGGGGATGGCTGCAGTGTTACCCTAGGTCTTCACCACAACTAGATTCTCTGCCTTAATTATTTTCATTTTCTTTCCGAGCCCCTGAAAAGAACAGATGACTGGCTCTGCTCTGCCATGTGAGAAGCTGCTTTCCAAGCAACTTTGTGGTATCCAAGTTGGGGTAGATTTCTGAACTGACACCAAATGCTAATCAGCAATGCGTATTTATGACAGAATGAAAAATAAAATCTCACGGGGTGAGATTAGAATAACTCTATTGATATAATGTTAGTCTGAGCTGATCCTCAGCTGGTACAATGGGTTTCTGCAGTGAAAGTGTACAAATAGAAGAAAGTGTTTTGCATAAATGTCTACAAAGTTGCATGTGCTGCACTTTGCAGTTGTCACAAACTGCCCAAAAAGCATGTTTGCAATTTTCATTTCTGTGATGAAATGTGCATTTCTCAATTACCTTACTTGTGTTTTGCCAATGCCTATTTTTCTGGTCCACCAACTTTTGGTAGGCTTCTAATTGGTCTTTTAGGATCTTCATTTTTCCACTGTGCTGACTCTTTAGAACAACTATAGCCTGCTCCTATGCAAAGAAGTTTGAGTAAATAATAAGCTGGCCTCAGAAAGCAACAGAAAAAGAAAAACCTAAATTATACAAAAATTTTCATTAGAAAGAAAATCTAGTATCCCTGTTCTCAACTGTCACCATTAAGCTTTCCCTATGCATCATACTGACATCTATCAATCTTTGAGTACTGTCAGTGGGATAAGCTTTTTTAATAAATTATCCATATATGATGCCTTTTGTCCCTTTCTCATTCTTGCAGATGTCAGAAATATATTTTTTTGGTTATGTCTGCACTAGAAAGGTCTGATGACAAAACTCAGAGCATCTGCACACAAAATGCATTTTGTTGACATAAACATAAACTGTCAAAAATAAAGCCGTGTAGACGCTCCAGCGGGCCCTTTTGTCGACAGAGTGGATCAAAAGATCAATCCACTTTTATGCATGGATGCAATCTGTTGACAGAAGTTTCCTTGGAACAGCTCTTCCAACAGTTTTATTTCTGTAGACAGATGCTTCTAGTGTAGATGTAGCATTTGAGAATACAAGAAGTCAAACCACCTTAAACAGGCTGTGGCCGCACTTGGCCAAACTTTGAAATGGCCATGCTAATGGCCAAATTGAAGAATACTAATGAGGCTCTGAAATGAATATTTAGTGCCTCATTAGCATGCTGCCAGCTGCGGCACTTAATGCTGCATTTCACTTGTGTGCAGCTTGGCTACATGGGAGTCCTTTTCGAAAGGACCCCACAGACTTGGAAATCCCCTTATTCCTATCAGCTAAAACCAAATAGGGAGAAGGGGCTTTTGAATTCCAGGGGGTCCTTTCAAAAGGCTGCTGTCTACATCAGCGGCGTGCGGTTCAAGAGCAGCACTTTCAAATCACACACATCTGCCATTATACTAATGAGGCACTGCATATTCATGGTAGCACCTCATGAGCATCTTCTCAACTCACTCATTAGCATGCCCCTTCTGAAAGGAAGGGGTTAGCGTAGATGTAGCCTATGTGTGCCATTTTTTTCTTTGTATACTCTTTGGATAGCATGAAATTCATTTGCATGTTACAATCCCACCTGTCTAGGAACTGGTTGTTTATCTTTCCCTGGACCAGCCAGGGACAGCAAGAAAAAAGCTGAACACAGCAAACAGGTTTGGCTCAGGTGAAAGGGCCCAGCATGTGCTTTACAAGATGGCTTACACTGGTACAATACTTGTGGCCACTGTGCTGATAATTTCCTTCCAGTACAGTTCTCAAGCTGCTTTGAAAAGGGAGTAACTGAGCTGGAAAAAGTGGTGAGTTTCATTGGTTAGAGACAAAATAACTGTGGACAGAGGCTTAACTGTACTGAGAAAGTGTTGAATAATAACATAGCTAGCTGTGTTAGCCTGTATTCTAACAAACCAGCAGTCAAGTAGCACTTTAAAGACTAAAAATGATTTATTAGGTGATGAGCTTTAGTGGGACACGCCCAAGTGAGTCTGGCCCACGAAAGCTCATTGCCTAATAAACCATTTTGTTAGTCTTTAAAGTGCTACTTGACTGCTGAAAAAATGTGTTGATCTGGTACACCTCTTTACTGTAGCTCAGACCTAAGTGTCAGACAAAAGGTATCACCTTTCCCATCTGTTACAATAGCAACATAACTGTTTCCTCATTAATACTGATTTGTTTCAGATATGAATTTTTTTCATAGATAGTATTCCCTCCATCACAGCAATTACTGCAAATTCAGCTATCAAAAGAACACATCCATGCACTCAAAACAAAAGCAGAATTGGATCAGTGCGTAAACTCCGACTGAGAAGCACATATCTCATAAAGGCAAAGGCCAGGAAATTTTAGTCTCCAGAATGCTTTTCGGTGCATTACTCTGTACTCTGCCCTATCCTTTGCACGAGGTAGCTCAAGATGTGTGTTCTCTGACAATTTCAGGGCCTCTCATCCTCAAGTCAGTCACTAGAGGGAGTTCTCATCTAATAAAAATCTGAAGCAAGTTTGCAAACGAGGACTTCTGAGTTCCTGTCTGTACACTGCATTAAACAGTCTAGTAAACAGGAAAGTAAATATAACTAATCAAGGAGTGTAATCACATGATAAAAACTAAGAGTACATTCTGATGAACCAGAGAAGTCAGGGGGGTTTCTGTTTTTGTTCAAGGGATTACAGATTATATTACTGGAGACTCCAAAATATGGAGCTGCATGAAAGTACCTTTATAGAATATTGATACTAAAAAAAAAGAACTAATGATCCAACCAAAAACTGATGTTAGCCAGTAATACTGGATCAGTTTTTGGCATCAGAGTGCTGAATAGCAACCCCTGTCCCTGTAACACGAACCTCACCATACCCTAGATCTGGGGCTGGAAGCCAGGACCCTGCATCTGGGGCTGGTGGCCAGGATCTGGGGAGCCTGGCAGCTGGCTAGAATCCCACATGTGGAGCCTGATGGTGGGACCCCCAGGCACAGGGCTGGTAGCTGGCCCAGACTGTGGGACATAGGGCTGTCAGCTGAGCAAGACTTGGGGCCAGCAAAGTCCCCAGGCAGCAGCAGGCCCTGTGACCAGAGCCCTGAGTAGCAGGGGTGGAGCACTAGGATGCCCAAAACCTGGTGATGCTGGAGCACCCCGCTCCACTCCCCTGCTTCCTGCACCTATGACATTAATCTTACAAGAGAATTACCTGGTTATCTTTTCTTATACAGTCCAGTTCTTTGATTACCTTCATGTGTTTGATTTTCATTTGCTGCATATCTTGGACAATCTGTAGAAGATACAGAAGGAAATAATCATCCCAGTTCACTCTTCTCTCACCTCAAGTGATTATGCACCATCAAATAATGACTATAATCTGTGCTTCTTGTGTGCTGCTAGTCATAGATTTAATACATAGTCTGTCTGGTTTTTGGGAACACCTGCACAAGTAACTTAAGATGAGAACAATTATTGTGTAGTATGTTCGTGCAAATGATGACCTTTATTGGTTTTAAAAAGGTATTTTTTTGTTCCAGTTCTGAGCCTTTAGAATCTTGCTTTCCATTGCAGTGGGCTGAATCAGCTCCTCCTGGGGTTTGGACAACATGATTCACTTGGCTGAGTGGTGTGAGTGGCCTTATTTTAAGGATGCTCTGTACTGTGCCAAACTTTTCCCATTTGAATGTGGCCTAAATAGAGTAATTTTAAACAATCCTAAACAGGGAGCCAGTGAAGCAGTCTGAGGCTGGAGGTGAAGTAATGTCACATCTTTGTACGTGAGAAGACTGCAGTGGTGTGTTCTACATGCTTTAATCTGGAAAGCAAGGATTTTCACAACTGATGGAGTTGATCACCAAGTAAAGTTGGTGCCAAGTCAAGAGCAAAGGGTACAAATGGAAGGTTCAAATGCTGAAAACTGCTGGAAGAGAGGGAGTTGTATTTGAGATGGAGTTGCTCCTTTTCCCAAAAGAAGCACGTCTGGATTTCATATATCTAGCAGAAGGAAGATGAGACAAAACCACCAGTATTTTTGGTTAGAGTAACCCAGAGTGATGCACAGTGTGAAGTCATTAAAAGACATTTACAGTACAGCATTGTCAGTGTGAATGTGCTTGAGGTAATAAGGCAATTAAAAGGGAAAACAGAAAGGAATGATCAACGAGCAGCTGGAACCTTTGGGTGAGGTCACTGAAGTCGGAACTTTGAGGTAGACATATCTCCAGGAGAGAGAGAGCAGTTTGATATGCAAGACTGGAACATCAGAAGGTGACTATGTCCACCATCCAGTGGTCTGAAGGGAAGACACTGTTTAGAACTGTGCAGAGGTTTAAGGGAAAGGTGGCAGAAGTAGTCATGGAAGTGGAAAAGACTGAGGACGGAAGTGGCTTTCATCAGTAAAAAAGCTTCAGTGATTCAATACAGGAGAATGGTTTCTCTGCTATGGGCTACACTGGGGGTCAGCAACGCTTAGCATGGGTGCCAAGAGTGGCATGCAAGCTGTTTTTCTTCGGCACATGAGGTGGGAACTCAGCCCCATCTCTCCTCCCGCATGCAGCCAGGAGCTTGCTTAAAGCTATGCCACCTGCGTATGAACAAAAGCAACTAATGCTACCAACCACCACCTAAACAGTAAAGCTCTGCATCTTTATTTATTAATGAAGCTATTGTAGGTAGGACTATCAGGCTACATCTACAATGATCCTTCAAAATAAGTCCTTCCAGAAGATCTCTTCTGAAAGAGCTTCTTTTGAAAGAGCACATTCCCACACACAAAAAAGTGGATCAAAAGAGTGATCTGCTCTTTCAAAAGAGTGTCCACGCAGCCCCCACTCTTTCAAAAGAAGACACCCTTCCTGAAATGGGAGTGGAAGAGCGTTTTTTGAAAGGAGCGCTGTGTTCTTTTGATTTAATTTCAAAAGAGAGCTTTTTGTGCATAGATGACCCCCCTGGATATTTTGAAAGAGCCTCTTCTTTCAAAAAAATTTCAAAAACTTGCTAGTGTAGATGCGGCCTGAGTGCCTTTAAAAAGTGTCATCAGCATTTGGACCACACATAGAAGTCAAAAGGTCAAATTTCAGTATGTTGGCCTCAGACAAATTGCTGACTCTTTGGCTGCACTGATGCCCCCAGTTAATAGTGGATTAGGTCATTATGTGAAAGTCCTTCAAAACAGAAGGAAAAGTTACATTTGGCAAGAAATGCATCCCTTTCATACAAATGTATTTGTACTATAATACTATTATGCTGGGTGCTGTGGTAATAGTTACTGGGAGTAAAAGGAAAAAGAATGAAAAATGCAGATGCTTTTTATAACCCATGCTCGGCTGCCTCATCACTGGACTCATGGGAGCTGTATACTAACTGCATGGTGCAGCCTGCAGTCTCACTTTTACCTTGAATCTCAAAATAGATGAGAACGCACAGCTTACCTCAGGCATTTGTCAGGATTGAATTAAAACCGATGCAAACAAAAAACAAAAAAGTTAACTTCACAAGTTACAAACAAGTGGCTTCACCACAAAATAGCACTGAACTCAGTTGCTCAGGCACACCCACCAGACAGCTGCAGACGTGCCTTTGAAACAACAATTTCAAAGGGAAAATTCCATTGATACTGTCCCAGCCCAGCTTTGACTTGTTCTCCTCTTCGAGTACTGATCTTTTAGGCACAGTGTCAAATTACACAATAGATTTCAGGCATTTTTACCTCATGTTGAAAGGTAGCTTATGGAAGCTGTTTAGCTATATTAACAAGCATAAGCAACAGAAATGTGCAGATTCTAAATAACTTGTGCCTTCCTGCAGATTTATTTGGTTGCAAATCTCCATTTAAACTTAATGGAATGCAGTTTCTAATATGAATTATGATCCTGAGGCTTGCAAACATTTGGATAAATTGTAAAATGTATTATTTTTACTCGTCTCAGCGTTTCCTGGTTCTGCCTGGGACTGGAACCAGTATCACCTGAGACAGGCTGGCTTCCTAAGGGGAGGTAACAGAAATCTTGAGAGCTCACTCGTGTGGGATTACCAGTCCAATGACAAGTAATAGACAACGCCCAAAAGGTTCAGAATGAGGGTAAATCCTGCTTTCTGTTGCGCTAGTGCGTGACAGAGGGTGAAATAGGGCATGCAAACCCATTCACTCCCTTTGGAAATTCAGGGATCACTAGAAATGCCCTATGTAGGTCACTCCTTCAGGAATAGTCGTCAGGTTAGAGGGCATGGCCATCCTCCAAAGCTAGCTGCTGTGGTTATCATATGGTGCTCAGCAACATGGGAATGTATACTGCTCCTGCTCGAAGGAGAGGTATGTTCCACTCACTGCAGAACTGGATTCCAAGCCAAGAGGAGCCAGTGTCCATTAGTAGGTAGAAAGGTCAGTTTTCCTTTTCACTATTCCATCATCGACAGGGTTAACTCCTTAGCATTAGTCTAGATGCATAATTAGAGAAGGGCCCTGTATAGATCCAAAGAGCATGAAACTTCAGAGACCGTGGAGAATTCAAACTTGGAGGCTACTTTCAGATAAAGTACAAGGGCTGTAAGCCTGTTCAAGTTGTCAGTGTTTGATTTGACCATGTTTGGCAATAAATGCTGCTTTCCTTAAAGCTCTATCACCTTGAGGCATGTAATTAGGTGAGATTCTTGACTTTAAGTACATTTTAACCCTTGTGAGTACAGAAGAAAACAACAAAATGTGATTTAAGTGCACCTTACAGGCTCAGGAACCAAACAAACACCAGCAGACAAACATTTAAACAAAATCTTTGTTTGGAGGATGTGGGAGGGGGTGGGACTTGACTCAATTTTTGAATGGTTGGCTTTAGCACTATAATAGGACAAATCACACTGAATATTTGCACTTGCCTAAATAGCAACAGCAATATTATCATTTGACTAATCTTATTGATCCTAGATAAGTGACACAGGTCTAAATGTTTGGAAAATGTGAGTGTGTTTTTATAAGCCATAGGCCTGTTCTGGAATACTGCCTGCTGTACTGCTTAACACAAGTTAAAAAGGATATTGTAGTATTAATGGGAGTTGAGGGAAGAGCGAACAAGTGAGAAAATTCCTTCATATGAAATGATTTAAGACAGACTGTTTATAGAGAAGAGGGCTTCTGTGCCATAAACCTAGAACAAGGGGACATTCAACAGAACTGGAAAGACAAAGTGGAAACTGATAAAGGGAATTTTTTTCCACTGTACGTGAGAGTAGATAGTGAAACTTGGTTGCCACTAGACATTTGTGAGGCCAAGAATTTTGCAAGATTTGAAGTCATTGATATGGACAACAGAAATCTCTTGAGTTGTTATAACTAACACTAACAAATAGAACCTAATGCTTCAGCTATAAACCAGCCTTTAATGATTAGGGATTAGGATAATACCTTTATGGGGCAAGGGAGCAGTATTTTCTACACCCGTTAACTGGGCCATTTCTTGCACCATTCTCTGAAGTATCTGAGAATGGACAATGTCAGAGACAGGATAACAAGACTAGACAGAATACAGATCTGAACCGGTATTTCCTTCTCTGTTAATTTTTGAATGTCATATTGCAAAACTGATCTGTTTGAGGCCAAACTCTAGATTTTTTTTTTAACTTAATGAAATTAGTTGACTAAACTGAAGATTAGGGAAACTGCAAGTTGTCTGCACTAGGTTCTTGTGTAGTATATAATTCATCCTACTCGACTAATATTTGAATGCTTTTCAGTTTGTTTACCTTGGTAATATATATTTTAGCTAACTTGTATGGAATATATGGTTGCTCTTCTTTTGCCGTGCATCCATCCATCTCAAGAGGTCTGTGGTCATCATGGGTGCAATCTGCAGGAGCTTTTGGAGGATCTACTGTATATTAAGAAATGTCTTTTACAACTGAAAACACAGAACAAGAGTACATGCATATCTAAGCTCTAACTATATGCAAACTGTTTTACAAATTTCATCCCAGACAAAGTACAACGTTTTAAATTTGATATTTTTGTTTTTGATAAATATGGAAAATTATCCTGTAGGGACTAATTTCTAGCAGTATGACTTTAAATTGTAGGCTCCAGTACAGGCAACTACTCAGATATAAAATGATCTGAAGTATTATTACGCAGATTATTCCTAAACTCCAGTTAATGTAATCTGAAATGCAGCTGGAAATCATTCAGATAAGTGCCTTCACATGCCAGGAAACTGGACTTCAGCCTAACTGAAAATATGCTCTTTTAAAGTCTGTTCCGGAACTACCTGTCATGTGTGTTTAAGGATTTATTTTGTTTCACTTCAATGCTTTATGGAAACATTTTTCTTCCTCCCACTATTAAATGTGAATAATCACTACATTTATGCATTCCAGAGCTCTTGAATTTGGTGGTAATTACAAGCCACTTGCTTTACAATAGTATGACTGTTATTTTTTACCAATTTATTTGTTTTGTTTCTCATATTCAATAGATCAGAATATTTTTGAAGGCCAAAAGATACCAATATGATCATCTAGGCTGACATCCAGCATAACACACAATTCAACTTCACCCAAATGAGTAGATCATGAAATGTTAGTAAAAGGAAAAAAGAGAACTTGCATGAGGAAAGTAACCATGTTCTACAGTGTACGTGTAGCATATTTATTTTGCATAACAGATTACATGCCTTGACTTGCATCAAAATACCTTTTTCTGTGCTTGTTTTGCTTCCTTTCCACCTAATCAGGCACTTCAAAAATGCCAGCTTGTTCCTGTTCAGTTGAAGTTTGTTCAGCCAAGATTCTCCTTGCCCATTTCCAACTATTAACAAAATGAAGACACTAACATCAGTTGAAAATCAAACACACCAACTTATTTGCATAGTAGCACAGCTTCATATCCAAAGTGCTCTTAAATAAAAGGATCCTGCCATTTTAGCCATGCATTACGTCTGCTGAAACCAATGGCAGGTTTGCAAGAATAAGGTTGGCAGTAAGGGGAGAGAGATTAAAGGGAGTTCAACACCTGGCAGAAGAGCATAATACTTATTTGGAATCTAAATTCTTCAATCTAAATCAGAGTAGAATGGTGCTGAAATATTCGGGTTTCCCCAAAGTTTTGGTCCATTAGGGTCCATCTTGATCTCTGTCATATCTGGCTACTGTTGTCAACGCGCTCAGAGGCTTCTAAACCAATTTTTGAAGCTACAAACACATTTTAATTTGTGTTTTCCCCATTACAACCTCTTTTCTTAGTATTCATGCTGAACAAGCCAAATGGGAGCAAAAATACTGGGTTTTCTGTTCTCGCAAAATCACTGGCAAAACTCCCTTTGACTTCAATGGAGCCAAGGTGTTCAAGACATGGGGTTGGGGGAAGGAGGAATCTTGTTGGTACCCTAGATGTGTTGCATTTGTTTTTGTTGGCAGGCACTGCTTTGTGCAGAGTGTTTGCTTTTCTTTACATAAATCCAAAACAAAATCAGAGTTGAATACCACACCCAAATCTTTGGGAATGATGAAATATGTGGAGCAATATTAAAAGGGCACAGCTGCTTTGTGTGTCTATAATTGGTCATGTTCACTAAAATTTCACCTTTGGGAGATTTTGGATCTTGAATAAATTTTGTAGCTCAGTCCCATTTCTACATTAGAAACTCTGCCATCCCTTGTATGTGAGGCAGACAGTTTTACAATATCTGAGATCTGATCCTCAGATGGTGTTTGAGATATATATATATATATATATATATATATATATATATATATATATAGAGAGAGAGAGAGAGAGAGAGAGAGAGAGAGAGACATTGACTTCCTTGGAACTCAGCTGATTTACAGCTGAAGGTTTGGCCCATAAATGATTACATTGGTTTTATCTGGGCTATTAAAATGAAATAATATTTGACAAGATACTTAGTCATATATTGGAGCCTTGGTGCTTCTATTCACATCACTACGGCTACGTCTACACGTGCACCCAACTTCGAAATAGCTTATTTCGATGTTGCGACATCGAAATAGGCTATTTCGATGAATAACGTCTACACGTCCTCCAGGGCTGGCAACGTCGATGTTCAACTTCGACGTTGCTCAGCCCAACATCGAAATAGGCACAGCGAGGGAACGTCTACACGGCAAAGTAGCACACATCGAAATAAGGGAGCCAGGCACAGCTGCAGACAGGGTCACGGGGCGGACTCAACAGCAAGTCGCTCCCTTAAAGGGCCCCTCCCAGACACACTTTCATTAAACAGTGCAAGATACACAGAGCCAACAACTAGTTGCAGACCCTGTATATGCAGCACGGACCCCCAGCTGCAGCAGCAGCAGCCAGAAGCCCTGGGCTAAGGGCTGCTGCCCACGGTGACCACAGAGCCCCGCAAGGGCTGGAGAGAGAGTATCTCTCAACCCCCCAGCTGATGGCCGCCATGGAGGACCCCGCTATTTCGATGTTGCGGGACGCGGATCGTCTACACGTCCCTACTTCGATGTTGAACGTCGAAGTAGGGCGCTATTCCCATCCCCTCATGGGGTTAGCGACTTCGACGTCTCGCCGCCTAACGTCGATTTCAACTTCGAAATAGCGCCCAACACGTGTAGAAGTGATGGGCGCTATTTCGAAGTTACTGCCGCTACTTCGAAGTAGCGTGCACGTGTAGACGCAGCCTACGTCTTGTATTCTAACAGCCAAGCTCTGGTAGCAGATTTACAGGTGATGAAAGGATTTTTATAGGGTAAAGGCTACATATAGTTCAAAGGGTTACTCTCCTAACACTCATTCTAGTCTCATTTAGGGAACTCCTGTGATTCCACAGTAGCCTAGGAGTAAACAGGTGACTGAAGGATGCATGAGGAACTGGATTAAAATTCAATTTCATGAAGGATTTCAAGATTTAAGCTTTATTTTGAATCAGAAGAAAACCCAATCATACTAAAATTCTCTGCAATGGAATACCTTATAGTCTTTTGAAATGATCAAAACATTTTCACCATGACTTCTTACATTGATAAAATAAAAATCCATTCCAAAACTAAATATCAAAACATTTTGTTCCAAACAGGTTGCAATAGGATATTTTGAGGTTCATTTTCTATTGAAATTTTGGCAAAATGAGCAGTTTTGTGAAGGGTTTAGAATTGGATAACAGATCCATTTTCCATTGGAAAATACAGTATCAACATTTTTCTGACCAACTATGAATGGATAGATTAAAGAGCACTAAAATCACTATGGGGTAAATTTTGCCTTCACTTTTACCACCGTGGAAACTCCCCTTATGTTGGACTCAGGGGTTTACTAATAAGCCCACTATAGTGTACTTGATACTTAGTAAAATAAAATGTTACACCAACAAACTGGTCAGCTGGGAATCTGTTTGGTTCTTTCTTTGTATAATTTTAAACAGGAATCAAGCAATAGTAAGGAGACTGGAAATATTTTTCTGAAGTCCTCTGTTACAATTACATGTGTACTCCCATGAAAGAAACTAATTACAGGTTGAACCTCTCTAATCTGGAATTTTTTCATCCAGCAACATCTGTAATCTGGCATGACTTTAGTCAGCTGGACGACCACTTATTATGGGTGTAGCCAAATTTCATGTGGTCCCATAAAGTTGTTTCAAGTCACTGGTTCTGGCTCTCTGTTCTGTGGTGTTATTTAGCTCTAATTTACACCTAAACATCTTCTAAGAGCTCAGTAAGATGTGGAATTTTTGGTAACACTGATAGAAGCTTTGAGCTGTCATGGCCCAGCAAATTGTCTTCTGGCACTGGTCAGGTCCTGTGGGTGCTGGATGTGAGAAGTTCAACCTGTACTGTAATATATGAGTAGGTTGATTTGTATACAGAGTAATCATTCTTATATAATCATTCTTTTTCTACGTTGAGTTTAGATTCAAAATTCATGTTGAGTTTAGATTCAAAATTCATTGCTTGCACTCTGCAATTCTGTTAAATATTGTTCTATGTAATCTCTATGCTTTCTTAATGTGGTTTTTATTAAGTATATGAGAATTCCAATGCAAATTTAGCAGTAATCATGGCTTTGCTATTTAATCATCACGCTTAGACAATACTCTTTATTCACCTGTCCTGAAACCTCTTTATGAGACAATGACGGAAACAAAGTCAACCCCAAGAGGAAAATAGTAATAAATCTGCCTCCTCGGCAACAAAGCATGAATTCTCCCTGGGCTTGCCTATGCTATTACCCTCCTTCAAAGGGAGAATGGTAAGTAGGGCTCACCCGCCGGTACTTCAAAGTCCCTTTGCTCCTCAAACTTCAAAGTACCAGCAGGTGAGCTGCGGCTAGATGCAAGCTGGTACTTCAAAGTTGCCGCAGAGAGGAGTTTGCTTAATGAAGTGCTGCATATGCAGCACAGCAGTTCATCAGTAAGCTCCCAACACCCTACTCACTATACTCCCTTCAAAGGAGGGTTGTAGTGTAGACACAGCCCCTGAGTGGCAGCTGCTAAGAAAAGTCACATAAAAGCACTTTGTCATACTGTGTACCGTGCCCCTTTCCCTCAAGAAAAGTAGACATGCCAAATACGGCATAGATTCAGACTGCATAGGTTCACTTATGACTATTCAAGCCGTGTTTAACTCCACCACAGCCATCCCCTGCTCCCTGCCTTGTGACTGCCGTCCAAATCAAACTTCTTCCCCTTTTCAGTGTACAAACAAGCAACAAATCAAGGTTCTCCCATTTGCAATAGTGCCATCACGTACTTCCACCAGAATAGTCACAGAGAAGTAGCTGTGTTAGTCTGTATCTTCACAAAACAAACAAGCAGTCCTATAGCACTTTAAAGACTAACGAAATGATTTATTAGGTGATGAGCTTTCATGGGACGGACCCACTTCTTCAGATCTGGAAAGTGGGTCTGTGCCACGACAGCTCATCTAATAAATCATTTTGTTAGTCTTTAAAGTGCTCTGGGACCCCTTTTTATTTCATTCCCCTAGAATGAAACTCTTTCCCCCCAACTGCTAGCCACTCCTTTACGTCCAGCGCAGCTAGGCCCGACACCTTAATAATAACCACCAGCTACATCAATTATCCTGTTGTTTAGTCCTCTATTGGTCCTGTTCCATTTCTTGCAGAGCTGGAAAAATAAATGGATTGTGGAGTTTTGCTGCACCAAAATAACTCAAGCCAAGCTGTATACATGTTATATACCCTGCCAGAGAAGGGAAGAGTACAGAAGACATATTTGGCCTGATTCTCCTCATACACTGACTTTGTGTTGTTCCTCCACTGGTTTCAATAGAGTTATCATTAATGTACCCCTTTGTAGGGGAGGATCAGTTATAGCAACTAACTGAGGTGCTGAGCCACAGCATGGGACCATCCATTGGGATCCATGTATAAATGTGTATAAGCCATGATGCCAGAAAATAGACTAATGATTCCAGAAGCACTGCTGCTGAGAAGCTACCCTGTTGTCATGCCTTTTAATATGCTCAATAGTGTAAAAATCAAAACCCAGTTAGTAGTATAGTTACCAAAACTGAGTAGTAGCTTACCTTGTCCAATTTCTTCATCAATTGTAATACTTCTGATAGCACATGAAGGATGGACTTGCATTTCATCTACGTGGGCAGTAACACTGCCTGGGAGAGGAACAGATGAGGTAACAGTTGCCTGCAATTTAGGTTTTGCATCAGTCTTCTGTGAATCTCCAGTTAGTTGTGAACTTGAAGGAATAACTGTTTGCACCCAAACCTCTGAAATGATCAGATTTAAAAAAAAAATTGTAAAGTAACAGAAGGAAATTCTCATGGAAGACAGGCTTTAGGTAAGGGGCTGGACCAGATGATTTCCTGAGGTTCCTTCCAGCCCTAGAATTCTGTAACTATATGAATACTATGATTAATGTCATGTGAAACCTTTTTTAATTAAAAAAACCCATGAAAACAGACCAAGAATCTACCCAAAATGAAGACTTGCTGAAAGTTTTATAAAGGTTCCCAAAGATTATGGTGAACTTCAGCCAAGTCCTGACTGAATCAAGATCAAATTTTAAGCAGACTTGAACTGAATTCAGGTGCCAAGTGACCTGTACTTTTTGGATGGCACATATTTGGCAACTTTGAATGCTTTTGACTGATTACCATGAAATCCTGGTGGTTTCAGCCAGGTCTGCATTTGACTTTTCAGGTTAATTTGAACCTGAACAAAAAGCTAATTCAAAAACACTCAAACAAATATTCACAAAAATCCCTACAACCTAACTGAGTTTTCATGGATCTCATCTAAATATTATTGAAATATACCAAATAAAGTCATCGGTGAATACTTGTTGGCCAAATTACAGCTTCAGTTACACAAAATGTGTGTAGTTTCCATTCCATGGAATACACACTAAATGATTTCAGATAGCTCTCAGGTGCCTTGAAATGAACCATTTTACTTTGCGAACCTGCAAAATGCTCTCTTTTCCCAAAGCCTGTTCAATAACTTAAATGGTCTGTCTCTTGTAACTTTCAAATACTGTTGTTTTTTGCATGGAAAAGGGTCACACCTCATTTGGAGAAAGACACTGCTTAAACAGTGCATATAGTGAAGAGAGCAATTGTGCATAAACAGATACTATTAAACAAGACATAAGCCAAACATAAAGACCAGATTTTCAAACAATTTATGCATGTGCAAAATGTGCATGAAAATTTAAGGCCTAATTTATGATGGCAATTAACGTGGCAACTAATGCCCGGGTAATTCTGATAAACTGAACCCATAGGTGTACCTAATTATCTTTCAGCCAGCTAGTTTTAGTGTGCTGCAACATGAATTTTGCTGGGAAATTAAGCATACACTATTGCACACACAAACTGTTTGAAAATCTTGCCTTAGGTACACAGATAAACACACAACACAAATGAACACATACGAGGAAAAGCTAGGACCTATGTAACATATTATTGAAACTAATGTGCTGTTTAGAAATACAAGAAAATAAGCCATTGTATATACCGCATGATGCAGTCATAATGTTTCCATGGCAGTCTGAGCAAAATACAGCTTGTCTTTAACTTAATCTGGAATTTAGTGAGACCAAATTAAGCAAGTCACATTATATGAGCTATGATGAAATTGAATTACTCAGTTATGTACTTTCATGTCTTGTCTAAAATGCAGAAATATTTGTGTTGCAGGGCCTTGGTTGCAACATAGAAGTCCTCTGAAGCATTTCATACATGGTTCAACTATAGGTGGGACAAACTGTGCTAACAATGTTTCTTAATAGCATTATTGTCCTGCTAAGTCAGAGGATAAAATGTGTTTAAAATATGATACGCTGAAAGAGTGAATTTTAGCTGCGCAGTAGGTCTATCCCTTTAACTGGGCTTCTCTATACAGTAGTGTTTACAATCTGTCCCCTGGAAAGAATTCATTTCACCCATTAGGAAGCATGTTTGTGCTGCCAATTGACCCAAAAATTGCCACAGCAGAGTCAATTACTTCTCTGCTTCTTAGAGAATGATCCTTGTACCAAGTATGGGCACTGTAACAGGATCTCTCTGAGGTGCATCCAGGGATGGTGGGACTGCTGTTTCCCCCTAAGTCTCTCCAGCCTGGACTGTCTTTCACAATGCCTTGGCAGCAGTCACTCCCTGCAGGGGAAGAAGAAGAAGTAGAAAAAGGGTTTGGAGCTGGTATGCCAAGGGGGAAACAGGAGTTTCCGCTCTGATTGGCTGGAAGTGTGGACAATCACAGCAGTGGTGCCTGGGAGCAGCACCAGGTAAGCACCCCACTCCACATCACTCAGTCCCACACCCCCAGACCACTCCTGCACCTCCCCTTGTGACCCCTCCCACTTCTACTCCCATCCCATTTCTGCACCATCTCCCACTCAGACTTCCCCATCTCCAGTAGCTGAGGAAACATGAGGACACAGGCTCTGCCAAAGAAAGCACAATCTTTCCTTGAATATCCTAGTGCACAGAGCTTGGAGGATGTGGCCTCACTGCTTCCCACTCCCTTTTGAGACAATGTGCATTTTGGGAGCCTGCAAAGGGAAAATCCCTGTGCAGCCCTAAGCACAGAGGCAGTGTTTATATCTGGCATTTGAACAGAGTATGCAAGGGAGTGTGGGGGGACAGACTCTTTTCTCCCAAAAGCATCTAGGCAGACCAGTCATGAACTGTCTCTAAAAAGTGCCTGTGACAGTCTATACCTTGGGGGCACACCCTGAGGCTCCACATACTCACAATGGACTTTTGATTAAGTTCCCACCCTGGACAGGAGAGGAAGGGTTAATGTGGGTTGGTAGGCCCATTAACTCCACCACCTGCACCTGGAGGATCAGTTGGGGTGTAGAGAGTTGATTGCATAAGGCTCAGCTGGGCAGGAATAGGTGGGACCTATAAATGGTGTTAGCTGGCCCTAGCTAGGGAGTGCTGGGGAAGACTAGTCACTTGAGGAGAAGAAGAAGAAGAAGAAGAAGTATTTAGTGGCTGCAGAGAGGTGGTAGTAGCCATCTCTTTCTGGGAAGAAGTGTTTGGAGCTGGTACACTGAGGCTACGTCTACACGTGCACCCAACTTCGAAATAGCTTATTTCGATGTTGCGACATCGAAATAGGCTATTTCGATGAATAACGTCTACACGTCCTCCAGGGCTGGCAACGTCGATGTTCAACTTCGACGTTGCTCAGCCCAACATCGAAATAGGCACAGCGAGGGAACGTCTACACGCCAAAGTAGCACACATCGAAATAAGGGAGCCAGGCACAGCTGCAGACAGGGTCACGGGGCGGACTCAACAGCAAGTCGCTCCCTTAAAGGGCCCCTCCCAGACACACTTTCATTAAACAGTGCAAGATACACAGAGCCAACAACTAGTTGCAGACCCTGTATGTGCAGCACGGACCCCCAGCTGCAGCAGCAGCAGCCAGAAGCCCTGGGCTAAGGGCTGCTGCCCACGGTGACCACAGAGCCCCGCAAGGGCTGGAGAGAGAGTATCTCTCAACCCCCCAGCTGATGGCCGCCATGGAGGACCCCGCTATTTCGATGTTGCGGGACGCGGATCGTCTACACGTCCCTACTTCGATGTTGAACGTCGAAGTAGGGCGCTATTCCCATCCGCTCATGGGGTTAGCGACTTCGACGTCTCGCCGCCTAACGTCGATTTCAACTTCGAAATAGCACCCAACACGTGTAGACGTGACGGGCGCTATTTCGAAGTTACTGCCGCTACTTCGAAGTAGCGTGCACGTGTAGACGCAGCCTGAGAGGGGGAAAGAGGCATTTGTAGGAAGCAGTTTAAAGAAGCAGCAGCAAAGGTTGGGATAGGAAGCCCAGAACTGGATTATGGGCCAGACCTGGGTTTCCCTCTTAGCCACTTAAGCAGGCAGCGAATAGGACTACTGAGGGAAAAATTTTTGATGTGACCTGGCTGGAGGTCTGAACCATGAAGAGGATGGTGTGGTTCCTGAGTGAGAGAGACTGTAGACTAGTAAGGGAATCTGTGTTGGTCTGAGAGCTAATCCCCAGAGTGACCAAGAGGAGGTGCCGACCAAGAGGCTAGCACTGTGCCTCTTCACATGGATACAAGTTTGTAAATATCACTGTTTGGCCTTTACTGAGAGCAGTGTTCTCCTTGATGACCTCACGAGGTATTGAGTTCCCTTCTGCTTCTTTCACTCTTCTGTTTGCTTTTCTTACAACTTCCTGAGGTGAAGAAAGTGGCCAGAGAAGCAAACAGAAGAGGGAAAAAGTGGAAGGGAATGCATTAAATGTACCTTGTATTTTCTATAAAAGTGTCAAGGAATCTGCATCCTAGTTTTAGACTAACTGACGAGTTGGGACTGCAGTACTCTGCAGCTTCACATTCTGATCCAAGAAGTAAAGATTGACGTTGGATTGGCATTTGTGTTCTTGCCCATCTATGGTTCAGTCTCTAAACTTTATTTAGATGGGCAAATATGTATCCTCAGTTTTGGTTACCCAAGGTGTATGTTAGACTTTGACGGAAAAGGACCTGTTGATTAAGTGGAGGAGAAGCAGGGTATGAGTCAACAATGTGTCCTTGTTGGCAAGAAGTCTAACAACATATTTGACTGCATTAGTGGGAGTACTGCCTACAGATTGAAGGAAGTTATTTCCTTCTAGTCAGCACTGGTGAGGCCACATCTAGAATACCACTTACTGTTTGACCCTCCACCACCTACTACAGAAAGGGTTTGGACAAATTAAAGAGAGCCCAGCAGAGGGAAGTAAAAATCACTAGGAGGCTTGGGAATGATTTATAAGAAGAAGCTCATGGAACTGGGCTTACATAGCCTGCAGAAGAGAACAGGGTTGGGGTGGAGTTGATAGCAGCCTTCCCCTACCTGAAAGGTGGGGAGCAGAGGGTGGGGGGAAAAGAAGGTGAAGCCAGGCTATTCTCAGTGTTGGTAGATGACAGATCCAGGAGAAATTACCTCAATTTGCAGTGGTAGATGTCTATGTTGGATCTTAGGAAAAACTAGGAAGGTAGGAAGAAAAGCACTGGAATGTGTTACCAGTCCTAATGGTTTTTAAGGCTGCACTTGAGAGAGTCCTGGCTGGAATGATTCAGTTGCTCCTGCTTTGAGCTAGAGACTGGACTCGAAGACTTCCTGAAGTGTCTTCTAACCCTGATCTTTTGAGATTTCTTGTAATGCACCCAATGAAAACAAAGCATACAGCAGCATAGCAAGAAGTATCCCGATATGATGAGCAGGATTACAAAATTGAAACACACCTGAAAGTTTACTCTATAAAGAAACTGAATTACATAAGTTATTTTACCCACTGTCTTCCTTTTTGCAATTTTGCATATGTAATTCTTTGTTATTGCAAAGGGGAAGAAAGTCAGCCCTTAGTAACAAATTGGCAGGTTATCTATTATTGTATAACAAAATTCCTAGTGCAAGAATTTTGCAATCAGGGCATCAGCCAAAGATTTTGCCACTG
Organism: Carettochelys insculpta; assembly: GCF_033958435.1. Taxonomy (NCBI): domain Eukaryota; kingdom Metazoa; phylum Chordata; order Testudines; family Carettochelyidae; genus Carettochelys; species Carettochelys insculpta. The sequence continues at coordinate 23,551,034 of NC_134141.1, read as the reverse complement.
CCTCCAAATAGACTCAACCATGCAGATAAATGCCTCCTTCCTTGGTATTTTTCTCATTTAATTCCCTCAGAGCTTTTAAAGTAAAGAATCAGTAAGGGATGGGGGGGGGGAAAGTTTGAATCATGTTTTATTACTCTGGTATTATTAGAGGCAATCTTTCCTGTTAATTTTGATAGACTAAGTGCTGCACCATAATTATATAGCTCTTCAAATGTCATGAGATGTTAGGTTACTATTTATAACTTTTATAATGAGTCAGATGTGTACCCCCTTCTCCAAATCTTACCATTTCAAATGTTCTTAATCATCTATGAATTTGTGCCCCCTCCCTGATTAAATTATTCCACCACACATGCTGAACAGACAAAGCATTTAGATGTTCATGTTGGCTATGTCTACACTAGCCCCAAACTTCGAAATGGCCATGCAAATGGCCATTTTGAAGTTTACTAATGAAGCGCTGAAATACATATTCAGCGCCTCATTAGAATGCAGGCAGCTGTGGCACTTCGAAATTGATGCAGCTCATCCAGACGGGGCTCCTTTTCGAAAGGACCCCGCCTACTTCGAAGTCCCCTTATTTCCATCTGCTCATAGGAGTAAGGGGACTTTCAAAAAGAGCCCCGTCTGGATGAGCCGCGTGGCGGTGAGCCACATCAATTTCGAAGTGCCACGGCCGCCCGCATGCTAATGAGGCGCTGCATATGTATTTCAGTGCTTCATTAGTAAACTTTGAAATGGCCATTCGCATGGCCATTTCGAAGTTTGGGGCTAGTGTAGACACAGCCATTCAGATGAAAGACCAACCTGAAATGTAACATTATGCTGGGGGTTAGATGAAAACTGAATGTAGCTGATTGGCAGAACAGCTACCTTTCAGTCAAGATAAATGGTAAGCATCAATTAAGGTCATTTTTATAGTAAACTGAAACCATGCAAGGTACCACCCAACGCCCAGCCCACATGCAAAGCTGGTCACATGCTGAGTTATGCTGGCAAAGGGTTTTCATTGGGAGCTGACTGAAAATCTAGGGGCTCTTTGCTTGATGGAACTGTCTGTCTGAGAGGGAAGCAGCAGAAATATCATTGAAGTAGACACTGAAAGCAGTAAGGATGCCTGAAGCCAGCCCAAGAGGCATGTGTAGTATGTTTGAGAGAACTGTTGGGCAGAATGACGGGTGGAACTGTGAGAAATGAAACTGTCTTGTCTCCTGTTTGATCCCTGCTACGTGGGGTCAGGGATACGTGACTTCAGGTGTCTTCTTTTTAAACAGACTGCAACAAAAATACCTTTTTTTTTTTCCTTTCCCCTCCCTCTTTGCAGAACCAACCCATAAGATGCTGAATACTGGCTTAGCTTTTTTTGTGGGCCAAAAGGGGTTGCAATAAGAAGCTTTGCTCATCTTGTTGAGGAGTGATTCAGACCTATTGCATTGCACTCTCCCCAAGACACTCCTGAGATGATGATAAAGGCGCAGCACAAACCTATTTAGTTTGGCTTCGTTCCATGAACATTCGTTTGAGAATTAATTTACGGTGCTGTCAACCTGTGTCTTATATTTATGGGGCTCTGGGAAAGGCCTAAATCTGCTCACTGTGTCCTTGACAGCAGTGCCTCTTGCTCTTTCTCAGATTTCTATTCTTTGTGAATGTGGTAGGGGGAATAGCCTACACAACTCAACATATACACAGAATGCACCCTTCATTTGCCAACCCCACCAATCCACACAACTCTCCCCGCACAACACCACTCACACAGAAATCAACACAACCCACCCACACAATGACAAAAGTGCACACAACAACCCTAAACATCACTTTGAAGTCAGTGTGAAGTGATAGAAACAGCTACAAGCATTTAGAGTATGCATTTAAGATCTGTTACTATTGGACTTTTAAAATTCTCATTCATTTTCAGGTTCTTTACACTACTTTATGAATTATAGCCCTATGACAGCACAGGCATTCAGCTACTGATCTTGGAATATAACCCCAGAATGACCACTGGTTGGCTTGACAAATTCCAAATGGTCCTGATTTGATGGTATTGTTCCAAAGCAGGACCAGACTGGGAATTTAAGGGGTTCTATGCTGTACAATTAAACTGATGCCCATATGCCTCATGGCAGCTGGAGGGGTGGGGTTCTCTGAGATGCAATTTTCATAATCTTCAGCAGGACACTAATGAAATATTTTAAAACAAATTTAAACTAAGGTGCTGTAGTGTACACTAACACAATAACTGCAGAAACTGATGAGGTTGGCAAATGGCTTCATGGGGGTAGAGGGCGGGATAACTCATCAGTTTGAGCATGGGCCTGCTAAATCCAGGGTTGTGAGCTCAATCTTTGAGGGGCCCTTTAAGTATCTGGGGCAAAATAGCTTTAAAAAAGAAGAGCAGGGATGATGCTTGGCCCTGCCTAAAGGGCAAGCGACAGGACTCCATGACCTCCCAAGGTCCCTTACAGCTCTATGAGATGTGTATCTTCATATATTATATTACCACTTGAATGGCTCTTTCACAGGTTCTGCTGATAGGGCTGGCCAGCTTTTCACTTTGTAGTTACCTACAGTTAACCTATATTTACTGGACAATTGATCCCACTGCAGCTGATCTTCTGGAGTTGGATTTTTCCACATGTATTAAGATGCAGCAAAATCGATCACTCTGCGCTCAGCTGTTGACCCATGCTCCACACTATCATGTGGCGTAAGGTATGCCCTTCACCACCGTAGCCTGAAGAGCCTTGGACTAATGGTGTAGCTAGAATTGCATATCTGAGCTCAACTTTGTTCCCTAGTATAGATCTACACTAGATTGTCTCTGGTGTAAGCAGAGCCACAGAGCAGTGCTAGAAAAAAAGCAGATGTATGGACATTAATACCCCAAATCTTTGGGTGCCCTACACAACTGTGTGTTCTGCATATAGGTAAGGACTGATCCTATCCAGAGCATCATCACGGGTCCTCTGGTCTACTCAGGGTGTAGTGCAATGATACGCTTGTTCTTACACACAGCTCATCACAATTCCAAGTTTAAATACTGGAATATAACTGAGCATGAAATGAGTGAGCTTTGTGCCTCAGGAATTAATAAAATAGAGTTTCCAGGGTCAAGGGACCTTGATGATTAAGTGTCTGATGGGGATATAAAATTATACCGCATGACTTAAGGCACAGAAACATCAAAACAATTACTCTATTATTACATGGTGAAAGAAAGTACAAGATATAAATAACTGATAGATCAGCTGAGCATGCTAGGCTCACATGAATAGAAAAAATGTACAGAACAAACTGTTACTGAGACCTTAAACTACAACACTGCTTAAAATGAGCTGCATGGCCTATTTAATGGCTAGCTATGCATTTGGTTGTAAGGATCCCGGTTTGTCAGTCCTGGATGCTCATACAGGTTGGACTGCTGTAGTCCAGATTTCTGCAATCTGGCACCCCTGTGGGAGTGCTCATGGGGAAGGCCATGCCATGTGCTCAGCAGCTACTTCACTGCTGTTCCAGAGCTTCCGGAGAGCCACAAATAGCCCCTTTGGGGCATTGAAGCTCAGAGGGAGAGGAGCAGAGACAGGGAGGAACGTGTGAGGGAAGGGGCAGGGTGATTGTGCAGCCCTGTGGTTGAGGGCCAGGAGCACAGCCCTGTGGCTGGTGCATAGGACTAGGAGCACTGCCTACCAGCCATGGGGCTTGCTGCATTCCCATGGGGCTGCACTCCTGCCCCACACTGTCTCTTGGCCACAGTGCTCTGCAGCCACCTTGCCTCTTCCCCTAACCACCCCTCCAGTTCCCAGTCGGTCAATGCCTGCCTCTCTGCTGCTGCTAGAGTGAAGTCCTGCAGCCAACAGCACCAAAGGGGCTGGTGTTGACCTTTTCTAGTCCAGCAGATTCCAATTCAGGACCACTTCTTTTATCGTTCAACCTGCTACAGAGGTAAGCTATTGTTTTTAGCCTGGATTGGGGCATAGTCAAGTATAAAATTGCATTTCCTAAATGATTCCATTGACTTTCAATGAGACTACTCAGATTATAAATGTCAGTAAAATACAAATTAGAGAAGAGCTCCAAATCTTGAAGAGCTCTGTTTTTTAATCAGGCCACCTCCACAGATACTATGGAGAAACTCGCCTGACTATGGACTGAGTAAAAAAATACCTCAGATCTTAGCTATAGCATCAGAAAATATATGAAGAAAGTATTTTTCCATGAGGCTAATCCTCCCACCGCAAAACTTCCCTCTAACCACCCTGTATAGCTTCTTCCTCTGACTTGTCATATTGCAGACTTTTAGAATACAATTTCTGGGGGTTAAACAGTATAAGTTCTGAGGTTTCTGTCTTGCAGGTTCGTCATCAGCCAATAACCTTATTTTCTCTCTGACTCAAACCAGTGCCACGGTGCCACTTCTGGCTGAACACAGAAGCTGCTTCAAAATACCACTTCGTCGGGCAAGTAAGACAGCAGGGATTGTTTCTTCTTGGAGACGAAGGCTTCACCTTCATTGTGCTACTAATTCTTACTACATCAGTGAAGGAAAGATCTGAGGAGAATTTCATCTTTTCGTCAGTTCTGCTCTCAACCCTCAAAGTGATTAGGCAAGTGCTGATCCATTTATTTGGCCAAACATCTTAAGACTATTGGTCCAAATGCTAAAGCAATTTACATGTAGCAAAATAAAACATTTTGTGACAAATGTGAATGGTGAATGAAGGTAAAAACATCTGTAGGGAAGATATTAATAATGGCTCATTGTACCATAGTTATAATGTAAATAATCTTAGAACTGGTAATATTTCATCTGCAGCTAGGAAGAGAAAAGCAAATTTTAATTGTGCTCTGTGTAGTGGGCATTATTATCATAAATACTAAACGCAGATGCAAAATGAATGCAGATATAAAGTCCAAACAGACATCAGGAAACATATACACAAATGCTCATGAATATATAGAAAGGATATTCCTTAGCAACATTATTTATGACAAAACCACCAAGTCTTTTGAGAGACAATGAAATGCCCTTCAGCAAAGATCTAATGCCAGGGAAGAGGCTAGTTCTGCCACCCTTCCACCTAATAGACTCAGACTTTAAGGTTAGAAGGGACCATCATGATCATCTAGTCTGACCTCTTTCCCATTGCAGGGTACAAAACCTAACTTCAGGCTGATTTACTCAACTCCTCAGATGATGATTTCAAATATTCAAGTTACAGGGAATTCACCATTTACACTAGTTTAACCCCACAAGTACACTATCCCCTATGCTGCAGAAGGAGAAAAACCCTCCAGAGTCCCTATCAAACTGACCTGGGCCGGAGCCTGGATATAGCAAGCAGTTAGATCCTGAGCATGTGGCAAGACCCAGATGGGAGAAACAGGGAAAGAATTCTCTGTAGTAACTTGGGGTCACTCCTACCTAATGTCCCATCTTCAGCAGCTGGGTACTCTTGCTATTAGCAGCTGCCAGTGGGCCATGAGCCACTGCAGGCACCATATCAACCTCACCATAAATTTACAAAGATCAGGCTTGAAGCCAGAGTTTTTTGTTTGGTTTTTGCCCCTTGGAAGTCTGTTGCAGAACGTCACTCCTCTGGCAGTCAAAAACCTTTGCCAAATTCAAAGCCTGAACTTGATAGCCAATTTCCAGTAATTTGTTCATGTATCCACATTTGCACCCAAATAACTCTCCCTCCTTTGTGTTTATCCTTCTGATGTGTTTAAACACAGCAGTCATATCCCCCATCAGCCCTCTTTTGGTCAGGCTAAACAAGCCAAATTCGTTAAGTATTCTTTTTTAATAGGTACAATTTCCATTCCTTGGATGATTTTTGTAGCCCTTCTATGCACCTTTTTATAGTTTGGATTCATCTTCTTTAAATATGGGAGTCCAAAACAGTACACAATATTTCAGATGATATCTCAGCAGCACCTTGGTTAATAGTCCTAATACTTCCCTCTTTCTACTGGAAATGTCTCACTTGATGACCAGGTCAGGATTTTACCCTTTACATGGCCACATCACATTGATGGTTTAGTCCTCCTGAAATCAACCAATACATGCAGGTTTTTTGACTCTGTCACTTCCAACTGACGAGACACCAATTTATAGCAAAAATTCTTGCTGTTAGTCCCTAAACACATGCCCTTGTATTTTGCAGCATTAAATGTCACCCCCTTCCTATTATTCCAGTTCACAAGAGCTGTGTCTGCACTTGCGTGCCTCTTTTGAATGAGGGAAATCAAAAATGCAAATGAGACACTGATTTACATATCCCATGTTTCATTTGCACAATCAATTTTGTTTCAGAAAGAAGGGTTCTTTTGAAGATGGGATTTATTTTGGAAAGAGCCCCACCTACATTGTGTTTTTTCTTTCGAAAGAATCTCTTCCAAAGAGAGCAAAGATACAAATAGAGCATAAGATACTTGCATTTTCAATTTCCCTTATTTGCATTCCTTTTTCAAAAGGGAAATACAAGTGTAGACACAGCCAAGGTCATCCATATCTTATGTGATATTTCAGACCTTCTCTGTATTGATTATTCCTCAACTTTGTGATATATGCAAATTTTATTAGCTCACACTTTTTTTTGCTGTAAATTCAGCAATAAAAATATTAAATAAGACTGGTCCCAAGACCATGAGGAACTCAACTTCAGATTGTACCTCTCACCTGGAATTCTGTCACCAGGTCTTTCTCCCACACCTTCTCAGAGCTTCCTGAGTGCTGCAAATCAGCTGATTTGCAGGGTTCAGTCTCAGGAAAGGAGAGGGAAGAGCAGGGAGGTTCATTCAGGGGAGGAGTCAGGAAAGATGCTGTGGGGGCGGGAGTGGAGCAGGAGCTGGAATAGGAGAGGAAGAGAGTGCAGTCTTGGGTAAGGGGTGGAGGGAGGGAAGGGCTTGGAGCAGAAGGGAGGGTTGAGCACCCCCTCCCTCCCAGAGTTAGCTGGCTGTCTGCTTGTTGTGGGCGGGGACAAGTTCCCTAATGTCAGAGAAGGTCCAGCCTTATCTAGACTTGAGGTCTGTGCTGTATTTAGCTGTGATTTACCCCGGATATGTCTTCTGAGAGACCAGCAAGGAGTGGCAGTGGTCGGTAATGCTGCAAAGCATAAGCTTGTATAAATATCAATACAGCAAAAGGTAGAACTGTTGAAAAAATTAGAAGAGGGCACACCAGTATATGCCTTATATGAGCCTTACAATTTAGGGCCATCTAGGTTGTGGCCACACTACCCCTCCCAATTTGTTTTGGGAGTAAGGGAATTTCGAAGTTGGGTGCATATTTCAAACCACCTGCAGCTAGACTGCCGGTCAGCACTTCGAAGTTAGCAGCTTTGAAATTTGCACAGTCATTATTATGCTAATGAGCCAATGCATATGCATGGTAGCACCTCATTTGCATTTTCAAATGGCCATAATTTACATGCCCCTTCTAAAATGGAGGGGTAGTGTGGCCGCAGTCCTATGGTGCTGGATTTCAAGAAGCAAAAGAATCAAGTGTTTTGCCCAAAGTGACAGCAAAAAAGTATGAATGTTTGTAAGACTGACAGAGGGGAAAAGTGGTGATTTAAGTAGTACACTTACACCGTGAAAGTCACAAGTGGCAATGTCTTTAGGAAAATAAAATATGCCTTCCTAGTGGGTACTGGTATCTCAGTCCATTTTATGCAGCTGAGATCATTCAAGCATTAAGTCTCAGGGTAGGAATATATGCATTTAAATAACAAGAGTTCTTATGGTTACAAGAAATTCTGCATGTTTGCATATCCTGTGGGAGTATATTCACATTCTGTACAAATGCTATTAGTTAGTAGGGATCCATCTTTTTGGCTAGTTGCAACAAGTACAATATTTCCTTTGAGCTTAGGAATGCATCCTCACACAAATGATTCTTGTTCCCACAGTATTACCACCTTTTGTGTAGATTGCTATCGTGATTTGAAAGTCGCTTGCAAACCATGGGCTGGATCCTCAACTAAAGCTATATGGCAGGGGTGGGAGAAGCTGAACCAAGGTTTATACTCCAGAAAGGATGAGAATCAAAATACCTGCAATCTGCTATTCCTTGGTGAGGGTAAGAGAACAAAAGGAAAAATGAGGGAACATTTTGACAACTCTTCATTTCTGTTTTGCATCATAATTTTCCAGTCAGCTGGAACTGATGCCTCCTGGCAGGTTAAATACTGTACCTGAAGTTAGAGCAAACAGCCATGAAGCACGGTAGAAAGAAAGGAAACTAATCGTGTCTCCCAAGCAGGATTGCAACACTTAGTTGCTCCCAGAAGTTTTCATCTCCCAGGCTATATTTTCAGGAATGTCATGAAAGCTGTGGTTAGTGCATGTAATTGGTCTTTGAAAAGAAAAAAAGGTTAATGTTACCTGCTTTGCTCTGGCTCTCAGCTGCAGGAAAGACAGAATTTCTTTTCTTTTTCCAGAGCCAAGATTGTGATGCCAATGGGATATTTTCTTCAGAAGCAAGATACAGTGCTAGGAGAAAAAGAAAAGGTAAAATTTCTGCAGAAATCGTTTTTATTTCAAGTTACACTAAGACTTTTTGTGAAAGAACACTAGGGTTAGTTAATGTAGAAAGGAAAGACTTAAAAAGAGAGAGGTCAGAGTTAGAGCATATAATATAAAAAGGATCATTTGTACCCTCCAATTTTAATAATATGGCATAAAATAAAAAAGCAATGGGAATTCAGTAAAATGTAAGAAATACATTTAAAAGGCTCTTTATCTTTTGTATACAACATAATTATACTATGTACAGTAGCTCACTGACAGAGACAAAGAAAAAAACGGTCTGAGGAAAGGATGGGGAAAGAGAAACTCCTGAGTTTTAAATACAGCTGTAACATTCCCTTCTTCTGCTATCTTGTGCAAGTCTCTGCTGTTCTCTGCTTCAAATTCTAATGTGTGACCTGGGGATAATATTTGATTCACAATAGTGAGGACAATGTAGATTTGTTAAAATCTTTAATGTGTTAAAATTAGTCTACAATTATCATGAACAAACCACCAGTTAACACCATGGTATATCATCACTGTAAGGTAACTCTTAGTAATTGTGAATATTGGAATATCTTTTATAAATCTTTTACATTAGTAGTTTCATATCACAAACATTTGAGGCAAACAGATAAAAGAGTAAGGGTCAAATCCCTGACAGATGAGTGACCCAATTAGATAGAAAAGAGAAGGTGAACAAAAGGAATGGCCAAAGATGATACAGGGAGACTTGTTTGCATTCCAAACATCATGGCATAACTCAACAGGCGTTACACCTTATGAACTTATCCTATGCCAGGAAGCCTGTGCTGCCCATACATAGCCTAGACAATGATGACAGTGAAGATTTAAACGAGATTCCAGTTTATCTTGATTTAAGCGAGTCTAGTTTAGATGCTAGTGATGTCCAAGATCACTTGACCCACATCAAGCAGGTACAAAAATTTATAGAGGAGGAGGCTGCAAAGTACATTGTTAAGGCACAAACAAGACCACCCCCACCCCCGCAAAAAAAAAGGATTATGAAGAATGCCACAAGCAGCAAGAAGCCTTTAAACTTTGTCAGTTCACTGTCCAAACCAAAAATATTAGTTTCAGTGCTCTCTGAAATGATTTTTTTCTATGTTGGGCAAAACAGGTACAAAAATTTGTTTCAGGTTCAAAAAACTGTTTCATTCAACCTGAAACAATGCTTAGTTTGCTTTTGCCTTTTCTAGCCTTTCAATATTATTAAAGTTAATTTGAACTAGAAAATCATTTAAAATAAAGCCCCCAAAACATTTCATTTCCAAAATGTCAAAATGATATATAAGCTGAATTGTTTTGATGGGACACGTGTAGGCTTCCCAAACACTGTCCCTAAGAGGTAGGTTTTTATGTTGTTATTATTATTATTATTATTTATTTTGTTGGTCTCCTTTTGCAAAGCAGAACTGCACCCGTTCCTTTGCATCTTCCTTTTCCATAGCCACAGGACTAGATGACAGTATTGGCACTACACTGAAAAATAAATAGGACTAATTCTCCTGGGGTGTGTCTACATAGGCACAAATCTTCAAAATAGCCATGCTAATGGCCATTTCGAAGATTACTAATGAGGCGCTGAACTGAATATTCAGCACCTCATTAGCATTAGGACACTTCCGACTGCGGCGCGGCTTCACTGATTGGAATAAGGCGATTTCGAAAGGTGTGGGTCCTTTCGAAAAGGACCCTGTGTAGCCGCGCCGAGCCACACGCTTTTGAAAGCGGGGCTTTCGAAGCGCCGCAGCCAGAAGTGTCCTAATGCTAATGAGGTGCTGAATATTCAGTTCAGCGCCTCATTAGTAATCTTTGAAATATGGCTATTTTGAAGATTTGTGCCCCTGTAGACACAGCCCTTTTCCTTATACCTGGCAAAAATTGGAAGTAAAAACAGTGCTGTCATCACTGAAATGAGAATCAGGCACAACTTTGTTTTTCTTTTCTTACTCCTGCTTACTTTTCAGTAATTTCCCATGTTACTTCTTTTGCCTTCCATATTTCTATTTGTTCCATAATTTACTCAGACAGACAGGTTTATAATTTCCCTCAGAAGTTAGGCTTACTTTATTAACTTGTTTACATTTTTCTGTTTTGATAGACCTTGTTATAGGGATGTTTACATAGAGACTTAGTGCATGGCAAACCAGAGTGTAAATAAATCTACAGCTCACTAATGTACCACCCACTAACTTCTGGTGAGAATCCTGACACTGTGCACTAAAAATTATTGTAGGGCCCTTTAAAGTACTGCTGCAGAGGTCAAAGTGCAACTGTGAAACTTTGTGTGAAGTATCTGTATATTGTAACTTAGTGGTTGTTTCTACACTCGCCTTCTCCCGTCAGAGATGGTATGGTAATGAGGCAATTCAAAGCAGACTAATGAAGTTCTAATGTGCATATTCAGCACCTCATTATCATAATAGTGGCCATGTGAATTTCGAAGTGCAAACTTCGAATTGCAGATTGACAATGTAGATGCAGGCAGCTTCAAAATAAGTCCCCCACTTCAAAATTCCCTTACTCTAATCTAGTTTCGTGGGAGTAAGGGAATGCTGCGGGGGGGGTGCTTATTTTGAAGCTGACCGCATCTACACTGTCAGTCTGCAATTCAAAGTCTGCACTTCACAATTTGCGTGTCTGCCATTATGCTAATGAGGTGCTAAATATGCACACTAGCACCTCATTAGCCTGCTTTGAATTGCCTCCTTACCCTGCCATCTCCAACAGGAGGGGGTGAGAGTAGAAGCAGCCAGTCTAGCAGGTTAGTCCACAGTAGATTCACTTCTTGTCTTGCAGCACATGAATCTCCTAGCTAGTCATAAGAACATAAGAATGGCCATACTGGGTCAGACCAAAGGTCCATCCAGCCCAGCATCCCATCTGCCGACGGTGGCCAATGCCAGGTGCCCCAGAGAAGGAGAACAGAAGACAATGATCAAGTGATTTATCTCCTGCCATCCATCTCCTGCCCTTGTTCTGAAGGCTAGGGCACCATACTTTATCCCTGCCTAATAGCCATTTATGGACCTAACCTGCAAAAATTTATCAAGCTCTTTTTTAAACCCTAATAGAGTCCTGGCCTTCACAGCCTCCTCCGGCAAGGAGTTCCACAGGTTGACTGTGCGCTGTGTGAAGAAAAATTTCCTTTTATTAGTTTTGAACCTACTACCCATCAATTTCATTTGGTGTCCCCTAGTTCTTGTATTATGGGAAAAGGTAACTAATTTTTCTATATTCACTTTCTCCACACCATTCATGATTTTATATACCTCTATCATATCGCCCCTCAATCGCCTCTTTTCCAAACTGAAAAGTCCCAGTCTCTCTAGCCTCTCCCCATATGGGACCCGTTCCAAGCCCCTAATCATCTTAGTCGCCCTTTTCTGAACCTTTTTTAATGCCAATATATCTTTTTTGAGGTGAGGAGACCACATCTGCACGCAGTACTCAAGATGTGGGCGTACCATAGTTTTATATAGGGGAAGTATGATATCTTTTGTCTTATCATCGATCCCTTTTTTAATAATTCCTAACATCCTATTTGCCTTACTAACTGCCGCTGCACACTGCGTGGATGTCTTCAGAGAACTATCCACTATAACTCCAAGATCCCTTTCCTGATCTGTCGTAGCTAAATTTGACCCCATCATGTAGTACATGTAATTTGGGTTATTTTTTCCAACATGCATTACCTTACACTTACCCACATTAAATTTCATTTGCCATTTTGCTGCCCAATCACTCAGTTTGCTGAGATCTTTTTGTAGTTCTTCACAATCCCTTTTGGTTTTGACTGTCCTGAACAACTTGGTGTCATCTGCAAACTTTGCCACCTCACTGCTTACCTCATTTTCTAGATCATTGATGAACAAGTTGAACAGGATCGGTCCCAGGACTGACCCCTGGGGAACACCACTAGTTACCCTCCTCCATTGTGAAAATTTACCATTTATTCCCACCCTTTGTTTTCTGTCTTTTAACCAATTCCCGATCCATGAAAGGATCTTTCCTCCTATCCTATGACCACCTAATTTACATAAAAGCCTTTGGTGTGGGACCGTGTCAAAGGCTTTCTGGAAATCTAGGTATATTATGTCCACTGGGTGCCCCTTGTCCGCATGTTTATTAACCCCTTCAAAGAATTCTAATAGATTAGTTAGACACGACTTCCCTCTGCAGAAACCATGCTGACTTGTGCCCAACAATTTGTGCTCTTCTACGTGCCTTGCAATTTTATTCTTTACTAGTGTTTCTACTAATTTGCCTGGTACTGATGTTAAACTTATCAGTCTATAATTGCCAGGGTCTCCTCTAGAGCCTTTTTTAAATATTGGTGTTATATTGGCCGTCTTCCGGTCATTTGGTACCAAAGTGGATTTAAAGGATAGGTTACAAACCACTGTTAATAACTCCGCAATTTCACATTTGAGTTCTTTCAGAACCCTTGGGTGAATGCCGTCTGGTCCTGGAGACTTGTTACTATTCAGCTTATCAATTAACTCCAAAACCTCCTCTCATGTCACTTCAATCTGAGTGAGTTCCTCAGATTTGTCACCTAAAAAGGCTGGCTCAGATTTAGGAACCTCTGTAACATCCTCAGCCGTGAAGACTGAAGCAAAGAAATCATTTAATCGCTCTGCAATGGCACTGTCTCCCTTGATCGCTCCTTTTATATCTTTATCGTCCAAGGGCCCCACTGCTTTTTTAGCGGGCTTCCTGCTTCTAATATATTTAAAAAACATTTTACTATCGTTTTTTGAATTTTTGGCTAGCTGTTCCTCAAAATCTTTTTTGGCTTTTCTTACTAGTCAAGCTCTTATTCTAAATGAACAGGCTGAGTTAACTCCTAATGTAAGTCTGTTTTAGTCACTGGAGTTAAAACAAGGATGCCTGTATTCCATTCTGTTTAATTTGTTTTGAGAGCCTATTATGAGCTTTGTGCAAAAGTTTGTTGTCTTAAAATCCCAGGATGATAAATGTGAACTCACCCTTTAATTGTTGTAACTGAAAATATAATCCTTACCCAAGACAAAAGGTGTGAACCCACACAGAGCTTTCTGGATGAGGATTGTTTGACTATGTTCGGAGGGTGGGGTGAAGTGGGGTGGGAAGAGAACACAGGCAGGCTGAGATCACAGATAAGAACAGGGAGTGGCGGAGGAAAAGAGGAAAGAAAACCAAGTTCAAACCTGCAAGTGCAACATGACTTTGGTTAAACCTAGAGAGCTTTTGGGTCTATTGTTGGCTAGAAAGGCTTGAGGCAGTAAGCGAAGAATCTGCTCCTTTTATTTTCTGTGTTCTGGGACACAGGACTTTGTACATTCTTTAAGGATATGGCAACACTGTAGCCATAATTTGAAATAACTAATGAAATTTGCACATTGCAAACTGTGTAATTTATTTTGAGTTAATTTATTTCGATCTTGGTGCCATGCACGTGGCACAGAAGTTTGAAATACATGGCTATTTCAAAGTTTCTGCTACTCCTCATGTTGTGTATTGCAAGGGGTACCGGAACCAGAAAACCATGCTTGAAATAGCTATTTTGAGCGTGGTGTTTAGCCACGGGTTTGCTATTTTGGGATTCAAATATATCCCAAAACGGCAACTATAATGTAGCCATAGCCTAGGGAAATAAAACTGCATTTTAAAAAAAATAAAAGCATGATGTTGCCAATTAATACTTCTGATTGAAACATTCCCAAGGCCCCAAACTTTGACTAGATGCTAAGTTCAAAAGAGGTAACACTATTACCTACTGCTTTTCATAGTGCAGATTAAAAAACATACATCTCAAGATTTTTGTGAATGAAATATATATCTTAAAAATTCTCAAATCAAACTATTAATGTTGGTTGTGTTTTTAGCACTACAACATTCAGCATATTTACCCTAATTTCCTAATCTCTTTTTTTGTAGATATTAAGAATTTGCAATTGCTAAAACTTACTTTTAATACAGTAGGCTTATCGCAAAGCATGACACTGGTGTGTTGATTGATGTGTAGACTCAAGAAGAAAGATGCACAGTATAAAAACTTACTTTAAGAGAGTTATAAAATATTTGCAAATCAACTAGTGGTTTTATAATAGGACATCTAAAATAGTCAGGAGCTTGGGTTTTGTGATCTTCCAGCTTAAGCCTTCTGAAAACAACATACAACCTCTCCTCTGATCAAAGTAAAAATGAGAGCCAGAAGAACAGTTTAAAAAAGGTTAAACAGAAGTATTCTTACTCTAGCAAGATTATTAGGTCTCTTGGATTTTTCACATTTCATTAGTGGAAGCATATATTTTTCTACACGTTTAGCTCTTTCTGTAATTCCATATACAGCTGTGAAACCCAAAACATCTTAGTTTCACTGAAATTCGTTTGCAGTCATCGAGCCTAAGAAGGGGAGAGTAGATACTAAGTCATTTTCAGGCTCTGCACTCAGCTTTCCATATGCAAGTAGTTAAATATGTTACCTAAGTTTTGCCTGGAATGCCCCTCGTGTTCCCAGGAAACTGTGTACTGACTACCAGGCAAACATTTTGCCCCTTTTCCTTAGAGAATACACTAAAGCAAATTTACCTTCATCCATGGTAAACAATCTGCAGATCAGAGACTGGCTCCACACAGGTAAAAATTAAACCTTCTATATGTCAGACTCCTGCATTAGGCATATATTGATCTCAAGACAGACAAGAGTCTTGCCAGTGAACAGGATACTGTGTCCTATGGAAAGTCAGAAGTGCTTTTGATGGGATCAGGTTTCTTGTGCTGCCAGTGGTTACCTCATTAAGTAAATTGGTGATGATGGTTTGTCCTACTTTTATCTGTGGAGCTACGTATACTAAGGGCTATGATAGTCTACTTTTTCAGGGGCTTTAGATTATGATCAACAACACCTTGAATCTGGTGTGCCATGGAGCTGACTAAAATTCAGGAATACAAAAGCTCGCGATATATACCTCAAAGCATAAATGTCCATATTAAGGCCTAGAGTGGGTAATTTACACACAGGTTTGTATATAGGGCCTTATAGAGGACCATTGTCCTGAGAGAAGTAACTCCAGAGGTTTAGGGTATGTTGGGGAGACTAATATTAACACAAAAAAATGGCAAAGGTGCTAATGTGTGTTCACACTTACTCCTCTGTTGACAGATTGTGTTCATATTGAGACCTCCCAAATTGAAAGCAGGAGCAAGGCACTGTGGGTATGTATCCCACAGGGCCTGGAGATACCCATTCATCACTAGGTGTTGTGGGACCATGGAGGGGAGGACAAAGGGGAGGCAGTTGCCCCAGGGCCCAGCTTTTCAAAGGGGCCCGGACTTCCAGCCGCTGCTGCTACTACTTCGACAGCAGTAGTAGACAGAACTCTGGGCTTTTCTGAAATGCTGGGCCCCATTTCTGATTTTGCAGACATGGGATTTCCCAACTGAAGGGAGAGTGGAGAGGGCAATAGATGGTACACATATTCCTATTTCAGTGCTAGCCCATCTTGCCACTGAGTACATCAGCAGGCAGGGATACTTCTCAATGGAGCTTCAAGTGCTTGTGGATCGCTGGAGGTGTTTCGCAGACATCAAATTGGAGTGGTCTGGAAAGGTCCATGATGCACACATATTGAGGAACACTGCCCTGTACGGAAAGCTGGAGGTGGGGGACTTTCTTTCCACACCCAAAGATTACAACGGGGGATGTAGACATTCCTGTTGTGATCTTGGAAGAACTGGCTTACCCCTTGCAGCACTGGCTCACAAAACTGCATGGGGCAGCCAAACAGAAATAAAGGCCATTTTAAAAACAGGCTGAGTAGGTGCTTCATGGTGGTTGAATGCTCCTTTGGAGACTGAAGGTGAGATGGACAGCTAAACCGCATTGAGGACAATATTGCCCATGGTTATTGTCGCGTGTTGCATTTTGAATAACTTGTGTGAATTTAAGGGGCAATTGTTTGCTCATGGATAGAGCACTGCAGCATAGCTATTAGCTGCAGAATTTAAGCAGCCAAACACAAGAGCTGTCAGAGGAGCGCAAAGGGCTGCTGTTAACATCTGGAGCATGGGTGTCCAACCTTTTGGCTTACCCAGGCCGCATTGACTGAAGAGGAATTGTCTTGGGCCGCATATAAAATATATAATATAGTTAATATATATGAATCACATAATAATGTTAAAAGTTTACGATCTTGTGGGGCCGCATTACTAGCTGTCCAGGGTCGCATGCGGCCCGCGGGCTGCGGGTTGGACACGCCTGATCTGGAGGGAAGGATGTGTACAGCCAAATCCTGCCCTCTCTTTGTAGCCTTTCAGAAAATTTTCTCACTGAAGAAAGGAGTGAGCAATCCTTGCTTATAGGAATTGTTCTTGTTGTGGGCCTTAGCGCACACCATGTAAGGGAGGCATCTAGCATGACCTACAGTTCCATGTACTTGAGAAGTACTGATCACAGTCTGGCCCCAAGAAAAGTAACGGTGGTGCTGAGAATTATTTCTTTTATATTCCTTTACTTCCTCCCACCATATTTGAATATGTAGCTCTCATCTTGTATAGGCACTAGTATGCAACACAGAGCTCTGAAGAGTCTGACAGCAAAGCAAAATAAAGAACACTGCTTAAATTATTAGAGGACATTTTTAATGATCAGAGTTGATGAACTGTTTTGGATGCAAAGAATGCAAATCATAAACTTCCCTTAAAATCAGACTTGAGTGTTTGAGACGTTAGAAATGTTCAGTTTGCAAACATTGTCTGCATGTCGGTGCTGTCTGATTTCTGTTGAAAGCATGTGAAATACGATATTCCTGTCACAGTGCCAGACCTCATGAAAACCAGAAAGCACTGAATATTTCATGAGACAGCTTGTTTTCAGGTCCACATTTCAGATAAATTTCAGAAAAAGGTTTAGATAAATGTACACACTTGTACGTGTTTATCCACAATGACTTCTGGCTCTGATCCTTGTGTAACCTGGGCAACTGATACTGCCTTTAGAGCAAATATCTTTCCTGTATTGCAGAAGTGCTTTGTGGAGAAAGTATACAGAGCTCTCTTGCCCTTCTTCCCAGTCCTATGTACCTGACAAAGATCAGGGCAGAATTCAGACTTATCACTTGTAGGTCCAGTGGCAAGGAGTGGCCCTGGGAGGGAAAAAGCTCAGGCAGAGAAGGGCTGGGGCTGAAGGCAGCAAGCCTTTAGCCCCATCTGGACTACGGTGCTGGGCCCTCTTCCCAACTCTCAGAGTGGCACAGAGAAGCAGAATGGTGCTACTGCAGGGTTTCAAAAGGGCTCCAGGACCCTGGGCAGTTGCCCCTCTGCCCCCCATGCCCCCCCCCCCGCCCCGTGGCAGGCCTACACGAGCATCCTTCTCCCAGATACTGCACCTGACAGTGTGCTGCAATGTACTACAGGGGGGCATCATCAGTCATCTTGGGGAGAGACCAGCCCCAACTCTCCTCCCACTTTATGTATGTTTCTGGGGCACCGGGGCAAGCCGGCATGTATTCATTCCTTCTGGGACAACCCTAAGGAGAATTGTCAAGCATGTTGCTCTCAGACTTTCTGGACTCCTCCTAGCAGCTGCAGGGCAGGCAGAATGGCTTAGGATGAATCCCCACATAGCAGCTGCTGCTGTTCTGCTGCCCCACCTTTGGGGGCTCAGAGGAGCTAAAGCAGAAGTTTGCCATGATAATGTTATCTGAAAAACATCTTGGAACACCTGAACTAGGTGTGATTCAAAGGAGATGAATGACCTTTCTGGTCCAGCACTGTTCAGACCTGACAGTCCTGAACAGGAGAGTTGACTAGACTAGGGGAGATCCCCTGCTACCAGCCCCTAAGCCCACCACCTATTGCTTGCAAGCCATCACCCCAGCAAGTTCCCTACCTCACCCTTCACCCAAACTTGGCTGGACTGGTTGCTCCATTGCTGCCAACTTCCTGGGCTCTGGTTCCGGACTTGGGGCTCCGGGCCCAGCCCCACACTCCCGGGGCTGCTAGCAGGCTACAGCCCCAGCCCTGCGCTCCTGGGGTTTGTTACGGGGCTTCAGTCCTAGCCTCCTATTGAGTGACTGTTTCTGGGCCTGGACTGTTATGGGGTTCTGGCCCCACTCTCATGCTGCCCCCTAGCTCTCGGCCAACACTGTCACCCCTAACCCCAGCTGGCCCTCCTATTCTTATGCTCCTGGGTTCTCTGACCCAGGATTTCCTGACGAACCAGAGTGTCATTTCTCAGCGGTGCAACATATAGTGAATCTGCTTGAAGTTTTTTCAGATGAAATATTTTCCCCTCGCCAGCAAACAATTGTCTCAACAATGCTCAAATAATTTTTCCACTCAGTTCACTTTTTGAAATTTTCTGTTTTATTTTATGACAAAGTTTCAGATATTGATTTTCTCTTTACTTTTCCTCCCACCACCCCATTTACAGAGGCAAAATGGAAGAGAAAAGAGGGTGGGGAGCAAAGGAAGAGGAGGCAAAAGCAGAAAGAGCAAAAATTGGGTACTTGTGTATATCAGGTCCTTTTGAAAACTACAAAACAAATATTCCTAACATTCTTATTTTTCTTCATTCCTCCCCGCTCCTGCAAGTTCCATCTCATACAAGCTACTGGAAGCTTCGATGCGATATGTTTGCAAATATTTAAGGCTCCATTGAAGGTCACACAACTGATAGATTTTTCTGGGATTTTCTGGGATTTTCCCTTTCACTCCTTTTACCTAACTTCAGGTACAACGATGCTACCCAGCTGATCAGTGGACACTGATGGATCCAGTGGGGACTAAGTGATTGAAATGCACTTTCCTGTCAATTCTAGTACTTTCCCGGAATGAGAAGTGTATGCATAGTCACCAGGAGAGCATCTACCAACAATTTGCTTTAGTGAAGACTGTGGTAAGTAGATCTACCAGGACTTTGACTAGTTTTCTTGTGGCCTTTACAAACTGTCTGTCTGTGCCTGATTTAGCTGACAAAAAAATCCCTTAATATTCTGTTTCTTATTCTTCTCCTCCTCCTCATTTGTGCTAGCATTTATATCAGATCAGTCTCTATAATTCTCATTTCCAAAACGTCCAATCCTTTCTGAAAAGACACAAGACTAATTTTCAAGAATAATCAGCTATAGAGATGACTTCATAAATTAAAAATCAACACCAGTCTGAGACTGGACATTGTACTATTTGGCATGTTTTGTGTCTAAACGTCACTGCTGATATCACTTAGAAGAACAGAAGTGTCTTAGATCAAGAACCTTCGTTTAGTACAGCATTAATCACAATGAGGACATTAAAGTAATAACAGTTCTAATAATATTTTTGAACCAATGGGAGAAGTAATCCCTGGAGAACTGATTTAGCCTAGAGTTCTATCCGCTCTGAAATATCTGTTTTCAATATCTTTCCTTTGAGGAAATTAAGATCTTCTTCCTGACTTGCATCTGAACGTCATTGCTTGGGCAATCTCTATCAGGTCTGTTAAGTGGGGTAGGGAAGGGGAGCAATTACTTTGGGGCCCAGGAATTGAAAAGGGCTCAGGGCCCTCAGCTGCCACCATTGCTGCTGAGATAGCAGCAGTCTCCAGAGTCCCAGATCCTTTAAATTGCCACAGGAGCCACAGGTTCCTCTCCCTGCCAGTCTGTTGGAGCTGGGATGTGGCATTTAAACTGTGTCCCATCTCCAATGGGCTCCTGCTCTCCTTTCTTCCCCACATGCCACAGCATGTTTAGCATTTGTGTCTAAAGGCACAATCTAGCATTATGGCCGTGTCTACACTAGCCCCAAACTTCGAAATGGCCATGTAAATGGCCATTTTGAAGTTTACTAATGAAGCTCTGAAATACATATTCAGCACCTCATTAGCATGCAGGTGTCCGCAGCACTTTGAAATTGATGCGGCTCGCCCTGACGGGGCTCCTTTTCGAAAGGACCCCGCCTACTTCGAAGTCCCCTTATTCCCATCTGCTCACAGGAATAAGGGGACTTCGAAGTAGGCGGGGTCCTTTCGAAAAGGAGCCCTGTGGGGATGAGCAGCATGGCAGCAAGCCACGTCAATTTCGAAGTGCCGCAGCCACCCGCATGCTAATGAGGTGCTGAATATGTATTTCAGCGCTTCATTAGTAAACTTCAAAATGGCCATTTACATGGCCATTTCGAAGTTTGGGGCTAGTGTAGACGTAGCCTATGTGTGATGAGGAGGTGATGGTCCTATCTGGTCCTCATTTTCCTGTCTACAGTTACACCTCATATCAGACAGTCTTACTACCTCCAGTTATGAAGCTTCCAGCCTACAGGGGCTATCAGTTAACCGTGACATTGGTTATAACCTATCTGTTGGTGGTTGAACTAGTGTGTGTGAAAGACAGTTGATTCCTGTAACGTGGGACTAATGTTCTTAATTTAGAGTTTCAGTTTATGGCTAAAATTTCAGTTTTCCATCCTCTGCTAGTAATGTTTTAAGTATATTAATTAGCATGGCAATTAGAGTCAGTTCAAATTTTCAAAAGCTGAAATCTACCTATATCCTGTGTGGTCCTAAACCACATTACTGAATTAAACCAGGAATAAAAAACTGAATTGGCCCAGAGAGTCTGTTTATTGCTGATATTTTATGATTAATGGAAACAATGGAGAAATATTTTCTACAGGGCTTTAAGAACAGGAAATAGATTGGGAGTAATTCATGAGGCATATACAAGCATTTTACTGAGGCCATTTATATTTGTCTTTTGCTCTGTCGATAATTTCATTAGTTTTTTTAACATTTCTTTCCAGCATTCGTTCCTCCTTTTTTTACCATAACATCCCAGCATCCTGTGTTCCTATTTGCAGAAAGAGCTAAAGTCAAAATAGAGGCAGTTTTTTAGGGTTCTCTCCTAGTAGCTGTTGGCAATTGCTTTTTTTGAGAGTGTATGTGGCTGGAACTGTGTGACTCATCAACTTCCTGAAATTGGAGTAGTGAGTCACCAGCACAGAGCTGTACTGTACAGTACAGTCAGCACAGCCGTGAAACAGTGCTATAATTTGTCTTACAGATTGCTTGAGGTTGTATCACTCTTTTCTACAATGAAGTTGGTATAATGTGCAAAGGCTTGTTTTCTGATAAGTAGCAATATATGGAATGAGGCATCACTGTCATGGTACAAGTTATAGAGAGAAAAACACAAATGTTCTTCCTCTCTTGTAATCTTTATCATCATCTAATACACACACATGCTAGAATCATTGGTAAAAATTGGCATGCAACCAAATACGCAGCACACAAAATTATATATATTGGCACTGAAGTTGGTGCCAAGTGTTTAATACCATAGATTCAGATCTGGTTCCCTCCCCGCTTCCCCCTCCGAGATGGAGCTCCTGAAAAAGGAAGCAGAGCTATAGAGGATGACTGAAATTTCCTGGACCCATCTACCTACATAGTGCAGAAGAAAGCAGACTGATTCACAAAGCTCTAGGCTGTTCAGCAGCAGACTTTATTTTTGCTTAGAAATGAGCTATATGCCCTGTAGTGGCGGCTGCTGCTGCTTCTGCTGGAAATTGGTATGTGTACTGACACCTCCACCCCGAGGTTCTGCAGTAAAGGATTAGCACAATTTACTGCTAAGAAAGGGCCCTTTTGGCATTTCCATGAGAAAAGCTACATCTACACTGTGACGCTACATCGAAATAGCTTATTTTGATGTAGCGAAATTGAAATAAGCTATTTCGATGAATAGCGTCTACACATCCTCCAGGGCTGGTGCCGTCGACATTGGGCAGCACTACATCGAAGTAGGCACTGCAGGGGAGTGTCTACACACCAAAGCGGCCCAAATCACAATAAGGGTGCCAGGAACAGCTGCAGACGGGGTCACAGGGCGGACTAGCACTTCCAGGGCAACAGCTAGCCACTCCCTTAAAGGGCCCCTCCCAGACACACTCAGCCTGCACAGCACGCGGTCTGCAGAGCCACAAGCCCGCACACCCTGTGTAAGCAGCATGGACCCCCAGCAGCAGCAGCAGCAGCCAGAGGCCCCCACACCCACCCCTGCAGGACCAGTGGCTGCCCTGCTCAGTGCTATGCAGGAGGCAGCTGACCATCTTTTATTTGTGGAAGAGAAGCTGCCCCCAGGGGATGAGGAAGCAGCACCAGACCTTGCTGCCCTCCCAGCCCCCCCACCGCTGCACACGCCACCGGCTGTGGAGATACCCCACGAGCATGGCCTGGTGGGAGCGGCTGGTGCTCGGCGAGTGGGACAGCGACCACTGGCTCCAGAACTTCCAGATGAGCCGATAGACATTCCTGGAGCTCTGCCAGTGGCTCACCCCTGCCTTACAGCACCGGGACACCCCCATGCGACGTGCCCTGACAGTAGAGAAACGGGTCGGCATCGCTGTCTGGAAGCTGGCCACTCCAGACAGCTACCGAACCGTAGGGCAGCAGCTCGGCGTGGGCAAGGCCACCGTCGGAGCTGTCCTCATGGAGGTAAGAGGACCCGGGGGAGGGGGGAGCCCTGTGGGGACGGGGGGGAGCCCTGTGGTGAGGGGGAGAGCCCTGTGGGGAGGGCCAGACACACACTGCACACCCCTCACTGGTGCTCTCTCATGTCCTTCCCCTGCAGGTCGTCCGTGCAATCAATGCCCTGCTCCTCCACAGGTTCGTGTGGCTTGGGGACCCGGATGCCGCCATTGCGGGGTTTGCCAGCCTGGGCTTCCCAAATAGCTTTGGGGCTCTGGATGGGACCCATATTCCCATCCGTGCCCCAGAGTGCAGCAGAGGACGCTTCCTCAATAGGAAGGGATACCATTCCGTGGTCCTGCAGGCCTTGGTGGACAGCCAGGGCCGCCTCATGGACATTTATGTCGGCTGGCCTGGCAGCACCCACGATGCCCAGGTGTTCAGAAATTCATGCCTGTGCCGCCAGCTGGAGGCGGGGACCTACATCCCCCAGCAGGAGATCCCTGTGGAGGACACCACCCTGCCCCTCTGCGTCGTCACAGACGCAGCATACCCCCTCCGGCCCTGGCTCATGCACCCTTACACGGGCCAAGTCACAGCCAGCCAGGAGTGGTTCAACATGTGCTTGAACCATGCGCGCCAGGTGGTCGAGCGCACTTTCGGCCACCTCAAAGGGAGCTGGAGGTGTCTCTTCACCTGCCTGGATGCAGGCCTCACCAACATCCCCCAGGTTGTGGGCGCATGCAGTGCACTCCAAAACCTGGTGGAGAGCAAAGGAGAGGCCTTCTTCCAGGGCTGGGCTGTAGAGGCTGGCAGGGCCGACATCCAGCCACCCGCAGCCCCCAGTCACCAGGTCGACCCTGAGGGGATCCGGGTCTGGGAGGCCCTGTGGGCCCATTTTGACCAGGCTGCGGGGTGAACGCTGGCAGGGCCAGCTGCTGGTGAGCTACCCACTGCACCCTCCCATCCTCCACAACACTCCCTGCCCCCACGCCCACACCACAGAACTCCCGAGAGCACACACACCCCCACACTTTTCTTTGAAATAAATGGAAATGTTTTTTGAAACAAAACAGTGCAACGTTATTATTAAGAGAAGGAAGGGGGGAACTATGTACATGGGGGGGCAGAACAAAAACTATTTACAAACATGGGGGGAATATGTACAAACGGGGGGGCAATGTCCTCGGCCCCGCACCCTGTTGTCCAGTGCCTGGTGTTGGGGGGGCGCGACCCACGTCTCAGCTGGAGCCCTGGTCGAGGCTGGGTGGGGGCCGGGAGAACCGGCAAATAGGGCCAGCTGGTGTCTGCAGGCACATGGTCCCCCTTGGCGGCAGGCCCCAGGGTGGCAGACGGTGGAGGGACGGCAGGTGGAGCGGTGGGTGGCGCGACGGGCAGAGCGGCAAGCGGAGTGGCAGGGGGGGCCAGGTGCTGCGCAATCTGTTGGAATGCGCGCATGAAGGCCCCCCGAGCCTCCTGGCGCCAGGCCAGCACTCACTCCTGGAGCTCTAGCTGCTGCTCCTCCACCCGCAGGCGCCGCTCCGACACCTCCAGCTGACGGTGGAGGGTCACGAGCAGCTGGGGGTCCGTGGCCGTCCGTGGGTGGCTCCTCCTCTGTCGGCCTCATCCTGGGGCTGGTCTGTGCTCCGCTGAGGGGCTGGCCTGCTGGGATGGCCCCGGTGGGCTCTCCGGGACCACGGAAACCTCGCTGGCACTCTCCGGGCCCTCCGATGGTGCAGCTGTGGAACACGGGGAGGGAGACAAGAGTGGAGACAGCCGTTAGTGTGGGCCCCGACCCGTGGCCCTTGTCCCCCCACCCTTCTGCTGCTGGTTCCCCATCCCCGTCCCCGTCCCCCAGAGATGATGCTGCTGCTGCTGCTGATGGGTGTCCCCACCCCACGGGGGACCCTAGGTTCCACTCCCCCCATCCCCAGGGATGGGGCATGGCACTGTCCTGCTGGGGGCAGGGGCTGATGCACTCTTCTGAGGGACATGCCACTGCTGTCCTTGGGGCCATGGTCATCTGGGCGTGTGGAGGGCCCTGGTCATGTCTCTTGTCCCCGCCCCTTAAGCCCGGGGTTGTGCACTGGGGGGGTACATACCTGACTGTCCGCTCCCACGTTCGGGGGAGACCCATTGGGCAGACGCCCTGCTGGAGCTGCGGAACGGGAGGGCGATGTGGAGCGCCCCCGTCGCTCAAGGACTCCCCCCCCTCCTCCGGCATCCCGGGGTGGGCTCCTGGGGGGATCCCTGGAGTGCAGGGCTTGCCTCCGGGGCAGACTCCGTCTCCGGGGCCTGCTGGGGCTTGTCGGCCAATGTGTCAAGAGTGGCCAGGGGGGCGAGGAGGAGTACCGGGGGCCCAGGATGGACCTGAGCTCCCTGTAAAAGGGGCAAGTGGCGGGGGCGGCCCCAGAGCAGCTGGCAGCATCCCGGGCCCGGGCGTAACCCTGCCGCAGCTCCTTCATCTTACTCCTGACGTGGTCACGAGTGCGGGCAGGGTGACCCCGGGCAGCCAGGCCCTTGGCCAGCTGCGCGATCGCATCCGTGTTCTGCCTCTTGCTCCCCATTACCTGGAGCACCTCCTCCTCGCCCCAGAGCCCCAGCAGGTCCCAGATCTCGGCCTTCGTCCAGGAGGGGCCCCACTGTCTCTTCCCCTGCTGGCTGGCAGGCTGGGAGCCCTGGGCCCCCTTGGGGGGGTGCCCTGTGGGCGCTTGGGGGGCTGGCTGGATGCCATGGGGTGCAGGGCTGTAGATTGGGGCTGCTGAGGTCCGTGCAGGCTGTGCACATGGCTGTGCTGCTGCTTGCACGAGCTCTCAGCTTCCTGCACAGGAAATAAGGGGGTGGGGAGCTTTAAGGGGTTAGGGTTGCAGGGCTGCACGCGGCGACCATAGAGCTCAGGGGCTGGAGAGAGCATTTCTCAACCCCTCAGCTGATGGTCACCGTGGCAGACCCCGCTATTTCGATGTTGCGGGACGCGGATCGTCTACACGTGCCCTACTTTGACGTTCAATGTTGAAGTAGGGCGCTATTCCCATCTCCTCATGAGGATAGCGACTTCGACGTCTTGCCGCCTTACGTTGATTTCAACTTCGAAATAGTGCTTGGCACGTGTAGACGCGGCGGGCACTATTTCGAAGTTGGCATGGCTACTTCAAAATAGCCGGCTAGTGTAGACGCGGCTAAAGAGTAGTTACTGGTAAAGGTTGAACCTCTCTTATTTGACACCCTCAGGATCTGACCAGTGCTGAATTTGCCGGACCATGGGAGGTCAGTATTGTCTTCCACCATTACCAGCATTTCCACTGCTTACTGGACTCTTAGAAGACATTTTGGGGTAAATCACAGCTAAATTATAGCACAGAATGCAGAGAGCCAGGACTGGTGGCTGGAAACAAACTTTATGGGACCATGGGAAACTTGGCCACACCCATAACAACTAACTAACGTCATGCCAGATTACGGATGCTGCCTGACAAGAATTCTGGATTAGAGAGGCTCAATCTGTATGATGTGTGAATTCCTTGGGGAGGGACTGTGCTGTAGCTAGCCAAAGGGGATTCCAGTCATGACTGAAACGCCTGGGCCCCAGTCTAATATAAATACTAAGGGCTAAATTGCTCCATGAATGAACTTGCATTGCCTCTGCAGGGGCATTTTTGGCACACTGGCCTGTGGGCATATAATCTGTGGCATCTTTTTAAACTATAGCTCCACTTCTTTCCCAGTCCTTTCTGCTTTGCCTTCTCTTGAGCAACTTGCTCCTCAGTGGGAAAAACTTGGTAGCTGCCTCTGCACATCCCTGAGCACCAGGACTGAAATTCTGTCTGGCCTTTACACAGGCCCCATAAGCTAAGGAACAGCTTTTTCACTCCCTCCCCTTCCAAATGCACAGCCACATAAAGGCCATGTGCAGTCTTGCCCTTTGTTATATTACGGACAAAAACAGCTCAGACAATGGGGCCAAACGCCACCTTGGGCCCCAGGGCAAGGTGGGAGAGGGCCTGGCTCCAAGCCCCAAAAGAGCCAAAGGTGGAATGGGTGGGGTCAATGGCAGTCAGCTCTCGAGACTACAGCACTGTCCCTCCCTCCCTCCACCACACAGTGGCAGGGCATCACTACCAAGGCACTTCCAAGGGGCCTGGAGGTTCACCCACAGCTTCTGCTGAAGTAGCAGCAACTGCAGCCAGACCTCCGGGCCTCTTTGAAATGCTGGGCCCTGAGGCATCTGCCCTTTTACCCACCCCACCACCCCAGTGTCAGCAGGCCTGAGCTCAGGATGTTGCAAAACTCTGATGTGTTTGCCTCTGCCAGTATAGCACTCTGTGTAGAGGGCATCTCAAGTGTGGCAGAGCTAAGTTCAGGGAGATCCATGGGAAGCTCAGCATCAACTGTCATTGCTGAAACCAGAGTGTTGGGATTCCATTTCATTTTTATATCATGACCTGTTGATTGTGTGTGTGATTCGTCTGTGGATGGTAACGTTTTTTCTTTGGCTTTAGACGGAAGAAGTCTTTTGCTAGCTTCAAAATCTTGCTCTCCTGGCTCTTCAACTGCATGATGAAATAGGGGAGTGGAACAACTGACTAAACCAGTCAGTGAATTTTGGGTTAGGAAAGTGGTTTGGTACAAAATACTGTTGCTGCTTTGTGTACTGAGGTGTTTAAAAAAATGATATAACTCTAGAAAGTTGAAATGGGTCAGTCATTCACGGGCACTGGAATGCTCTATGACATTCTCAATGCTTTGAATCTTTGATTCCCTCACCCAATACATCACAGTAAAAACTTTTGTTTTATTGGGTATACCTCTCTGTTGATTTATTCAGAAAAAATCTTTGCTCCACTCTAAAGGGTAATGTCTTCACCAAGCTTATGAAGATCTTTGTTGCTTCCCCTAAGACCAAAGCAAATCATGTTTCAATGGATCTCATTCATAAGAAAATTGCCATTCATTCTCATCAACAGTCTGTATTTTTACATCTCATATGCACGAAGTGTTATGGATGGGTCCCACATTGACATAGGCCTGGTTTATGAGAATACAACAGTATCTGACTAACAGTTCACTTTGTGGTTTAAAGCCTCAATCTAGATGAAAGGCAGAAACATATTCTTTTTTTTTTTCCTTAAAAAAGAAGGAAACAGGAATAATCTGAACTTTCTGTATTAGTATTTCTAGCTTGTGTTTTACATTTAAATTTAATTTCAGTACATCTCATTTAGTTCATGTCTCAGAAACTTGACCTGTTTGCCTCATTTCAGATACGCAAATTGTACATTTGGTTGCATTTCATACTTCTCAATACATTTCTTTAAGGAACTGTACTTAGTCTATGATTCCTGTCTTTCTTGTTTGACTTCCTATTAGGTAATATTTTGCTTATAAAATCATTGAATCACTGTGGGTTCTCTTGGAAAAGAATGATGGGCCCCAAAGCAGAGCATACCCAAATCTCAAAACACTCATACTTTGGCAAATCCAAATCCAAATTTGAATCTGGATTTCAAGTGCAGTATTAATTTATTTGTATTGAAGTAGAGTGTAGGATCCATAAGCCATTGACTAAAACTCCCTTATGTTAGGTGCCATGCCAGCGAAGAACAAAAAAAGATGGTTCCAGTCTCCAAAAAGCTGATAAGTATACTTAAAACAAGAAGCAAGTAGATACAGATAGGCAAGGGGAACATAAAATCATGATGAGGCACTGAGAGTCAGCACATAGGCAGTAGTGACAGCATACCAAGGGTGCATCTACACTCCAAACTAACTTCGAAGTTAACTTCGAAGTTAGGCACTACATTGAAGTAGCCAGTGGAGAGTCTACACACATTTTTTTCCCTTACTTCAAAGTTAACTTTGAAGTAGGGAGCCCAACTTCGAAGTCCTTTACTCCATTTCCTGGAATTCAGTAGTGCCCTACTTCAAAGTTTAACTCTGAAGTAGGGTGTGTATAGATGCTTTACTTCGAAGCTGCTTACATTGAAGTTGTAATTCGAAGTAAGCAGCCCAATTGCCTACCCATTGTAGTTGTTCCCACTGTCTGCCAGCAGAACCAATTCGAATCCCAAAGCTTAGTCCTGCGGGAATTCTGCAATTTTACTATGGGTCCAAATGCAGCAATTGCAGATTTGCCTTGGGACTAAAAAATAAATATGAAAATTTCAGGTCAGGCCTATATGTATGTCTAAAAATACCAGTAGTGACACATCCATGACACCTGCCAGTTTTTATATCTAAGTTCTCTGAAATGGTCACAGCCCATATCCAGTCTTTTGCACCTAATAATGTATGAGATGGAAAATATCATCTACGATATCAACCCCAGTGAAGGCCAGGTCAGTGATCGCCAGTTTGAACTGAAGACATCTGCTGCTGTTTTCCTATCTTAGCCTCCCTGCAGCACTGAAGTTTTGCTGCTTTCTGACTTGATTTTTATCTGTACAGGTTGAACCTCTCGAGGCTGGCACACTCTGGTGCAGCAATGTCCATGGTGCAGCATGATTTTAGTGAGCCGAATGTCCACTTGGTTGTGGCCAAATTTCCTGAAGTCCCATAAAGTTTGTTTCCAACCATCAGTCCTGGCTCTGTGTTCTGTCCTCTTATTTATCTCTAACTGACCCCTAGTTATCTTCTAAGATCCCAATAAATGGTGGAAGAGTTGATAATGCTGCTAGACAATATTTACCTCCCCCATGGTTCAGCACCAGTTAGGTCCCAAAGGTGCCAGATTAGAGAGGTTCAATATGTATAACCAGATGAGTCAAAACATGAAAAAGTAACATTTTATTCAGCACTGAGCTTTATTTTTATCTCACATATATGGCTATAAAAGCTATTGACTTCAACAGACCTATCCCAGTTTGCACCAGTAGAGAATCTGACTCCAGAAATTTGTTTAAAAAAAAAGCTAAACAGACGGTCATACAAAAACTTCTCTTGTTCTCTCTTTCACTCTGAAATCTCCCCCTAGTTAACCGCAGTGAATAGTTTTGCAAGGCATTAGAGTGTGTGTGGGTGTGTTTTGGATAGAACCCACATTTAGCCTTCAGGCATGTATGAGACAATCATTTGAGTTGTAGAAATATTCTCTGGTTGCTAGGTGTGGTTGCCCAACGGCTTTATAAAAATCACAAGCCTTAGGTTCTCCTCTTCCAGGCTGCAGCTTCCAGAGAAGTAACACTTTCTGAGCTGTGGGAAGCAAAAGGTATGCATTTTAGCTCCTTGTGGGTCTCTGTGGGTTTAGCAAACTTTAATAAATATTTTCTACATGTACCAAGTAATTTTGTGCAGCTTCTTGCTGATTTTGTCGGTTGGCACAGGCAGAGCGGGTGGGGTCATTCTTTAGTTTTAAAGTATTGCATTTACATTCTGAGGTTTGAACTGTTGCTATTTTTCTTTACTTGAGCTGCACAAGAAATCTTGAATAAATATTAAGAATTGGACAGTAAATTGTCTGGGAACCAACTGGGTTTTGTTTTTTAATGGGTTACCATGGAAAGATATTTTTACAGCAAAACTATGAGTAACAGGAAACTCAAAACTTATATGGAAGTGATTTTAACACAGCTTTTACTTTAACAATAGTATCTTAAGAACGGCATTCATTGCTTCACAAACTTCAACTGTAAGTGAAAAAAGAAACCTTAACTATATTTTTAATGAAGTAGCTGAAAAGAATCTGTTTTTATAATTAAACACAGATGTAAGACCAACTCAGTATGAGTAAGGGCTACGGAATTGGGTTCTAAGTCTTCTCAGACTTTCCATTGCTCCAAGGGTGAGGCTGTTTCTCTGTTTCTCTCAGCACTGCCGTTCTTTTGTGTCCCAAGGACAGGTCTATATCACAGTGAAGCACTATTTCCTGGGTGTTGGCAAGAATGGACAGGAGCCATTTTGCAGTAGGTACACCTAAATGCTGAGGGTAGCTACACTATCAAAGCATTTTGCTAATGAGGTTAACAATATTAACAGACTCTCCTTCAAGACCAACTCAGTGGCTCTACACCACCCCTCATAATAGTCTGTCTGATCCAATTCCTGGCGTGGCAACACTCCAGGAAACTGGTATACAAAGGTTTGGCTTGATTCCAATCTCACAATGATTCACATCATGATTAACCCCACTGAAGGCAATGGAGGGTTTTTTTTTGGTCGATTTTTTTGTTTTGTTTTTTAAGTAAGGTAGAGTTCAATCTCTATTTTCATCCCAAAGACAAAAATTTAAAAAAAATAGTATTTAGCTACTGATTAATATTACCACAGAGATTCAGCTTTTGTATAGTGGGACAAATTCTGAACAGACTTCTGATATTCAGCCAAATTACTTTTTAAGTACTTATTAGAAACAGGAAGACATTTCTGTCTCCCCCATGATACCTGCCATGGTCACTTTTTCTCCCCTTCTATCTCTGTCATTTTAGTTGGTGCCCCAGCCTGAGCTTGGGAAAGGAGACAAGTTTAGGTGCCTGACAAAAGCCCAGCCAACTTCCACATTTTTTTTTCCGCAAATTCAAATCCTCTTGCTCTTCATCTCTTACCCCGTCTCTGAAAAACTTTACCCTCTCACTCAGAGACGGGGAGGTACCTTATTGCAATCTTTTATTATCTATTGTAGTAAACTATCAAGCTGCTACAGTCAACATACTTTGTTTACAGTGGGCCGATACGGAATTTAATCGCATAAACTCACCTACTTCTTAACCCTACAAATCAATAGAACAAACTGAAGAGGCAACCAGAGTAAGGTATTTAACCCTGCCAAGTGCTATTAACCCCCACAAACAGTTCACTAGTAAAAATGGATGGATGTATTTGGCAAAAAGTCTGTGTGGTAAAGGAAAATGAGGGACTGCACTTCCCACATGCCAGGATCTGCTTGGCAAAGGAGGTGGGGACCATAGAGGGCATCAGTCATGGCAAAGTGACAGTCATGACATATTACATTGGCCTTGTAAACCAGCGTTGTGAGTTCAATCCTTTCAAGGGTCTGGGACAAGTTAAAAACAATCTGTCAGGAGTGGTGATAGGCTCTGCTGTGAGGGCAGGGGATGGGGCTCGATCACCTTTCAAAGTCCCTTCCAGTTCTATAATATGATGATGCTTCTTTTTTGAACTAAGCCTTGGTGTCAATTAAAGCACACTAAGGGTTTGCAGCAACTGCCTATGGTACTCAAAAGTTGCAGGGAACATCTCTGCTCCCCTTGGTCCCTCCTCACCTACTTCACAGCCTTGAGACCTGTGCATCTGTGTGTATGCTTGCAGTGTGTGGGTGAGAGGGAAGCAGGGGGAAGGAGTTGTTTGCATTAGGGCCATCACCACCAACTTTATGATGACTAGGAGTTCTCTTGCATGCTGAGATTTCTCAGTTGGACAGCGGTGGCCAGATTCTCATCCCTCTGTGCCTCTCAGGAAACAGTGTGGCAGGAACTGGGAGGGAAAATCCAGCCCAAGAATTGCTAACTGTAGATAAATGCTTGATACATCTTCATTTCATGTAGAGATTATAGCTCATGCAGGTGCACAGAGTGCAACTCGAGTCTGGTATTGAAAACGTGAGTTTAAGCTACCTTTATGATTTCTTGATCACGGGCTTGCAATGCACAGGGCAGTCATCCGAGGGACTGAGACAGCATCTGGGAGTATGCCATTAATGGTACTGGTCCTTAAAATCCTCAGCTAGGATGAGGATTGCATAAATGTGAAAGGCCTTCAGGTTTAAATGAGCCCTGGGACCATTGTCTTTTTCAACCACACAAGACCTTTATGGTTGAAAATTAAATTTCATTTTAGAGTATTTATCCAGCCATTCAGGGATTGAAATGAGTCCATGTTTTTTTATTTGATTTCAACATCTGCAGGGTGGCCTGGTGCTTGCTCTGTAGCCCAAGATTCTTACTGGAATAAAATTACTCATGTAGGCATCCGTAGCGAGAATGTGGTCCAATGTTTGATGTTGCTAACTCTCAGATACAGTCAAAAGAGAAGATATTCCAAATGCAAAGCTAATACATGCTACTTAAACTGCTAGATACTGCAAATGCTTAAAATGAGCTGTGTTCAGAATATGGGATTTCATGAGGCTGAAAGTGCTGAAAACCAAATTCCATTTTCTAGTGTTTCATTGTCTCTCTCCAGAAATTTGGCTCAACATGTCACTTGTGCAATCATTTCTGAAGCAGGCCTGGTTTATGGACAATGAGGAGCAGGACTGCATTGTAAGTACTGCAAAAATATTGGAGTCAGTATTTATTTTATTTTGTTAAATACATAAGGGATGTAAAGGATGCTTTATTTAAGAGAATGGTCAATTCTAATTAACTTTTATGGGTCCAGGATTTTACACTAGGTACTAATGACATAAGTCTATGACAGAATGTCCAACATCAGAGAACTGATATTATTCTTATTTATGCACAGTAATATCTAGTCACCAGCCAACACCCATTTGGGACAACCATTTCAGTTCCTGCAGGTCAGCTGACAAGGGTGGGCAAAAGGGGCCACCTGAAAATCCAAGCTCCTTTGAAACGCCAATGGTACTGCTGCACCACGCCACATGGCTGTGTGGGACCTAGCGCTGCAGTCCTGGTGGTGCTAAGAATGACTGTCCTTGGCCCCACCCCTTTGTCCCAGGGCCAACAGTGGCTGTCAGCCCTGCTGAGTTACTATAGTATGAATGTCATGAATGAAATGTCATTCTCTTTAGACAGCCCTAATAATAGTCTAAGAAGGTTAAAGGCTAAAATGAATCCATCTGCCACACAAAGGAATGTAGACATCTAAGACCATGTGGATGAAATAACATTTAAAGAGGACACAAGGATTCTAGGGTGGCAGAAAAATGAAACCAACCAAACATGGGAAGGCAAGTCCAAAACTAGTAACGTGAAGCCGAAACTAATTCAATCAAAATAAGTTCTTTGTTCTCATGCACCTATGGTATTATCCGGATCAAAAATTATTACGATGGGAAGGGCCACTAAATATTATAACAAAGGGGAAATCCAAAAATGAGTACTGGCACCTAGTCTCAATGATACCAAAAGGAGTTTCAAATGGGAAACATGCTGCATCATTTAAAAATTTGGAGTATACGGAGATAGGAAACATTCTTAATAGACCAAGGAAGATGTGGCAAACTTGCAAGGTGACCAAGCTGATTAGGGCAACAGGCAAATGGATCTGTGTGTCAGTAAAATAAATAAATAAATAAAATAAAGTGAGCACAGTATGCAATAGGAGAGGAAAGGAACCTCAGAAAGATTGTCATGGCATGAAGCTGGGAGTTCTGGCGTGGCTCCTCTGTACTGGGTGAATTGTGCCTGTGTTTGGCTGAGGTGGCTTTAAATTTCTGTCCTTCAGCCTTTTTCCTCTGGCTGCCTGAGCACAGCAGCCTTTTGGCCAGAATCCCCTTTTACCAGCATGTCAGCCCCAGATGCCCTGTTAGAGCCCAAAATTCTTTTTATGAGCAGTTCTTTGTCTCAGAAGATTCACTGTGGCAACCCAAGTAACAATCAAACCATTGGAGATATCTGAGATCCTAGTTCACTGAAGCAGGCAGTGCCTCTTCTTAATGTGCCATTTCTACCAACAATGATTCTATGCCACATTTTTAGTATTAAATACATGTAACTCTTCCTAGTTTAGCTTTGACAAAATATGTGTGTTACTAAAGAGTGATATGATTGTGGAACTAGGCCATCCACACAGTTGCTCAGTGATATAGCTCTATAGATATATTAAGTAGTTCATTTTGTTCTATGTATCACAGTGCATCTGATTCATATATACCTTGCTTGTATCTTTTTCCTTAATCATTCATTTCCAAAGCTCATTAAAGCGTACCCAGTAAAGAGGGAAAAGGCAAGAGATAAGACTGAAGATACAGAGAATTTTTATGAAAGTTCAGGTGTTAGCACATTGTACTGCCAGATCTGTTGGGTCAAATGCTACCAATGCTATCCAAACAGGTTTTAATGCCAATAGTTTGCACTTGTGTATTTTATTTGATTAATTAATTAAGCTTCATAACACTATGGCTGGGTCTACACTTGCCCCCGACCTGGAAAGGCACATGGTAATCAGGGTGACGGGAGATTACTAATGAAGTGCTATGGTGAATATGCAGCACTTCATTAGGCTAATTCTCCCTCATGGCAATTTCAAAGTGTCAAACTTCGAAGTGCCGGCAAGTGTGTAGCCGTGGACACTTTGAAGTGCCTTTACTCCTCAAAAATTTGGGAAGTAAAGGCACTTCGAAGTAGCGTGGGCACTTCAAAGTGCCTATAGCTACATGCGTGCCAGCACTTCCACGTCTGACACTTTGAAGTTGCCGCTGAGGAGAATTAGCCTGAGGAAGTGCTGTGTATTCACTGCAGCGCTTCATTAGTAATCTCCCATCACCCTGATTAACATGCCCCTTTTGAAGTTGGGGGCAAGTGTAGAAAAGCCCTATGAGTTACGTAACTATTAATCTCATTTCATCGGGGATAGACTCAAGCATAGAATCATTAGGTGCTCTTTTTATCTCTTTTACACTGGTGGTAACACACTCACTTCAGTGGAGTTGCTCCTAGTGCACTGGTGTTATTACACAGTAAACAGGTCCTTATGTGACTTTCCCAAGGTCACACAACAAGTGAGTGGTAGGGCTGGTAATTTATAAAACTCGGGGGTGGCCAGTCTGCGGCCCTCAGGCTGCATGTGGCTCTTTGTTCAATGAAATGTGGCTCCCTCTGAGAGTCGCGTGCCCAGACTGCTCGTCACCACTCTGCACATGTGCCCCAGTGCTTGGCGGAAGAAGCACATGGCTGAGGTGATGGTGGCTCTAGCAAGTTACAAGCATTGGGCTAGAGCAGGGTGTCGGGGCTGGGAGGGGCCTGGCTGTAGGGGCGGGATGCGTGCTTTGGGATAGAACAGGAGGTTGGGGGTGCCTGGCTGTAGGGGAGTAGAGGGGGAACTGGGTGATAGCAAGAGAGATGGGAGTGCCTGGCTCAGGGGCAGGGGGAAGGACATTGTGCCATATATTATATACTTATTTTTTTCTATTTATCTATATATATAGATTGATAAAATAAATATATAATACATGGCTCTTTGCACTCTATCCACAGCTATTTTGGCTCTTCCTTGCTAACTGGTTGGCCACCTCAACGTAATTAAATAACCTTGTGCTGTACTCTCTTTCTTCTTTAAAAAGGGGCTCACAATAACATTCCCTCCCGATTGGGAAATTCACACAACCTGATTCTTGACATAAAAGGTGTGTCTGAGAAATGACCAAATTCTGTTTCTTTTAGAAAAATTCAAAAGGTGGCTCTGCTGTCTCCACCTATCCTAGCTTCAATCCATCATCTGATGCTGCCGCGTTGGACAAAGCTATAACTGCTAAGGGTAAGAAGAATACAAAGATATGATTTTTTCCTCAGGGAAGTTGAGAATGAACAATCTTGAATAAAATGGTCGAACTAGAAGTAACAGCGTTCAGCAAAGGAAACTCATATGTATCTAAAAGATTAGCAAGTTACCAAAACTGCTTCCCTCCTGAATATGTCATATGGGAAAAACCTGAACATTTTGACTTCCTAACTTTGTGGTTCAGTTTCAGACTGTAACATTGCTGTAACTGTTCATGCATGTATTGCAAAAAGGGTAAGAACATTATAAATGTTATCTTTGGAGAACTGAAGAAAAGTATTACTGTCTGCAAAGTTAAGGATTTTGATTTGATTCCCATAAAATTTCCCCAAAATTAAGACAATGTGAATTTGCTGATACTATGCCACATGCTGTTTCAGTTATTTTTGGGCTTTAACGAATTTCACACTGGGTACTTTGCGTGGAATATGCCACCTTTCCAATTAGACTTACTGAAGTTAAACATGAATGTAGGAGCTAATAGCATTTATTTTGTTTAGCTATGGCCTAATGTAAGAGCTTCTCTCAGAACATTTCAGTGCCTTTATATGACATCATAGGAAACATAGATTTCAACAACATTTAAAGCAGGGGTGTGTGAAGTGAGGAACGGGCCCCCTCAAGGGGGCATGACATTTCCTAAGAAGGTTACAGCACAAGCAGCTGCTGGGTCTCAGGCTCACACATTTCATTACAGATGTTGAAATATGTTACTGTTTTTAATGTATGTGCATTAACATTTATGTACTGATTAATAAAGGTTTTACATTCTACAGACTTATTTTCTTATACTTGGCAAAAGGGAGGTTTTCATATGAAAAGCACCCCTGAAATTTCTGTCAGTTTGGATTACGTTAGACAGCTGGGGGAGGGGGCGCTGCTAATTCCAGGGAAGAAAAGTTGGGCTGACGTAAAAAGTTCAGTCACCCCTGCTTCGAAGAACCTACTTACCTGTTTTCTTGGTTATAATCACAATTTACTAAATTAAATTGCTAATTTTTGTCCTTGGATCAATGTAGATGTGCCTGGCAGTGTAAACAAAACAAACTTGAGAACATAGTGTACAAATCATGATTTGACTGCATAATTTAGGGATACTGGCAACAGAATGGAAGGATTATGCAACTAATTTGCAAAGGTTTGTTTTCTGTCACTTTCAGGTGTGGATGAAGCGACCATTATGGATATCTTGACTAAAAGAACCAATGCACAACGGCAGCAGATCAAAGCTGCATACCAGCAGTCTAAAGGAAAGGTAATAAGAAGGCT
Source organism: Carettochelys insculpta (assembly GCF_033958435.1). NCBI lineage: Eukaryota > Metazoa > Chordata > Testudines > Carettochelyidae > Carettochelys > Carettochelys insculpta. The sequence goes on along the minus strand of NC_134141.1, from coordinate 23,513,383 downwards.
GCCTTTAATAAGTGGATTTCGCTTTTCAGCTCCTGGTGGGGTCGTGCTAAATCGAACTCACAGGGCACCCCTGTCAGCACTGGTACTCCTGCCCTCTGTGAGGAGTAAGCAAAGTCAATGGGAACGCTTATTCCCATTGACCTCCTGCAGTGGAGACAGTGCAGAAGCTCAGATTAAAGTATATCTCAAATTAAAGTATACTCCAGCTACATAATTAACATAGTTGAATGTGCGTAGTGTAGACCTGGCCTCTCACTTCCCAGTACTAAAGTGTCAGGAAATCTCCATTGTAGTTCTTTTCCCAATTTCTTTATCCTTAAACAGGCAAACACAAAAGCCCATCCCGCTCTCCACCCTGCCAACCAGATGCACTTGTAAGCAAATCATGATCATAGTACCAACTTTAGCTTCTTGTAAGAACTGGAGAGTCTGCTTTGGTTTTGTCTTCGATGCATTATTCAGGAGAAAGAGCACTTCGGAACACTTTGCTTTTTATTCATGCTGATGATTCTTTAACTAGCTGCTACAAAGTACTCAATGCTTAAAACATGATTTTCTGTAATAGGTGATTTTTTTCTAAGGGACTTATGAGAGATGGAATAGTATTGCTTATTCATATTTTGCGTGCTTGTGAACTGTGAGACTTTAAAACTAGCCAGCTTACAATTGTATATTGTTCCATGTAGCCTCTGGAAGAAGCTTTGAAAAAAGCCCTTAAAAGTCAGCTTGAAGATGTTGTCCTGGCTCTATTGAAAACCCCAGCCCAGTTGGATGCTCAGGAGCTCAGAGGTGCTATGAAGGTATGGCAATAAAATCGCAGGACAACTCCAAACTTAAAAAAACCTCAAAAACCAAAAGAACACTTTACTGCTACCTTGGCTTATATTCTGCAATTATATTCAGATTCTAATATTGTTTGCTGTGCCACATCTGAACACGAATAAATCCGACATATCAGACAAGATTTCTGTCTCTATTATTTATTGCAAAGCTTGTGAAGATGCATTGATAGCTTGCCAGTGCCAATCAGTTAAAATTATGAGCTTGAATAATTCCAATTCAACTCTCCAAAAAATGGATTATTTAATACCTTGGTGCTAAAGAGCCAAGATATCAAGTTACACCTGCTAAATAACACCCTGTAGTTCCTTTTCATGCTTATAATTTTTTCATCCAGCTTGTTATGATCTGATTTTACTTGTATCTGTTTCATGTGCACTGTTATTTTGTTCTCTAACAGGTTATTCTGTAGACTGCATAAGAAAAAATTCCATGTAGTAAAAAAAGCTGTTTGAATTGCCCCAGGTGAATCAGAAGGAGCACAAATGTTCACCTCTTTTAAAAAAAAAAAACAAAAAACACCAGCACAAAAAGCAGAATCAGCTAATTTTTCAAAGCTGTAGTCAGGCCAAGTAACAACTCTGAGGGGAAAAAAAACTTATTTAACATGAGACATAATATAATCTATAAGCAAACGTTCAGTTGGCAGCTGCAGCCCTTGACAGTTAAATTACTATTTAAAAAATGTGTTTCCTTCTAGCCAGTTTCCTCTGAGCAAGGTATACCTATAAGCTGTTCAGTCTTTGTTAGACTTGTCTCAGGCATTAGCAAGTCTGACAAGGAAGAAGTATAGTAAAGATAATTAGGTTGGTGTAAAATGTTTGTTTTTTTATTTACTGGAAGGCTTACCTTACTGCACCCAGCCTTCCCAGCTGCAATAATCTTTCAAAAACCTATGTATGCTTCTGTAATCAAGGATATTCATTTTATAGTTATTACACAGGTTCTCTTAGGGTTACAATATTTGAACTTTCCAAAAAAGAGGACACCCCTGAGAGGGAGTGTGTGAGTATTAGTATCTATTGACTCAAGTTGTATTAATGTACTATATATAGTTTTGTGCCTCTAGATATTGTGTTTCCATAGTTAAATAATTTGCTCAACTATTTTCCAACAGGGACTTGGAACTGATGAAGATACCTTAATTGAGATTCTGGCTTCAAGGAGCAACAGGGAAATCCGAGAAATCAATAGAGTCTACAGGGAAGGTGATTCATAGGTTGTAAAACTGCATGATTAGGACATGTCCTTGGAGAAGGAATAAAGGCACATTCAGTCAAGCTGTTTCTCTCCTTCGTATTGGTGATCTTGAAGCACCCATGTCCAAAGAATATGACAAATCAATTCCTGTCATTAAAAGCTTCACTTCAAAATGGCAGGAGAGATCTTACTGTCCCCTGCTTCTTTCCCTAGAGACACCAGACTCCTCCTGGACAATGTCACACAAGGAATATATAAAAAAAGAGATCGGCCTAAGCCAGTGGTGGACAATCTGTGGCCCATGGGGGTTCTACATGTGGCCCATTCACACCCCCTGCCTTTGCCCCAGTACCATTCACACACTCAGGGCCCTGCACTTATTTATTCCTCTCCCTCCCTCTCAACACTTCCGGAGTGCTGTAAATCAGCTGATTCACGCCTCATCCCTGCTCCTCCTCCTTCCTCCCGGAGCTTGAACAGCAGAAATCATCTGATTCATGCTGCTTTAGAAATGCTGGTGGGGGAAGAAGGGACAGAGAGCACTTAGGGGAGGAGGCAGGGAAGAGGCCCCATATGGGGATTTGAGGGAAGGGGAGAGAGGAAAGACATTTTAAAAATGTCAATATTGTGCTCTTGTTTTGTTGGTTTATTGTAGAGCTGAAGAGAGATCTTGCAAAAGACATTGCCTCAGATACATCTGGAGACTTCCAAAAAGCTTTGCTTGCTCTAGCTAAGGTATGCTTATGTTCAGCTTATTAGTCTATATTAAAAATAACTCCCCAAAGTAATCTATGTGAAACAAAATTTCTCCTTAAACAAATTAAGATATTTTGAATAATGTTTTCATGCTACTAAAGAAAAACCTTTAATTTTTTTAATGGGCATCTATTTGCTTTGAACTTTTTCACATGATCAGCATTTACAAGTATTTTGAAAGGAATATAGGAAAGCTGGGAGGGGTTGCAACTGCTTTGGAGGATAGGGTCATAATTCAAAATGATCTGGATAAATTGGAGAAATGGTCTGAGGTAAACAGGATGAAGTTTAATAAGGACAAATGCAAAGTGCTTCATTTGGGAAGGAACAATCAGTGTCACACATACAGAATGGGAAGAGACTGTCTAGAAATGACTACAGCAGAAAGGGATCTAGGGATTGTAGTAGACCACAAGCTAAATATAAGTCAACAGTGTGATGCTGTTGCAAAAAAAAAGCAAACATGATTCTGGGATGCGTTAACAGGTGTGTTGTGAACAAGACACGAGAAGTCATTCTTCCGCTCTACTCTGTGCAGGTTAGGCCTTAGCTGGAGTACTGAGTCCAGTTCCGGGCACCGCAGTTCAAAAAAGATGTGGAGAAATTAGAGAAGGTCCAGAAAAGAGTGACAAGAATGATTAAAGGTCTAGAGAATGTGACCTATGAAGAAAGGCTGAAAGAATTGGGCTTGTTTAGTTTGGAAAAGAGAAGATCGAGGGGAGACATGATAGCGGTTTTCAGGTATCTAAAAGGGTGTCATAAGAAGGAGGCAGAAAACTTGTTCTTTTTGGCCTCTGAGGATAGAACAAGGGGCAATGGACTTAAACTGCAGCAAGGGAGGTTTAGGTTGGACATTAGGAAAAAGTTCCTAACTGTCAGGGTGGTCAAACAGTGAAATAAATTGCCAAGGGAGGTTGTGGAATCTCCATCACTGGAGATATTTAAAAACAGGTTAGATAGATGTCTACTAGGGATGGTTTAGACAGTATTTGGTCCTGCCATTGGGGCAGGGGGCTGGACTTGATCGGCTCTCAAGGTCCCTTCCAGTCCTAGTATTCTATGATTCTATGAAGAGAAAGAATATTCAGTCTCACGAGATGGAAAGTTAAAAATAAAAATCCAAGAAACATGGAAGTAAAACTTTCAGCTAGAATCTAGGCAATATTTTAATAGTAATGTAGCTGGATAAAAAGCAGAGTGTGGGGGAGGTGGACAAATTGTCCTCTAGGCAGATTATGCCCAAGTAGATTAGAGCAAATGTTAATGGGCACGATAAATAAAACAGTTCTGTAAACTCTGCAGGTATTTGACTCCATGATTCAGGGATTTCAAGCTGTCACAATCAGAAATTTCCCTCCAAAATGAGGGTGACCACATTGCCCTATGGCAATGGCAAATGCGGGACATGGGCCTCCGGGGACGGGGACAGGTCTGCTGTCCCATGTTTGGGCTCCTTGGCAATGGGGGCTGCTGCTCCAGAATGAGGTACCAGGGATGGAGGCTCTGCAGCCTCCAATGGGGAGGCACCAGAGATGAAAGGGAGTAGAGGATGAGGGCTCCAGAACCCCTGGTTGGAAAGTTGTTCCAAAGGCTCCCAGCAGGGAGGGCTGGGGAATGAAGCAGGAGCTGCTTCCTTGAGATGTGGGATGCCAGGGAACGAGGCAGCAGACCGTGGGGAGTCTCCCTGACAGTGTGAGCTGCCTCCCCTAAGTATAGGGCAGCAGGAAATGAGGCAGCCGCTCTGTTGTACAGTTTGCCGGCAGCTGGGGCTGCCACCATGGAGTGCTAGGGAATGGGGCAGCTGCCCACCTACAAGCTCCACAGCAGCAGGAGCTGCAGCCACAAGGTGCAGAGCTCTGGGGAACAGAGCAACCACTCAGTGGAGGAAATCCCTGGCAGAAGAGGCTGCCACCTCAAGGTACAGGGTGCCAGGGAACAAGAACCCTGCAAAATACAGGACAGTTTGCCTGTTTTCTTAAAGAAAGTTGGGATGCCTGTGAGACAGCTTAAATAAGGGACTGTCCCGGTAAGAAATGGGACAGATGGTCACTTTATCCAGACTGTAGGATTGAGGTTTCAAATGACATCTTCAGATAGAATCCTTTACTAAAATGTATACCAAATTCATAAAATGAAATTAAGTCTAAATTAAGAAGAGATCTATGTGTAGGAATTTCTACCTATTGGGTAGATTATTATCCCTTATTTATGTTGAACAGAAACTTATCTCAAAATAATTTCACTGAAGTTCATATGATTATTCAAAAATAATAATCAAGGCCCTACTTGAATCTGTCCCTAAATAAAGGAAACCTGATTGTTTAGCAAACGCTTTCGTTACATTTGTAGAGTGGTTGACTTACCTATGGGAATTTTGCGTTTGTGCTCTAAAACTTCATGCTAAAATGGCAAATGGCATTCATGTAAACAAAAAAGACAATATGAAAAAAATGAATTTTTTTAGGGTGACCGAAGTGAAGATTGCCGGGTGAATGAAGAGCTTGCTGACAATGATGCAAGGGTAAGAAAATGCTTTGAACTCTGATAAATGTTTTCTCTGGTCTGATTTTATTCAGAGGAGGCTGTCTATATTATTCTGATTGTATCAAGCACAAAATCCCTGGATAAGGACATTACATAATCTACTGGGATCCTGCCACCCAAGATCCTTTATTAGTTTAGAGGTTGACTGAGCCTCCTCTCTTGGAGAATGTTTAGTAGATGAGCAAGTAATGGTCTGTTGTGTGATTGATAAGCTATCCAGGGCCTCTTCCTTTTATTTAGAAAACCCAGTACATCTCTGGGAAAGAAGCCCACATGTTGGGAAGAACCACCTGCACCATCCTAGCCAAATACAAATTTGTAGCACTCCTCTTTTTAAATGTCACTTCAGCTTTGTAATCATAAGCCTTTTAAAATTCCTTGATAGTTATTAGTTCGCTGTTGTTTTAGATTTTAGAATCTTTTAATGAAGGTTGAAACAACACAAAAATGTACCATAGTGTGGCTTCCAGATTAGTGTGATTTACTTTATTATGGCTAAACATCGCAGCCAACAACACTGAAGTAGCATCTTATCCCGAGCCTTTATGCTTGTAGATAAAATCATGTCATCATCACCCCACTTCAGAATTTCAAAAATGAAATAAAGGCAAGTTAGTTGGCTTCATTGTAAAATTCAGTCCTTTAACATCTGCATTCAGTTTCCTAACACATGCCCTTGCTTTTGTGTGCGCATGTGCGTGCACACACTCACACACCTGAAAGGACACAAGATTCATCCCTTAGGATGGGAGAACTAAATTACAGCACTCAATATAATCTGTACAGGTCAACTAAAGTACATCATTCCTTGGATCTGAAGTGGGTACTTTTGTTAGTTCCTTTGCTGTATGGATTTAGCTATAATAAGGGGTACCATCCTACAGGTGATTATTGTGGGTGGAGGATGTCTGGAGATTGGGGGAAAATGAGTTTGGTTCTTCTGGTTTTCCATTAACAGCCCTCATGGAATGAAACGTAAGACCTGGTATGTAGCTTTTCCAGATTATATTTCTGTGCAATTCTTATCTGAGTTCATTTAACTTTTGAGTCCAGCAAGAGACAGAAAGTCAGTCCAGCCCTTTCCACACTGACAGCAGCACACTTCTCTCAAGAAAGATCCTGTAATAAAAGTTTGGACATGCCAATCACATGGTGTCTCATGCTCTGTGGGAGTACTATGACTGTAGTCAAGAATGCAGTAAGAGTGGGAAAAGTTAAGAATCCTCTGAATGAGTTTGTGCGAATGGGAGGCTTTCCATATTATGTATGGCATATCCTTAGTCCTTGATCAAGACAATGGTGCACTGGACTGTTTGTCTGAAGGTGACAACATTAGATGTATAATATTCCATGTTGTCTCATTATAAGGATTTTATAAAACTTCTATGCTTTACAATAGGCCTTATATGAAGCAGGAGAGAAAAGAAAAGGAACAGATGTCGCTGCATTCTTGAACATCCTTACTACGAGAAGCTACCCACATCTTCGACGGGGTAAGTTGAATAAAGAACTCGGCCTTAGGGGAGCTGTATTTTTAAAAGGCACCTTGCCCCTCTCATATATTTGAGTAATAGGTGCCAAAAGTGTTGAAACAACTAAGGATGTGAACCAGTACTCACTGAAATAAGTCTTCCTGTTGACTTTAAAAGACATTGGACTGGGTCCCAATTTCTAAAAGCCAGTGGTATATCAGTGTAAACAGATACTGTATATCCAATGGACAAAAGCACGCATATGAGAAAGTTTGTATGCTCTGGATATTTCAGCAAATGGTTGAAATAAGTCACTCTTGTAAAATATATCCCCAGTACACACTTTTGGATGGTGACATACAATAAGAGGCGCATAAAGTTGACATTTCACACTATGAGTTGAACTGCATCCCATTTTGAAGATCTTCTGGAGTAAATGCAATAAGCATGCATCTGTCTTAACTTGGTTTCTGGAGGATAGTATATGATTTGGGGAACATAGTTACAAAGAATACTAGGACTGGAAGGGACCTCAAGAGGTCATCAAGGCCAGTTCCTTGCCACCTATGTCATCCTTGTTAGATATTTGTCTAATATGTTCTTAAATATCTCCAGTGATGGAGATTCTATAGCCACCCTCGGCAATTTATTCCAGTAATTAACCACCATGATGGGAAATTTTTCCTAATGTCCAATCTAAACCTTCCTTGCTGCAATTTAAACCCATTGCTGCTTGTCCTATTTTCAGAGACTAAGGAGAATAATATTTCTCCCTCCTTGTAACACCATTTAAAGTACCTGAAAACTGATATCATGTCCCCTCTCAGCCTTTTCTTTTCCAAACTAAACAAATCCAGTTGTTTTATTCTCCTCTCATAGGTCATATTTTTTAGGCTTAATCATTTTAGGTGCCTTTCTAGTTTCTCCACCTCTTTACTAAAATGTGGGGCCCAGAACTGGATGCAGTACTCCAGGTGAGGCTTAATCAGTGCAGAGTAGACAGCAGAGTTATCTCTTGTGTCTTGCTCACAACACTCATGTTAATGCATCCCTGAATCATGTTTGTTTTTTGTAACAGCATCACACAGTTGACTCATACTCAACTTGTGGTCCACTGTGACCCCTAGAGCCCTTCCCGCAGTACTGCTTCCTAGGGAATCCCTTCCCATCCAATGCGCTAACTGACTTAAGTACAGAAGCAATTTCCATATGGTCAAGTTATCACATGATTAACTATGTTGGGGTTTCTTGTCACTTCATCTGAAGTATCTGATAGTAACCACTGTCAGACAGGCTATTGGGTTAAATAAGCCAGGTACATAACTATACTTTAGACCATGTAGTCTGATACATCAATTCCCACGTCAGCCATTGGAAACTCAAGCATATCTCTTGCTAATATGAAGACGTCAACATATCCTTAGCTAACCATCTGCTACATGTGGTGGACATCAGAGAACTGTCTTCTAAGATTAACAAAATAAAGTGAGGAAGAACACTGTATTTTCCCAGTTTTCACTAAGCTCCATATCCATATTCAGTCTTTCAGAAATATACCAAATACAGCCAACATGACATGAACAAGGCATTAGACCTGGAACTGAAAGGTGACATTGAGAGCTGCCTGACAGCAATTGGTATGTACTCCTCCTTAACTCCTTGTTTCTAAACTGTTCTTTCCATATTAACTATATGAATGTCAGAAGTAAATTGTCTTTCAGTGCCACAATGGGAAGGATTCCTAATCTCTTCTTATGTTTCATTGAGAGAGAGAATAGGTTCTGTACATGACAGGCTCATGTCTGACACTTTGGGAAGCCTAACTAGAACAAAATGGATTAAACAGGAGTTATTTCAAGTCAATACAAATATAAGTTAATGTGTGAAAATACATATTTCATAAACAAATGTTTTTGTTGAAATCCACCTGTAGACTCTGATTGTTATTTGTACTTTAGTTGCTTTATACTGTTGTGGTTTTGTAAAAGGACCATAAAGTGAGCATGAAAGTCATTTAAACTCACTTTAAGGCTCTTTGCCAGAGTGATACGAAATTCTCCTAGGCCGTGGCTACACTAGCCCCTGCCTTTTGAAAGGGGGATGCTAATAAGCCACTTCAGCAGATGCTAATGAGGTGCTGCATGAATATGCAGTTCCTCATTATCATAATGGCAGCACACGCATTTTGAAAGTGCTGCTTTTGAAACATATGCCACTTGTGTGTAGACAGCGGCCTTTCAAAAGCACCCCCATTTGGTTTTGGGAAGAAGGGGCTTTCAAAACCCAGGGGGTCCTTTCGAAATTCCCCTGGCTACATGAGCAGCATGAGTTTTGAAAGAGGCACTTTCAAAACACGCGTGGCCGTCATTATGCTAACGAGGCACTGCATGTTCATGGCAGCACCTCATTAACATCTGCCAAAGTGGCTCATTAGCATACCCCTTCCAAAAGGTGGAGACTAGTGTAGCCATGACCATAGTGTAAATAAAACTAGGGCTGTGGAGCTTTCATTCTCCACACTGATTTACTTTGTATTTTGATAAAATGTTACAAATTAGCCAGCTAAGACTTTGCTCAGGAGACTATCCTTGTGAAGATTCAAGGCAGATGTTTATTTCCACATCTGTTGTTATGTCCCTTAAACTTGGTATTTCTCATGAACAGTACAAATGATGGGAGACTAATTTAGCAAAAATCATGTGGCTGAACAATTCTCACTTAAAGCACCACACCTCAGTGGAGTGAGTATGGGACCTGGAATCAGGAGACCTGAATTCTATTTCTAAATTTCTCATCGACTCTTCATGTGACTTTGGGCAAATTGCTGAAAGACATGGCTATCTGCCTTCTACCATCTCCTGGGATCACATGCCACTTCAGAGAAGAGAAAGATGAGGCAGCGGCATGTCTCTCCCAATACACCAGCCAGTGGATCTGGCCAGTCATGTGAAGGAACAGCATTCTCCCTTAGGTGCGATGGAATGGGCATGTCATTCATGCACCAGAGAGCTTTAGGAGACTTTGAGACTCATGAATGCAAAGTGCTACATAGGTGTGAACTAAATATATTATTATTGTGCTGCCAGCTCAGCTCTGAGTATTTGGTGTAAACATAACCCACCAATTAACTTTATTAGGAAGGAATTAGCTTTATTAGCTTTATTTCTTTGTTAGTTTCAGTTTGGGCACAGTAATGGAAATATCCTAATGTTAAGTATATGGTTTGCATAATTAATTCCTTCCAGCTTATCAACTGCTGGACAGTGTTCCCTTTTTTTTTTTTCATCCATGGGCAGAATAGATTTTGTTATGTGCACCATGGATGTTCAGATGTGCACTACGAACAGACACGCATCCTGCTGGATGTGGGTGACCCCCTAATCAGATGGGCAGCACCTGAATCTTTCCTAGGCAGCCGTCCAAGCACTCAGCTTACCGGGAACACTGCTTCTGGGGGTTGTGTGATAAGCTTCATTATACAGTGAACAACTTGCTTCGCTTTGTCACCTGAGAACTTCAGCATCATTCTTAACTTCATGTTGGTAAATCCAGCTCAGGACTGTCTACAGGACCCTCCCCTGCCCGCCCACGCGCCCGCCCACTGAGAATCTACATCTGTATGAACATAGTGTGAAAGCAATTTGATAGTTCTATCATGTGTCCTGAAGGGAGATAGAAAAGTAGCAAACAAAGAAATGGTGCTGGTGAGGGATGCACCCTACACATGGGAGGGATTGGATACTCTTGCATTTATAAAGTGTTATCTTTACACGCTTTGTGCATGTGTGTTACTTATGTGTCACATTTAACTGTGTCACAATTATTTCAATGCAGTGAAATGCGCCACAAGCAAACCAGCTTTCTTTGCGGAAAAGCTCTACTTGGCAATGAAGGTAGAGTATACTGAAAAACTTTTGTTGGGAGAGGGAAAACTTTTTAAAATATAGGGTAATGACAAACTGGGCCAGAGCATCCTGCCATGGCTATGTTTACACTATGGGATTTTGTAATGAGACTGACATTTTGTTGAGAAAATCTGCAGAGCATCTACATTCCCAAGATGACGTATTGACAGAACATGGCACTTCTGTCGACAGTGTTCTCCCATTCCCCTGTGAGGCAGGATGCTTCTCTTGACAGATTCTGTCAACAGAAAGACAGTCTGGAAGTTCCAGGGACCTTCTGTTAAAGACAGGGCTTCTGGGTCACTGGATAAACCTGTCTGCTGTGCTTCCAGTTGGCTATTTTGTCCAGAGAGCAGCCGGGCAGTCTGGCCACTCTCTGGCTACAGAACAAATTGCTTTTTCGATCCACTTTGTGGTCTGGCTGCAAGCTGTTGACAGAAGTTTTGTCAGAATATATCTGCTGACAGTATAGGTCACTCTAGTGTAGATGTAACTAAGGGGGAGAGAATTACCGTACACTTTCCTGGTATTCAGTATGATGGACAGTTCGAACAGGTAGGGCAGACCCCAAAGAGAGTGGATAGATGATGTAGTAGATTGGTGCAGAGCTAGTCTACAGAAACTAAGCCACTCTGCACTGGACAGGGAAAGATGGAAGGAAATAGTGAGAGAGGCATCAGACACCAACGGGCGCTGAGCCCACCGTTATTGAGGATGATGATGATGATGATGATGATTCCTGTATGCTATAAGGGGCTCAGGATTTTTTTTTCCTCTAGAGGAACTCACCTGCACCTACCTACATACAATGGACACACATAAAAAAGTTTATTTGGTTCAGTGATATTAAAGCTATATAAAATTTGGAACTCTCCTAGAACTGATAATGTCTTCTGAACTTTAAGATTGTGCCAGTGATATCTGTATCCATGATGCCTGCATCTGACGAAGCAGGTCTCTACCCACAAAAGCTTATGCTCCAAAATATCTGTTAGTGTATAAGGTGCCACAGGACTTGTTGTTTTTGTATCTAGCCAGTAACTTATGTGGACTTGGAGATCACATGAGACCATCAGGGCTACTGTACTAAGGAGGTTTCCCCATGACAGCACTTAGTAGAAAGCAAAGGAAGCCTTAACAGCATGTCTACATTGTCAGGAGTCTGAAAAGGGTGGAGTTGAGGGCATCAGAGGTCATGCAGGGCCTGTGGCCTGAGCCCCATGCTCATTCAGGCGGTGAATGGTCAGATGAATCCACAGCTATTTTTGATTTATGTTGCAACTGTTCGAGTTTTCCCCCCTTGTTTGACATGCAATTCCTTTCGATGTTACCATCATACAGGTTGTCAAAAATAAACAAATTCCACACTGATTTAAGAATGATGCTTTGTATGCCCATGTACTCATGATTTATTTTTAACAGGGCTCTGGGACACGCCACAAAATACTGAACAGAATCATGGTTTCACGTTCTGAGGTTGACATGAATGAGATCAAGGGATATTACAAGAACATGTACGGCAAATCTCTCTGCCAGGCCATCTTGGTATGTTTTTCCTTTCAGTTGAAGCTATATTAACTACTGACCGTAAAATGTTGTTGCAACCAGCTGGTCATGGGCTATCTGGCCATGCTTTAGGTCAGCAACTTTAATTCAGGTAAGGCTGAAAAATAGTTACCAGCTAACGTTTTTTCAGTGACCCACGTGAAAATGGTGGTGAGGATGAGCCCTTTCCTGGTTGAGGACCATATCTCCCGAAAGCCATTTCCAATGGCGATATATGGCACTATTTGGCAGTTTCAGCCTGTTGGCAGAAAGACTGAGTGGACATAGAGACTGACGTGCTTTCTCCTCCTGAGGGATGGTCCTTCATGAGACACAGGGGCTGGACAGAGCAGGAATGCTTGCACTGCTTCTGTTCTTGCTGTCAGGGTAGACAGAAGGTTACAGTCTTCAGGGCTGCCAGTTTGGCACTCCTCTGTGATGCCTTCTACTGCTATATGCCAAGTAATGGTAGCAGTGGTGACCCCAGGGTAGTAGAGAAGCAAGCTGAACAAGGTAACATCATTTATTGGGTCAACTTCTGTTGGCAAGCAAGACAAGCTTTCTGAGTTCCTGTGACTTGAAGAAGGGCTGTCCCTCTTACCAGTAGAAGATGTTACAGTAAGAGATATAGAGATACACATCTCATAGAACTTGAAGGGACCTCAGGAGGTCATTGATATTGCCTCATCCAACTTGCCTCTTTAGTTCATCATCTAAATTAACAAAAATACATCTGTGGGGAAAAAAAGGGTCAAATTAAAAGAAGCTGGATTCCCAGAGCCACAAAGCATTCTCAGCAGAATGCAGAGGATGAGATCCTTAGCTGATGTAAATCACTAAGTATGCTGGCTACATATCTGTCCCTGTGTCTTCAGGCTTACTTTTTTAAAAGGCCAAACTGGAATGAACTATGGAAAGTTTAAACAATCTCATTCTAGTATCACTGAACCTACCACTGCTAAATAACTTTTTGAGAGTTACTGAGTACTTACTGTCACAAACATAGTGATTGTAGAGGAAATATGCGTACATGCACTAAAACATCATAATCTTTACCAGTATCTGCCATCTCACAGACAAAATACTGCAGATGGTATAGCAATTCAATTCATTAGTATTCTTAATGTATAGCTATGGAGAATACTTTGTGTTAGGTAACATAATATGATATTGCTTTGCATTCCATCTTGGGGCAAAATTACCTGACTGCACTAGTAAATTGAATCCGATATGGAATATGCCATCTGAATCGGGCAAAGCAAAATCACACTTGCAGCTTGATAAATTAGATGCTCATGGAAATTGTATTCCAAATTGTTGAATTCTGTGAGCAGTTAAATTTCATTACCTCTAAAATTATTTCAAAAGAGCCCTTTGTTAACACCAGTTAGGACTAACCCAATCTTCTTATGTGTTAATTATAGTTTAAATAAAAATTGATGTTCATGGATAAAGGATGATTTTTCCATTTTACTCCTCCCAAAGGGGTTAAGGCACTTAATCAGGACTCAGGATGTTCTCAGCTCTGCCACAGACTCACTGTATGAACTTAGGCAGATTACTTCATGTCTTCATGCTTCAGTGCTCCATCTGTAAAATGAATCCTTTAGGACTTCACCCTTATCTATTTTTCTGTATATATACTGTGATCCTTATGTCTTTCACATGTGCTTAGTGTCATGCACTGAGTACTCTCATTAGCGTAGTGAAACTAACCATACAGAGTTCACCAAGTTAATCATGTGTGTAAAACCTCTGCAGGATTGTGCCCTTTGTTTGGGACATAAACAGTTTCTCTTATTAGATCTATATCCAGTGTCCAGAAGAATAGGGTCTTGATCTTAGAAGGGGTCTTTAATCAGAAATATAATAATAATTATATCGTTCTTAAATTAACAGGATGAAACTCAAGGAGATTATGAAACTATTCTGGTGGCTTTGTGTGGTGGTGACAACTAAGCTTCGTGTTTTGCTGACACATTCCAGCCTCGTCACGGTGGTGATCATGCCCTGTATCTCAGCTGTTTACAATACATAACATAGGCTTTATAAAGACATGAATCTCTGGTTTGGATGATGGTCCAGACACATATTATCTGAAAAATGTGTATTTTGTAACCTGGAAAATGTATTTTGATATAACTATTCTGTGTGGCATTATTAATCCTTTTTTTTTTATTTATCAAAAGCCAAAGAGTGTACTTAAACATTCTATTTGCATCAAAAAATTAAACATATACAATGTAGCTTTTTCTCTGAGCAAGACAAGTATAACTTTACAAATAAAATTAACCCATGAAGAGGTCTAATATGTCCTTTGTTGTTTCTTCACATTTTTATATCTGCTGTAGTTGCATCTAGCAAGTGAGAATGAATGAGAATTTAAAACAAAGAAGAGAATTTAGCTTCCGGCAAAACAATTAAATCCACAGCCTAAATCAAAACAGAAGTGAATGGGTTTACAGTATATAAATCAGCCTCAGAAGCAGAACACAGGGTTAACCAGCAGTGCAAAATATATATATATATTTATATATATATATTTAATTGAAATTGCCTGAGGTACTATAAACAATTCACGCTCAAGAAGCCAATATTCAGTGAAATGTATACTGCAGAAGGGAGCTTTTCAGATCACTAGACGTCATGTAGAAGCCTCTGGAAGTCAGAGGGTTCCCACCCCCCCCTTAAGGACCAACCCTGCAAGACCTTCTTGGGATGCCAGACATTTAAGCAATTTTGGACCTTCCAGATATAATGGAGGAATAAACTATTAGGACTGAATTCTCCAGTCTGGTCAAGCTGCACTTCTTCCAGTATGGAAGGTGGAGATAAAAGACTTTTATCTGTTTTGGGAAAAAGCAATTCTGGTCTTCAGAAAATCCACCAGTAGCTTAGTAAGACAGATTCATGGGTTCTTTTTAGTTTCCTTGGTATGTCCATGGTTGAGCCAGTGTGTTTTCCTTCAGTATTTCTCACCACAGCATAATCTTAGCTTTGCCAGTTCTATCCACAAAGTGTCACTAGCTGACCATTATGACTGCAAGAGAACTAATATTGAAACCATGCAAATACCAGAACTAACAGGGTCAAATTACATCTATAAAATTAAAGCACAATGTAAACCAGATCACCAGAGCTAAAGGCAAAAATCAAACAGACCAGCAATGCTATAGCTAACCTATGTGTAAACATAGCTCGAATATAACTAACTTCTATATAGAGAGTGATGAGTCACTTCAGTGTTTAGAGACTGAACCAATAATCCAAACCTACTGAAGAACCCACCAAGTTCTGCAGTTCTTTGTGTGACTAGGACAATTACCTTTGAACCCTATTTGATATTATATTTTGTAGTGGGAAGACAGCCTGCTTCTGTCTTCCAAAATCTTTGGTGGGCATATTATTCTGATATCTGGTGTTCAGGTGCAGTGGAGGTAGGTTGTTTATTTAAAATATAGGCCTTCCCTTTTTAACAGTAGCAGGCAGCACTCTAAAGGTAACTTCTTGTTGCGCTACTCTGAGAAACAATTAGGCCAAATTTCTGCTACTGGCCCTCTGGGTCCCATGGAATAGGATTAGCTAATCTGGAACAGAAATGGCTACCCTGTGACCAACCTCAGCTAGCCAATGTGAAGCAATTAAGTGCAAAATTTTGTATTCATTTACAGTGTTTAAACTAGTTCCAAGCAGCAAAACATTTTCATTTATAGTTTCTTGTGGAAAAAACACAAGACTTCAGAGTTTGCTTCTGTTCTGACAATAATTGAGCCAATTTGGAAATAAGAATAATCTAAGAAGCTTTTCATTACAGTTCTTTTGCCCCTCTCAAACACCCCTTCCCCATTAGTAATATGTCATATGTTAAAGCACAGGATGTGTAACAGGCACCTTTGCATTCCGCAGCTTTATGAAGCACACCAGGCTATCACTGCGTTTTGGCCCAAACTCTTAAAAATGTCAGGAGTAGAACAGAATTCAGAAAACAACATTGGGAGGCAGGATGAGTGCACCATCCAGCTTCACAGGCCAATACAAAGGAAGGGCAAAGCCATCCCACACCTTCCCCATCCCCATATCCTTTGTGTCCATCTCTGCCAATGATAGGAGGGACAGTCCATGCAATCTCACCACAGACAAGAACCACAACACTGTTTGTAGGATCAAGAGGAAAAAAAGCCCCTCTCTCCCACCCTGGCACCTACACAATGGACAGCAATGACCTTCTGGCCATAACCATTTGAGAATTCTTATTCTCATTCTTACAGTTTCTACACAACCTATTTAAAGCCTTGATCTTTAGTAATGAATAGCTACAGCTCTGTTTTCACTTGCAAGTCTGTGTTGGCTAACCTGAGCAATTCAAGGACATGTTTCTGAGCTGTCATTGAAATTAGTACTCATTGCAGGACAGCTATCACGAATTTGGGGTGTTGAAATGTAGACTTTGCCTCTACCAAGCTGGTGTTGGCTCCTGGTCAGGACTGGTGCTTCCTGTTGGTGTTTAGGAAACATACAAGTAGTTCTGTAAATAAAAAAGTTCATGCTGACTCATTCCTTCTATGCAATGTTTCAAAGTCACTGTGGCAAGCATATTATTATTTGTAGTGGGGAGGCTGCACCACTTTGACAACAGAAGGGTTAAAAGCAGGCTGGAAGGAAGCTATGCAAACCCAGCCAATCAGTTTACAGCTAGAGACAACCAATCAGGGCCAAGCTGGGCCATATAAAAAGGCTGCAGAGCAGCAAAGAGCTCATTCTTGTCTGGAACAGTGAGGTTGAAGGATGGGTTCCTGGAAAAGTTGTAGTACCTTGGACTGACTAGTAGTCAGTAGAGTGACTGAGAAACTCTAGAATGATAGCTGGCAGGCAGTAGGCCTTGTTATAAGGGCTGAGAAGGTGAAGTAGCACAGGGACCATAGAGAGGTAAGGGGGAAGAAAGGAGTGCAGGACATGACTGCCTGCAGAGGGTCTCTGGGTTAGGACTCAG
This sequence comes from Carettochelys insculpta, assembly GCF_033958435.1. Classification (NCBI taxonomy): domain Eukaryota; kingdom Metazoa; phylum Chordata; order Testudines; family Carettochelyidae; genus Carettochelys; species Carettochelys insculpta. The sequence continues at coordinate 23,496,131 of NC_134141.1, read as the reverse complement.
AGTAATTGGTGCGCCTGTGTCTCCTTCTCCCTGACACCAGACTGAACCACCACAGAACATGGCCTTTATGAATTGTAGCTTGACCTTGAGGCTAGGAGGTTGTCTTTGGGGCTGCAGATGGGTGCTCAAGTGGGTGTGTGGACTGAGGGCTGCTGATACCATCCTGCTTCCAGAAGTGGGAGAGACTGGATCAGCTGAGCATTGCCAAAGGGCGGTTTCCAGAAGTGGATGCTGTAGACAAAGAGAGTTAACTGGGGCTTAGAGCTGGAGGGTGAAATGTGGAGTGACAACAAATGAGACACCCAGCAGGAGAAGGAGCCTGTGAACAGAGAGCTAATTCATGGTGAGGCTATGCTGTTTAAATGTTACACTGGAGTTAAATTGTATAATGGTATTGGATTTCAGCCAAGCGTGAGTTACATGTAAAGAGAAACATAAGGGAGGAAGTCCTGGCCTCAGTGAAATCCATGGCAAATCAGTGGTGCCAAGAATTCAACCCCAATGATTTCTCTCTGTCAAAGTGGGCCCTTTTGGCTTGGTGTAAAACCACAGTTAATGTGCTGGCTGGGGTTTCCTTTCCTTAATGGGGTTACAATATATTCAATGAGGTTGTGTACAATTTAAAAAAAAACAACCTCTGTGAGGGTCTTATTTAATCAATCACCAAATATGGCAAGTAAACAAGCCTTGCGCTATTTTGCAGCTGTGCTGCTTTCCCGTATCTGGAGGTCTACAGTCTCTCCCCCGTTGGCTTGAAGTATCTCTCGATTTCTCTCTGCCTGGACAGCTCTGCTAACTCAGAGTATCCCTTGGTCTACCTAGCTAGAAACCTTCATAGTCTCTTTTTCTGGTCTCTTGAAGAACACACGCTAGGAGTAGCTTCCTCCCTGGGTTGGGAGGCACCTGCTTGAGCTGTGGCAACACATAAGTTCCAGGTGTTCCTTAATTAACTCTCTCACTTGCCACCTAGCCATTTACTGTTCACAGATGTATCTGGGATGGAGCATTCTCCTTAGCAGAGGTTGTTACAGGAAAGCTGGATGTCTGACCCCTCAGAGGGCTAGCCTGTGTGATACTGTTGAAAATGTATTTCAAACTGACTTATGTCCTAGGCTGCAGAGAAGCCAATATTCCTGTCTATCAGGGAACCTTCTCTTTTCTGGGTAGGTAGGTTGAAAGACTGAGCTAGAATAGTTTGGGGAACAAATACAGAATATTCCTCAATGTGTTTGCACACATCTGCACATGTATGTAGAGGGTGGAAGCTACACATGAAATCCCACTTGACCATCTGGGAGTCCCCACAGAAAGTCTGTGTGCACCTAAGTGTGTGCCTGCAGAGTTGCCTGTTTACTAGAAGATGCCATATATCAAACATTAACAGCATAAATTCTTCAGGAAGCTACAGCAAGTGTCACATTCTGCATGTTAACAGCAAACAAGGGGCAATGTGAAGGAAATGTTTTGCTTAATGAACAGAAAATGAAGATGGCATTCAATTTTTTTCCTTTCCTTTTGGTTAGCCTCCTTCAACTTTCTCTCTTGACAAACCAAATGGGCAATTTATGGCTAGCTAAGGCAGTATGAAGTCCAGTGTGTTGTTTAGTACTTTATTGGTAAACGGTCCCAAAACACTCCCAGGCAAGCCATCTGTCCTGTAAAGAGGCTTAAACCCGTGTAATGTATTCACAGCTGAAACGTGTATTGGTCCTAGATGCTTGACAAGTGAAATTACATCAACAGACCCAAATGTTGGCAACCAAGACACAAACAGCATACATGCTGTGTTTGACAGTCAGGTCTGTAGGGAAAGGAACCTGATTTCAATATTTGTGGTCACTTTGAAACGTTGGCATACAGCTTTGCAAAAAATTAACACAAAATATTTAGAGAATTTTTCTTAAGATCAAAAATAGCTTTTGTTTCATACTAGGCTGCATGACTGGTACCAGGCTTAGGTCTTATTTTTATTTAATTCAGCCTAGTTTCTTTCTCCATAACTATTTCTGTGAAAATAAACTTTACTTTTCTAGCTCATCAGGGTTCAACTGTTAACAGCCAAACACAAAAATACATGTTAAAAAGGTTTATTATAAAGCATAAATATAGACAATATCTTGTGAAGTCAGTAGAGGAAGTCACATGAATAAGGATTTCTCACATGAGTAGTGAGGGGTTTTGCAATTGTGGAGACCATTACTGTAGATGATATTCAACATAATTACTTGGCACTAAAACAACTTTCCTAAGGTTAAGGACAGAATTTTGCATTGATCCTACTCAGTAACTAAATTAGACGAACCGAAGTGTTAACTCTACTTGTGTCTGTTTTCTGTTTTGTTTCAAATGACCATTTATGTTTTTGGCAATCACCTCATTATCAAATATCCCATGAGTTGCTCAAGGCCCAGAGATGATGCATGAAGGGTTATATAGAGGCACAAATGGCTGAAGAATCCTGGGTTGACTGTTGCTAGGCTCCAATTATTCCTCCCAGGCTTTCACTTCTGTTATAGAAGAACAGTTTCTGAGAAGAGGAAAATGTGCATATTAGGCAAGAGGTCACTAGAACTACCAATGTCTGTCTTGATAACAATGCTTATTGCTAAAATAGAAAAATAAATTAATGGTAAGTTCCCAAGGCAATCAGATCAGAGTTTGCATTACCATTACATCTCTGTAGTTTTCCACTAAAAGATTTGAAGGATTATAGTGACATGCCAGGTAATTTTGAAATACCATAAACAGTGATCACCAGCCAGTAAACCAGGATCTACTGGTAGATCTTGGAGCCCCTGATGGGTGATCGTGCCTGGTGCTGTTGGGAGGCTATCAAGTGCCCACACTTCAGCTGCCCCTTTCTCCATTGACATGTTGCCCCTGGCTTCTGCCTTGGAGCTGCCTACTGCTTCCTGTGCAAGGTGGGGAGGCAGAAGATGGGGGGCACTGTCAGGTTGTCCCCTTCCTCTCCACTCCAGTAACCTATCTCCAGAGTGAGGGGGGAAATGTAACAGGGTTGGTGATGGAGGGAACTTGCTGGCAGCTGCTCCAAAATCTGAACATACTCAGCATACTTAAAGGGGCAGTGTGAATCTGTCACTCTCACACACAGTATGTCTGTCACTCTGACAAACCCACACTCTTTCACACTCACCTCCCAAACCAACAGATACTTGTGGTGGTGTTGATGTTACTTCTTTAAAATGTGTTATTTTAGGATTTTCTCTGGTCTGTGTATTTCATAAACTTAAACACAAGAGAAATAAAAAACTAGTTCTTTTGAGTAGTACATTCTAAAATGCTTAACCTGTTTTGGCTGTAGTAATTATCCCTATGGTAATTAAAATATATATTATATTTAGAATTTTGGTTTCTACTGGTAGTGCATTTTTGCAAATTGCCTTGATATCGATGCACATAATAAAATTAATTCTCTGTTTCTTTTTCCCTCTGAGGAACACTAATAGTCTGGGAATGATTTTGTCTCAGTCAACTAGAGGACAAGAAAAATGATGTTTAGAAAATGGAAAGTATTCAATAGAATGATAAAAAGTTTAGTTGATGCAGTGGGTGGCGAAATGTTTTGAAATAGCATTAGTTTATTCATTATTAATTGCCCAATGACCGTTTTAATGAATAGTAACAGAGAGGGAGGCATGCTAGTTTTTATACTATCAAACAAAAAGCAGTCCAGTAGCACTTTAAAGACTAACAAAATAATTTATTAGGAGATGAGCTTTCGTGGAACAGATCCACTTTTTCAGACCATAGCCAGACCAGAACAGACTCTATATTTAAGGCACAGAGAACCAAAAATAGTAACCAAGGTTGACAAATCAGAAAAATATTATCAAGGTGAGCAAATCAGAGAGCAGTGGGGTGGGGGAGAGGGGAGTGAAGAATTAAATAAAGCCAAAACAAAAACGCAGTCAAGTAGCACTTTAATTCGACACATTAACTCATGGTTTGAACTGGGATGGGAATTTCTAGGTCATTATAGGGGCTGTTATGCACACTTGGCTTTATCTAATTCTTGACTCCCTCTGACCCCACCCCTCTGCTCTCTGATTTGCTCACCTTGATAATATTTTTCTGATTTGTCAACCTGTTTTACTATCTTTGGTTCTCTGTGCCTTAAATGTTGAGTCTGTTCTGGTATGGCATGATCTGAAGTGGGTCTGTCCCACGAAAGCTCATCACCTAATAAATTATTTTGTTAGTCTTTAAAGTGCTACTGGATTGTTTTTCTAGTAGTAATGAAATGAGTGTTCCCATTTAATTTGTAAGGTTCAGCTAAGTTATTTTATGGACTTTGTGGGTTTGATTCTTTGCTGGTTTGCACCCTGAATAGTCATTTTCACCAGCACAAAGTAAGTTCAAAACACTAGTGGACGAGAATGTCAGCCCTCACTTTATGTTGTTGTAAATGACTGCGCAAAGGTAGGACAGTGTTACCAATCAGGCCCACAGTTTTCCAAAACATTCCCCGTTTTCAGCACTGTACCACCACCTAGTGGAATGTCTTCATAATAAGAAAAGAAAAAGCTCTGCTACTGCAGATATGTAAATACAAGTGTTTTAAAAGTCAAATGTTGATGAGCATCAGATGCTGTTTTTATACAACCTGCATGATAGACTCAGCTAAAATATTTAATTTACTGTGGAAGTTGACTCATTTCTATTTTTAATAATTTAATAGAAAAGAAGGAAAATGTGAATTTGTGTTAGATTAATAAAATCTAGCCAGCATCCAATTGTGAGTAATAGCTACTGTGGAAATTAGATAAATTATTGTGCAACAAAATATGCCCTGGAGTATCACTACTAGCTTAGTTAGAGCTGTGCTTACACCAGGACTGACTTTGACTCTGTAACTAAATGGAGAATGTCTTCAGTCACATGGGACACAGACAATATTAGAGATGGACATGTGGGATATATGTGTATTTGCAAGAGAGATTATTATGGGGTGTGCTTAGTATTTGGTTGGAGATAGATGTGCAGGTAGCTGTAATTAGCATTCTGGGGAAAATACAAGAAACTATACAGTGAGACATTTTATAGAATAACTTGTGTATTTAAGCTTTTGGAATAAGGGGAAGAAAAAGTTTATTCTGACTATTTAATATATTAGAAAAATACCAAAATTATGTCAAAGTACACTTAAATCCTCATGTTATGTACGTATATCTGTTCTGAATGCTTGAATAGAGACCAATGCCTTTCTGGAAACAAAACCTCCCCCACTCAATGCCCCACCCTGCCTCCACCTCAGAAATATAATTGTGGATTTTTTTTTTCCTGATAGTGTTGCCTTTTTGCATCCACCAGGTGCTGTACTGCCCCAAAATATTTTTGTGGTGGAAATATAACTAGATTCATTCCATTGTAAAAGGTCTTCCCCTCTGCCAGTTCCCTGTCCTACGTGAACATTATTTCATGTGAAACCGCTGGAAATCATGCACTGGGGCATGGGCTGGTTAAATATTTAAGAAGTTCAGCATCTGCCAGCCTGGTGTTATATATAAAATGTGTTTAGCTAAGTAAACAGCAGCTTGCTGTACTGCACATTCTTTCACTTACTGCGAAAGTAGGAGGATTTGTCAGTAAAATGGTTGTATTTTGACAAAACCCCGAGTAAATGTATGCTGGCTCAAGAATTTTCACCATAAGAACCTAAAATCTGGCCACAAGGGGAAAAAATATTTTCCTGCTTTTGCTCACTTTGTGCTGCTCAGGAGGTACAAAGCATCATGAACCCCCTGCATTTCCCCCTCTGAGGGTTCCCTGATGGGCAGAAGTCTCCAGTAGTGGAGCTTCTGTACCACCAACCCCCACAGCAGAGGTTGAAGGTTTCAGGAAGTTGATGAAATCTCCTTGATTCTTTGCCTGGCTCCCCCAGGGCTCTAGTCTTTGGCATTGAGCTACCTAGCGAATCATCTGCCTGCTGGGCTGAATGCTCCAGTGACAAGGTATTTGGTCTGTATGGTGAAAAACTGAGCTTGATGGGTTTAAAGGGTGATTGACAGCAACATTTTTTAAATTGTTGTCAGGAAGACATCTAATAATTGGTGAACAATATAGGTGTGCTGGTATGACCTAGTCTTTTCCTGTGGTCTCCCTAGACCAGTATTCTATCTGACAGCAGCCAGTACCAGAAGAGTTGGAAGAAAATACAAGAAACCAGGAAGCTAGACATTCATAGTATAATTTGTGTATTAGTAGTTTCTTTTTAAACTGTAGCAACCAGTGGCTAACTTATGCCGTGCACCAGCATGAAGGTTTTCATACGTTCAAATTTTCTCTTTTTTACTATAGATGTGGCAGCCCTTGTTTCTCATATAAATGTTTTATTGTTTTTCCAAATCCTACAGAATATCTTTTGGCAGTGAATTCTGCAAATTAATTATGTATTGTGTATAAAACATATTTCCTATTTTGAGTTTTAAAATGGTTTCCTTTCAAGTCTTTTCCTGTATCATGGGAAAAGGTAAATGGAATATCTGTCTTATATTATCTTCTCATTCATCTCTCTTCTAATCTAACCCCCAACCCATTTAATCATTCCATTGCTCATGTCTCATCTCTTCTATTTCTGCCCTAATTATTTGTGAAGGAGAAGAATGATAGGACAGGGGTTATGCTGCTAGCCTGGTATGTGGGATACTCCGTCATCTGCCACAAATTTCGTATGTGACCAAATCATTTTGTCTCTTTGTACTTCAGTTCTCCTGTCTATAACAAAGATAAACATATTAAAGCCAGGGTGGTACTCCAATATTTCAGGAACTGGGGTCATATAACTTAGGGCAAGGGTGGGAAAACTTTTTGACTTGAGCACCACATTAGAGTATGAAATTTGTATGGTGTGCCATGAATGCTCATGAAATTGGGGTTGGGGGAGTGAAGCCTCTGGCTGGGGTATAGGCTCTGGCGTGAGGCCATGGAAGAGGAGTTTGGGGTGTAGTAGAGTGCTCTGGGGTTAGATTGAAGGCTGGAGGGGGATCAGGGCTTGGGCAGGGGACTGAGGTATGGCAGGAGGTCAGGGATGCAGCTTCCAGGCAGTGTTTACATCAAGCAACTCTCTGAAGCAGCGGTATGTTCCTTCTCAAGCTCCTGTGTGGAGGTGCTACCAGGCACTCCTGCACACTTCCCTGTCCTCAGGTGCCACACCGGCAGCTTCCATTGGCCAAGGTTTCCAGGCAGTGAGAGCTGTGGGGGTGGGGCTTGGGATGGAGGCAGTGCACAGACCCCTGTGTTTACCCCTGTGCGTAGGAGCTGGTGGAGGAAAGGACATGTTGCTGCTACCTCTGATAGCCACATTGAGCAGGGTAAGCCGCTGATTCCTTTGTCCAGCTAGAGTGCCAGAACAGACCAAGCCCAAGCCCTGCTCCCAAGCAGGAGCCTGGGGGCCAGATTAAAATGGCTGACAGGCTGGATGTGGCCTGTCCCCTGTAGTTTACCACTGCCCCTGCCCCCACCCCCACCTTCAGGGTGACCCACACTTGATACAGCATTCAGGGTGAGGTTGTAGGGCTGTACATTTTCAGCATTACCTTCTGTCCCGTTCTTTCTATATTTTAACATAGGAGCCACAGTCATGCAATGAGTTGAGCAGGCAGAGTCCATTTATGCATCTGCCTGTGAATAACTTACTGTAGTAAGGTAACAGAGACACAGCTATGCTAGTCTGTATACTATCAAAACAAAAAAGCAGTGCAGTAGCACTTTAAAGACTAACAAAATAACTTATTTGTTGATGAGCTTTCATGGGACAGACCCGCTTGTTCAGATCATAGCCATACTGGTATGAAGTCTGTTCTGGTATGGCTATGAGCTGAAGAAGTGGGTCTGTCCCACGAAAGCTCATCACCTAATAAATTATTTTATTAGTCTTTAAAGTGCTACTGCACTGCTGCTTTTTTTTTTTTAAACTGTAGTAAAGAGGTCTTGTGCCTGCCTGGAGTGTATTTTTTATTTTTATTTTGTTTGGGGTTTTTTTGGCTACCACTATGCTCTGTAGTAGAAGGTTTTAATTATGTCAAAATACTTTTCAGTTCAGTTATAGCTGTTTATTACCTACCTCTTGTGTGACTAGTCCAAAGTTGACATGTCAATGTGCATTTCCTTACATTTGTCAACAGTGAATTGCATATGCAGTTGTGCTGCCCATTCACATCAGTTTGCTAGGTCTGTTTGGAATGCCTCACAGTCATCTCTCCTTAATTACTGTAAATATTTGGGTCACTTACGCGTGTTGCCACTCCCTTTTTCCCGACCATTGCTGACTATGCTAAATGATTATATTCCTGATGAAGTAACTTTGGATCTCTTCTTGTTAATTTTTATCCATGCTGAAAATGAGCATTTGAATTGACTTATTTTTGTCTTACATGTTTTCTAATTCTTGGCAGAGGTTTCATTCTCACTTCATTACAATATAGTTTCTTTAACAGCCTTTGCAAATAGACCATGTTATAGGCTTTTAGAAAGTTCAGATACTTTGTGAGTTATTTCTCCTTCAGCTACTATTTTACTTACATATACAAATGATTCTAGTAAATTGGAGAGTTCCTCCGCAGAAATCATTTTGGGTTGTTCCTATCATGTGGTGTTGATTTGGTATTTTATAATTTGATTTTTAATTATCATGTCAGATAATTTACAGAATATGTTGTCATAATTTTTTAAATTTGGGAAGTCTTGACTGCTCTCTAGGAAAGAGGAAATTAAGCTACAATTTATACTTGTGCAATGTTATATCAATATGCCATTTTTGTTCACGGTTTTCAGCAGAATTCTTTTATCAGAGTTTAGTTGTTACCTGAAATTATGGTATTTACTTCTGCATGGTTTAATTGAATTATATTATTCTCAGGGCTATTTGGAAGTTTCATTCTTCTGTTGCAGTTGTAGTGTTTGCCCTAGCACTGTATGGCTTTAATGATGGCGATGATAAATTTATTTGTGTCTACTTATGGGGAGGAGGGTAAAACCCTCTCTTAGAGCTAACAACAAAATGTGGAAACTAGTTTGTCAGAAATGTTTTCCTAATTGTTGCTGAAAATATTTTCAGCAACAAAGAATTTTCTAAGCAGCAGTAATGATCAGAGAATGTGGCAGCAAGATTATTCACCAACGGCCATGCTTTGCACCAGCTCCCTATGGCCCAGAGAATGTGATTCAGCTGTTAATAGTAGTAATTAAAATAATAAACTGATAAAAACAGATGGAAAGGTTTTATTGTAGCTAATGTTTAAAATTAAGCAAAAGATGGTTTTAACAAGATAAAATATGGGTGATCCAGGGGTCGAGGGTGGATGAAAGGATAAGCAAACACAGTTCAAAAAGCCGTAGGTGTAACTTGCCTCATCCTGGTTGTAGGTGGAACTGGGGTGGTGTTGAAATCTCATTTCATAAATGCTGTTGTGGATGTCGCCCATAAAGGAAAGTCTTAGTGTGTATCTTAGTTCTTAAGTCCACGGGTGAGGAGTGCCCCATAATTGGGGTCTGTCCTGTGTCTCTTCAGTCTGGTGACCTACCTGGAACAGAAAAAACCCAGTAGGCATAGTTCATCAGATAAAACAAGGCAGTGCTTCCCCTGACCTCATGCCTTGTCATCCTTCATGGTCCATCTGTGTTCTCCTTCCTCATCCCTCATTGTCTGTCAGGGATAGAGAGTTCCGGATGGAAGTGGGAGTATTGAAATGTTAGTCCGTAAGTGTCCTCCTGTGTGCCACCCATAAAACAAAGAGTCATGTCTCTAACAAAGTTCTGAAGTTCATGGGTGGGGCATACCCTGTGATGGGGTCTTTCCTGTGTCCTCTTCGGTCCTGTGGTCTTACTGAAAAGCAAAACAGGGAAAAATAGTCCATCAGCAAAAGATGCCAATGCTTCCCCTGACCTCATCCCTTGTCAGCTATCATAGACCCCCCAAGTCATCCCTTGTCATGTTCCATGCTATGTTCCAGAGTGTAGCCCATTGGGAGGGGTTGCAGATGCCTTCCCAAAACTCTGCCTTTGTTTGTTATCCAGGTCATCATTGTCATCCCTCATCAACCTGGTGTACTGCTGACGTTGGGAATGTAGTCCAGCAGATGATTCTTCACATGATTGTGATCCCACGGCTGTGGCCTTCCATGGCTGGTGACCGTGATTGTCTGTTTTTAAAAGCAGAGTCTCAAGTTCATCAGGAATAGATGGTGAGCACTTTCCCTGGTCTTGTACCTTGTCTCAGTTCATCCTCAGATTCCCTCAGTGACAGTCCGTTCTGGCATCGGTGGAGAGAAAATCTTCTTGTGGGAGGAAGTGGGTGATGCCCCCAGTTGTGTCCCTCCAAGACGGAAGACCTTGAGCATTTCTTTAGTGACCAAGTCCACAGTCTGCCAGGAAAGATGGCCAGCGCTGTCCCTGGTGACATCCTTTGGTGGCAACCCCAATCAGCAGTGATCTTTTTCCATTGGTGATCTGCTCTAGCACATGTGGGGAGGAGCAAAGCCTTGGGGTGTGAGGACAAACAGTTGAAGCCCCTGCCTGCATTCCTCCTTGCTGGGCAACCTAGGGGGGCTCTTGAGAAACAGAGGCCATAGTGCATCAGGGAAGGCAGTGGTGGCTGTCCCTGACCATCTGTCATTGAAAGTCCGTGTCCCTCAACAGTAGGTAAGAACAGATTGAATAAAGTAGAGAATTTTTGCAGCTCTTGAGTCCAGAGCTCGGAGCTCAACATGAGGTTGATAGGCTACTTCACAGGGTACCAATGCCATCTAGCTTTCCTGTTAGCATAGAATAAATAGTGTTTTCCTCGATGAGGATTTGTTAAGGTTCTAGAAGAGAAACCAATCAGTGATTATATCTTCTGTCCCCGCTAGATGTAGCTGTTGGTACATCTGGGAGAGTCTTTCCACTACCAGAAAATATTTTTCCCTTGCAAGGTTTCAGGGATTGTGTGAGGGACTCCATAATGTTCCTAAGTAAATCACTAAAGCTGCATTTACCAGTTCTCCCCTCCCAATTTAAAAAAAAAAAAAGGCTGTCAAAAAGTAAAGTGCAAAACTAAAGCCTGACATGAGTTCTCATGAATTAATTATGAAGTCCAATGCAGTGGTGTTCCAAAATAAATTAGGATATATGTTTCCAGCTGTCTGCCTCACATTGTAACTATGGCAGTGTAGTGCAGGTTTCTGTTGCAGCATCGATGCATTTTACATGGATAGGATATAGCAGTAATCCGATCAGCTGCAATTGCCACAATACTAGACAGATCCCTAAAAATAGAAGCACTCTGGTAATCTGTCTAGATAACTGAATTCAGTGACTATCTGGCAACAAATCAGAGAGTGTTTGCAGAACAGGATTTAAATAAGTCAGGAAATTTTGTTTGCATTACAGAGAACTCCATGAATGTTCCCATGTTCAGTGCCATGTTTTAATGGGAAATAAACTGAATTTTTGTCATGTACCCTTAAAGTTTTTCCCCCAATTAAGTCAACTACAGCAAAAACTAAAAGTCTAATAGTGGTCTTCTGTTTTTAATATATTTTGTTAAAATAGTTTAACTTAGAACACATTTAAAAGTACAACATTTCTTAGCACCTAAAATGTTGTGAAGTACCAGCCTAGACTCTGTGTAGACTTGTACACTGCAGTGATTGATGGCAAAATAAAATTTTGAAATTCTTGTGCAGAGAGAGACAGAGAACAAATGAGATGGTGGACGAATAATGCTCTGTTTTGTTTTCATATGTTAAGGCTTATCTGAGAATGGTAGACTGAACCAAAGCCATGTTACAAAGCAAAATCTAACATACATTGCATTAATGCTGGATCATTGACAAGGATAACGTTACTGGCATATTTACAAATGTGTACTGTTAAGATGTGTAAAGATTAGTGGTTTTAGTTCAGTGGAAATCTTTTTTTTTTCTGCTTTTCTTTGCAAGAAGGTATGGTGTATAGGTGTGCTTCGAAAATGAAAATTCCTTTGTTGTTCACAGTCACCTGACTGTGGGTTACAATGATAGGTACCAATATCTATTCATGCCAGTTGTTTTTATGTGAAACCCGGGTGTTCTTAATTAAATTTTTAAATTGTATTTTGTTCTCAATTAAATTTTTGCAAACACTGCATCAGAAGACCTGAGATTACCTGTGCCATCTACAGGACACCTATTTTAAACATAGTTACACAAATCCATCTGCCATCTTCCACTTTCTCTGGGATGCAGCAGCTCTCTTCACCTGCCTATTTTGGGAATTGTACCATTGCATCTTCACCTCCCATTTCAGGTTCCACTGTTTTATCCCCCAAGGCCAGGACCTTCTAACTATCTCTCACTGCTATTTGCCACCTCTGAGTCCCCAGCTGCAAGCAATACCCTGTGCAACTCTTGACATTAAACTGCCTCCTGGGCATCTCAATACCTATCCCCTCACCACTAGCACAGTTATTTCCAATATCTATGTTCATCACAGGTCCATCTACAAGCATCTTCAGTTGCTTGCTTGCAACTCATTTCTAATGATTCCGTTTATTGCTCTATTGCTGAGCCTGTAAATCATGTCTATATGCCACTCACCCTGGGCTCTGACCACACCCCTCTTCTACATCATAGCTTCAAACCACTATCTCTGTTCCCCCTTCTGACCTCACTGGTCTCATCTCTCCTTGTTACTTTCATCACTGACAGTTGTCACTAACTCTGCCTGCTCCTCTTCCTGGCACCATCCCTGTCACCTCTCTTCCCAACAGCACAAATCCAGGATCCACACCCATTCCTTTGACTTCTGTGCCAATCCTGGCACTCTGCACTTCCCATTCCCATCTTCATTTGTTTGTTCCCCACATTCCTAACCTCACTATCATCCTCCTCTGTCATGATCATGAGGGTTAGCCAGCAGCCTGGGAGTAAAAGGGTTAACCTCCTTAGCCAGGTGGGGTTGGCCTTTAGGATTGTAGATAAGAATTTCAAACTGGGACAAAGGAAATTTAGGGTAAAGTTTAGATAAATCCGTTAGGCTTTATTGTTTTATGGTTTGGGAAGTGGGATCTGATGTCTGTGCACTTTTTAGAAATGTTCTTTTACTCTCCTTGTAACTAAGTTTTAGGCCCATTGTGGAGACTCCCCATGTGTTTTACTTTGTGACTCATGTCATGGCTCCTTCCCCACTCTAGCAAGACAAATGCAGAAGTGGGGGCCAGCAAAAGTACCTCCAAACCTTATCTACCAGGTTTTGGTATAAAAACCTTAGATTTTGGGGATAAAATTCACTGCCACCACCCAAGTAATAATAAGGAAACCAGGGAGAAACTAATTGGGAAATCTTAGCCCCAAAAATATAAAGCCAGGACACAAACATTAACCAGTACCAGGTTAATAAAAAGAAAAAGAAAAAGAGAGAACTTTTATTATTACAACAATATTCGTGTTGCAAGCCTCATGACTACATGGAAAAGTCACAGAGTAGCCCGTGGCTACCCTGAGGTTATCCCTAACTTCTGATTGTGTTCTTCCTGTTCTCAAGCTGCAGAAACCTCTCAGACTAACTTCCTGTATTGTAAATTCATATTCTCCTGCTTCCATTCTGCCAACTTCCTGACTAAACAACTATTTCTCCATGAACTGAATCCATGCCCTTATGCTAGTTGCCATTTTGCCAGATCTGACTTGTTCCTCAAACTCTCACCTCCATTTCTCTCAGCACAATATTTTGCTGATTTTTTTTCACTACCAGCCTGTAAAAAATTGTGGTGTTGCATCAATTATCATCACCCCTCTGTCATATCCCTGTGTCATATCCTCTAGCATATCCATTGGGGGTATCCAACTAAAGTAAGTTGGCAGTCATACCTGTCTTGGAAGCAGTATCTCCAGTAACAGATCTCCTGACAAAGAGGTCATGAACAGGATACAGAAAGCTTCTCGGTCATTAGGAAAGCTATGTAACAAAGTCCTGAAATCCTCCAATACAAATCTCTCAACAAAAACTAAACTATATGATGCTTTTGTGCTCGCCTATCTCCTCTACAATTGCGAGAAATAGAAACCCATACAAATGGCATATGAAACAGCTAGAGGCATTCCCTATGTAGTCTCTGCACACCAATATGGGGATCCCCTGGAATGACAAAATTACCAGCTTGGAGGTTCTCCAAAAGTCAAATGCCATAATTTTCAGGTCTCTGCTGATAAAAACCCAGTGATGTTGGGTTGACTATATCACATAGGATTCCTGAATATTGACTCCTCAGGGGAAAAAAAGAAATTTTTTTCTCCGTGGAGAATTGGTGCAAGGACATAGAAATCAAGGCCACCCCGGAAAATTCAACAAGGACAGTATCAAGAACAGTGTACACATTGGTTCAATAAAACCAGATGATCTTGAGAAGGCTGTGTTAAGTAGGGCATCATTGCAGCACACACTCAGATTTCCAAGCTGATGAAGAGAACTGAAATAAGTGATTGTTAGGTACCAGGGAAAATCATGATGATATTACTGTAGCGACCAAGACGCTTGTTAATGACTTTATCTACCAAATATGTTCATGAGCATGCACATCAGGCTTTGGACTTCAGAGTCACTGAAGAATCCACAAAGAGCATGAAAATGGTTTCATTGAACCATGAGACTAACCACCCCCACACATACACAGCACCCACTGTGACTGGGGATCCTGTACACTACAAATAATGATCCATGGTGTCTGCTTCCAATCATCAACTGACAGATTCTTAAACACTGGGTTCAGGTAACAAAATATGAGCAGTGAGTTTTGCTTGTTTTTTGGTTGTTATGAAAAATGTGCAAGTTCACATTTGCACGATACCAATGACAGACAGAATGATGCTGAATAAGTGGATTTGCATGCATTTGAATTTTTATTCTTTAAATCATTTTAACTTGCTTTACTTTTTTCCTGTTGCAGATTTCCACTTTAGTTTGACTTACTCCTTCCATGGAACATTCAGATGAATAAGCCAAATGCGAGAAGTAACCAGAGCTGAGAAAAAAAGGTATAAAGTGTCAGGAAATGGGGATTTGGCATATATTTTTCTAAACTTTTTTTTTTATAGTGGCAAATACAGTAAGTGTTGACATCTCAAAGTCTGGCCTCCATTTCTGGACATGCAGTCCCCAATTGGTTTGGATCCATATGAATCCTTGAGTCCAACAGACTCTTATGGATGCAAATTATGGATGTTAAATTAAAAACTCACTCTTGGAATGTTCAGCATCTGCACAGCTGGAGCCTGGCTGAAAATTGTCCTTTCAGCATGCTAAAGTATCAACCTTTGAACCATTCTGGACACAGGGATCCCAGAGAGATACAAATACCACAGCCATACTTTTCTCTCAGTCGCAGTCCTTAAGAACATAAGAATGGCCATACTGGGTCAGACCAAAGGTCCATTCAGCCCAATATCCCGTCTGCCAACAGTGGCCAATGCCAGGTGCTCCAGAGAAGGAGAACAGAAGACAATGATCAAGTGATTTATCTCCTGCCATCCATCTCCTGCCCTTGTACTGAAGGCTAGGGCACCATACTTTACCCCTGGCTAATAGCCATTTATGGACCTAACCTGCAAAAATTTATCGAGCTCTTTTTTAAACCCTAATAGAGTCCTGGCCTTCACAGCCTCCTCCGGCAAGGAGTTCCGCAGGTTGACTGTGCGCTGTGTGAAGAAAAATTTCCTTTTATTAGTTTTGAACCTACTACCCATCAATTTCATTTGGTGTCCCCTAGTTCTTGTATTATGGGAAAAGGTAACTAATTTTTCTATATTCACTTTCTCCACACCATTCATGATTTTATATACCTCTATCATATCGCCCCTCAATCGCCTCTTTTCCAGACTGAAAAGTCCCAGTCTCTCTAGCTTCTCCCCATATAGGACCCGTTCCAAACCCCCTAATCATCTTAGTTGCCCTTTTCTGAACCTTTTCTAATGCCAATGTATCTTTTTTGAGGTGAGGAGACCACATCTGCACACAGTACTCAAGATGTGGGCATACCATAGTTTTATATAGGGGAAGTATGGTATCTTTTGTCTAATTATCTATTCCTTTTTTAATAATTCCTAACATCCTGTTTGCTAACATCCTTGTTCAGATGGGAGAATTTTTCACTGTTTCCTTTGCTGTATTACATATGTTGAACAAACTGAGGTGCAAGTTATATGCTTGACACAGTTCTTTGAAACTTCATTTTCAGATATTTAAATAGAAAAGTTGATGAGCTGACTTTAAAACATTCAGGTTGAACCTCTCTAGTCTGGCACACACTTGTCTGGCGACATCTGTAGTCCGCCATGCTTTTAGTTTGCCAGACAATTTATCATAGATGTGGTCAAGTTTCTTGTGGTTCATAATGTTTGTTTACAGCCACCAACCCTGTCTTTCGGTGCTCTGTGCCGCTATTAGCTGCTATTTACCCCTAAATGTCTACTAAGAGACCAGTAAGCAGTGGAAGTGTTAATGCTGATAAATAATATTGACCTCCCAAGGTCCAGCAAATTCTCTTGTTCAGCACCAGTCAGGTCCCAAGAGTGTGAGACTAGAGAGGTTCAACCTGTACTAACTTGGGGTGAAATCTGGTCCTATGCACATTTCAAGCACTATGCCTCCTGCACTACCTTTTGTAAAGGGGCTGCTCAGTGCAGCAAAAATAGGTCTACCCACAGGACTTCAGGCTGGGAATTTGCAACTGCATCAAAATGGAATTAGGGGAAAAAGCCAACTAATTAAACAGGAAGTTAAGGAGGGGCTGGAGCTTGACTTCTCCGCATGATATTCTGGGTAATTCAGTTAAGTCTGTCAGGACAACTTTATTACACTATTTAAATCTCATTTAAGCTTTTTTGTTGGGAGGAAAGGGGGTGGGGAGCAAAACGTTACTGTGGCAATAACACTAACAAGCTGTGAATCTGAGTCACCTTCAGAGCAAGTACTATCTAGTCAGATTTAGCTGGGATTTGTGTCTGCTCCTTCTGTATAGGAGGGTTTAATTGGTACTTCTTGTGTATACATATAAATCTCTAGAGAAATGAAATTCTTCCTTGCAGATCTCCATTGAAAAATAATGATGCTTTTTCTTTTTTCTTAAGATCAATATATTATTTCAGGTTCTTCTGGCTTTTACAAAGAATTAGTCATTTGAGTCACTTTCAGTGAAATGTATTTATACAGTTTCTCACCAGCACAGTCGTTTTGCTTCTTGAGCAGGCCTAATGAAAACCAGATTCATGTAATTTGCAAACAAACAAAATTCAGTTGGCTGCTTTTTGGGTGGTTTCATGCTGCTCATTCTTTGGGATTATTCACAAAATCATGGTTGCATTGGCAAATGTCATGTATTTGTACTAGAAGTGAGCACTTGCTTGCTGGTTGCACTCTTAGCACTCCTATTCATCATTCGCATCCACAGTCATCCTGTTAAAATTCAGTCATGCAACCTGGGAACAGAAACAATAACAGATGATGAGTCGTAGACCTTGAATCTTGAATAAATATGGTAAACAGTTGGTGAATAGTTCTTGTGAAAATTTGCTTACTTTTTCAGTGCATACTTAAAAAGAAACTACATTAGCAGAAATTCAGTGCATACTTAAAAAATAGAATACATTAACACAGCATGGCCTGTGAATAATTTGTGAGCCAAAAAAAGCTCTAAATGCATCAATTTCTTGACAAATATTTTTTAACCAGGTCAATTTTTATTCCCCAGGTTCAGCTCTCCCATCTCTCACATTGAGCACTCTGATCTCCCTTTCCTTTCTTTTTGTTTTCTAATTCTTTATTTGCCCTTCTTTTATTCTCTGGTATAGCTCTCTATCTTGGTCTGTAGCATCATGGGTGTACAACAACCCCACTGGCCCCATGTTCCCTTTGCAAAAGAGCCAC
The DNA here is from genome assembly GCF_033958435.1 of Carettochelys insculpta. NCBI lineage: Eukaryota > Metazoa > Chordata > Testudines > Carettochelyidae > Carettochelys > Carettochelys insculpta. The sequence goes on along the minus strand of NC_134141.1, from coordinate 23,478,233 downwards.
GTGAGCTAGGATATTCAAAGGCATGTAAGAGCTGAGCTCCCAGCTCCCACTGAATTGAAGTGTTAATGGAGTTGTTAACTTCCTTAGCTTCTTTTGAAAAATTTGGCTGTGGGGCAGCAACTGCCTGTCACCACGTAGGTCTGGCATGAGATCTGTGGGTGGAAATACAGACTTTGAAGTGTCTGTTACAGAAGCAGAAGCAACTTCAAGGAATTCACCATGTGTTCATTTGCAAGTATGTGAGATGAGACCCCAGCAGTCACCCAATCCCTTCTGAACCAGGCAGCCTGTGGAGCAGCAAGTTCTTCCACCTTGTAGGGGTCGCCTAGGAGGTGAAACCACTCTACTGGCACATCCTCATCATCCTCATTGCCCTTTCAGAGATGGGTTCATTTTGGTAGAAGGAGGGAATGAGCATTTGGACTGAGGGATGTAAAAGACCCTTTAATGGATGCTGTGGGGTTGCTGTGTGATGGAGGTCAGTGTTGGGGGCTTTTATACATTACCTCATCTCCTAACTTCTTATTCTGTTCTTTGATTTGCTTCTCAATATATTGATTGCTTCTTTTGCGCAGGGTATTATCCATCAATTATAACATACTAATATTTACAGAAACATTTGGCATCCTTATTTTCAAATGGTCTTTGAGACTATCTCCATGTAGAAGTGCACTGCAGCAATTCAGCCTAAAAGCACAAAGACATACATCCTACGGTGAGGTCTAATCCACATCCTGCCAGACTTTACACAGTCCTTGCATAGGAAAACTTCAGTTGAAGTCAGTGTAGGCTAAATAAAAGCCCACTGACATGGTAACAGTAAGCTTGGATCATAATATTTCAAAAGAGAAAAAATGGGTGGGTGTTATATCCACAAAAATCTGTGAGACTGTTAAAGGCAATAGAGAGCTGATAAACATTGTGTGATTAAATACTTCACTGTGCATAGTTAATTGTCCACAACCCCTTCTTTCCACCGACATGCCCAAAGCTCCCCTGCTCCCTGGCAATCTTGGCTGCTGTACTAGCACATTGGGGCCATTATCATTCAGTATGATTTATAGCAACTCTGAGGCACAGTCAGCCCAGGATTAGTGGGGGTAAGAGATGGCTAAGGTCCTCCTGAGTTATCCCATGTATTCCTAAACCACAGCTGAGGACTGGGGCTAGTTTTATTTCTGTATGTTATTTGGAACATAAGCACGAATACACCGTAGGGAGACAGATCATTCCCCACTGAAAATGTGTCTCAGGAGATTTGTGTACATGGTTTACTCTAGCAATAACACCACGTGCTACAATATAAATTGTACTTGAGACATTTAATTCTGATGTAGTCATTTAACAGTGAGGCATGTCCCCTTTAGAGAATTTTCAAGGGCACATGTCCAAATCAAGCATAGTTCTCCTAATGCGTTTTTGAAGAAGATGGCACTACCCTGAAGTTGTCTTCAGACCTAGATTTCATTGATTTTGATGGAGATGTATGTGAGACAGTGGGAGAGTGGAATCAGCCCCCTCCCCACAAAATTACAAAATCCTTACTATACACAGTCACCTAGCATGAGTAAGGCTAGCTGAATTGCTGAGGCACAGCCTTGCAGTGGTGATGACATCAGATGAAGGAACAGTTTCTCCTGAGGAAGAGAAGCCAGAGATGTCCATGTTGACCACATGCACTCACCCTACACATGGGTATGGTGCCCATTCTGCTGTGCTAAACAATGGTTTTGACAGTCATTACTTCTGAAATGCATCTGATGAATTTGATTTCTGTCTGCAGAAAAATAACTGACCTTCCAGAGATGAGCACTACCAAAGGAGATATCCTTCTTAGCATTTCCCTGAAGGTTTCTGCAGTCAGGCTTTGAGGCAAATAGAAGCCAATAAAGCCCACAGGAAATGCTATTTAGGGTACAATGGTTTATTGTTGTTTCTTCCAAATATGCAATAATCCCTATTCAAAAGGATGCTGATGTAACGTGGTCTGTTAAAAACAGAAGACCCCTATAAATATACTACGCAGTATGTATTTGAGTTTATTTGTATCACGGCCTTCTCTGAGTTTCACACTGGGTAAGGTGTACAGGAATTGGCTTTTTTACTATACCAAGTTCAAATAATCATGTCATGTTAGACTGGGGTGTGTGCTTATTATGTAAAGTGCTTACATACCAGGACTCAGTCTGAAACAGATACAGTGGTGTTCTATTCAAAGTGTCCACAAGGACCACTGCTGGAGTGGGACAAAGGAGGCATTTGTCCTATGGTGGTGTGATTTAAAAGGGCCCTGGAATACGGACCACTGCTACAGCAGCAACAGCTGCAGCCAGAGCCCTGGAAATGCACTGAGCAGCACTAAGGGCTGAGTGAGGGGGAAGGACAGCAAGGTCTGGGTGACATTGAGGGCTGACTGCCTCTAGCCCCATCCCTTCCCCCTGAGACCAAACCCCTTTTGATGGGCCTAGAGCCGATCTCTCCCCCTGCATTGCTTAGGGCCCAGCAAAGTTTTTCATCAGTCCCACTGGTTCTGATCCCAAACTGCTCTACCAGAATAGCTCGATGTTTCTTCTAAAATGGTCAGAAATGACACAGGTGAGAGCAGTGATGTTTAAAATGCAGCCAGTAGGCTTCAGAAGTAATGCATTCTGGTGAAGAATATGAAGGTTGATCAGATTACTTTTCTCTTCAAGCCAAAGGTTCCAATTCTTCTTTGACTTACACTTACAAAACACCAAGAGTAACTCCACTGAAATCAAGAAAATTGCATTAGTGTGAAATTGTTGTACTGGACAAGAAAATTAGACCCTTTATTTTTGATGGGATCTGGAGTCAACACAACATTGATTCATTATTTGGAATATTCTCTTCACAATATAAAGGCTAAATCCCTTGCATACATAAATGAAACACTAAAGTCTATAGAAGCTGTTGTACAGCATATGAGCCAGCAGCAGCTTAATCTGACTCTGATGTGTATTTTCAGATACTGCTAAATTGTATCTGAGGGGACCACAGGTTGCAAGGAGGCAATGAGATATTTTGTATGCACTATGCCTTTCTCAGGGTGTGGTTGTCCCTTCTCAGTTTGCAATGACCATGGAATTACAGTGGAGAAAGAGTATAAATAATTTACAAGACAAACACCATCCAACATAGCTAAACCTACTGCGTACCTTTGATCTGTGTTCTTGACATGCTGGTAAAATCCTGGGTGTCAGGCACATGAGAATAACAATACCCCAACAACAAAGGATTATTTTGTTATTCAAGTGTGTAAGCCAGGGTCTTGGTTTGAGTAAAAGATGGTCTAATCAGGGGCTAAAAATGGTCTGAGGTCTGCTTTAGTGTATGATAAGCTGGGATGAAAGTCATTCAAGTGTCTTCCCTCAATTTCATGCAGTTGATTGTAATGACTGCTGATTGTAACTATGTTAGAGCCATTGTACATTAAAAGAAATGTCAAAATTTGTATTGCCCAGGTGCTCACAGGTTTACAAAAACATTGGTTAGGAGTTGCAGCTAGTGCAGTTTACAGCCTTCTTAAATGTTAGAGTGGAAGACATTTCACCATATCCTCCTCCACCCCCACACCTCTGTTCATCCCCATACACCTTATTGTCATAACTGATTATTTGCTTTTATGATTTTTATTCTGTGGCAAGTTTTGCCATTTCTACTATTGTCCTTTACTAATGTCTGCACTGACCACAATGTCTCTTGTAACTTCAACTTGGCTCTCCAAGATGCCAAGTGAGTGCCCTGACTGGCAAACAGTACTGGGGTGGGTCTCTTTCTCTCTCTCTGGTTTTGACTAACTGACCCATCCTGAACATCTGAAACCCTCCCGTTTGAAAGTTTTGTCAAAACAAGGATGTTCTCGACAAGCTTTGGTACTGACGAGATTGCATTTTCCAAAGTAAAACCATTTAGGAAAAAAATTCCTGATCTCCAAAACTTATGTCCTCTACTCCACCTAGCCAAACTTCCTTCTCTTTTAATTTCTCCCAAGCTGATCTCCCTGAGCCAAATAAACATACTTTACTGTTTCCATGAATACTGAAGCCTCTAAAATAAATATGCAAAAAACAAAGAAAATTGTGTGTCTAACTTCATATATCTTTTTTTATTTCTCAAGAAGGGGATACAAGAACCAATATGTCTGGAACCTTTCTTAGAAATAACATAATGCTAACAGACTTTCACTGTTAGCAGCTAGACTCAAACCTGGGACCTCTGAAGCTTGATGCATGAAGTGCAGAAAATATTTTATAGTTGGTACTCTCCTTCCAGATGATATATCTCACACGGAGGTATCTTTCCTGGGGGAGGGAGTCTCAATTATTAGTAAGAGATAATAGTAACAGGAGATTAAATTATTAGAAATATAGATATCTGGGTTTGTGATGACAAGGAGAACTGCATAGTGAATTAACTACATGAATGAAAGTTGAAGATTTCCCCTACCGTGTGGACAGGCTTAAAGAAAATGCAGAAAAATAATTTCCCTCCACTTGAGTTTAATGTTTTCCCAACTTGAGACTTTATCTTCCTCGACAATTATGGTAAACATACATACCAATGACATAGGGAAAGGTGGTTAGTCCAATTTAGGCTTCTGGGTAAAGGACTGAGGTCCAGAATCTCCCTGGTAGCATGCCCAGAAATGCTTGCAGTACCATGCACAAGGCAAGTTAAACCAGCAGAGCTGCATGGATGAGCTGACAACGTAGGTGGTGATTAGGCTTAGTAAGTACAAGGTTTGTACTTTTGGGAAAGGACAAACCTATGTAGGTAGAACGGGCTCCACCTATACCAAAAGAGAACCAGGCTGCCTGCATATTAAAGTTATCCAAGATGGTCAAGGATGCAGCCCCATGTTCTGAGTGTCCCTAACATTTGGCTGCTAGAAGCTGGGGCTGGACTACGGCAGATGGATCATTTAATAATTGTCCTGTTCATTAGTAAAAAGCACATGGTGTTGGCCACTGTCAGAAGACAGACCTTTGGGCTAGATGGATCCTTGATTTGACTAAATATAGCTCTTCTCATGGGTCCCAAAATACACTCCCTCACTGTGTGACAGGAGGGAATGAATGCAGGGACCGCCTGCACCCTGATCTCTTAGATTCTGATTAGTTCACCGGAGATAGATGATCGGTAATTAGATAATCACACTGGCGAGTTGGTTGGAATGAAGAGCCAATTAGCTTATCATGACAAATCTGAAAAATAGGCACAGGAATGGGGAGCAAGGAAGTAGTAACACTGGTGAAGGGAACTCAATAAATGACCATGTGAATGCAAAACTAGGGGAATCTGGGCAGTTTCTGTGAGGCAACAGGACAAGAGTGAAGGTGTGTTCAGATGGGGAGTAGAGCACAAGAATTCATATTCAGATCTGGTATCTTCTGTCACAACCAGCGCTCTTAGCCTGTCCCAGTTTGTTCTCACAGACTATCCTCCCAGCTCTTCTCACCTGTTGCTCAGACTTCTGTGTCTGGACTCCAGGTCCAAATCCATTCAGAGTTTCCCATAGGAGCCTCTGACTCCACCAGCTGTGGACCCACACTCCCTTGATCTCAGGGTCTATATTCCTGGAGTCTGTCTTGCTCCTTACAGTTTTCTGAGCTTCCTCCATCTTCTTGATGCTTTCTGTTGATTCTTGTTGGAGAAAACCTCTAATCATGCTCCAGACTGGCTAGCCAGAGAGCTTGCATCTTTAAGGCAAGCCACCACATTTTCTACCAATTTTACCATTTAGGGCTTTAAATATTGGACAGATACTTCATCAAGCTTTTTGTATTGACCATCATCATTAAATGTTTGTGTTAGATTCTTTTCTGCAGCAATTATTCCTAGAGATGTGTATTAACACCTCCCATTCTGAATTCAATGTAACAATGTCAGACACCAAGCTTTATATATATGGGAACGAATAGGGCTAAAGAACAAAATATCCCTTTTAGGAACAAGAATATACCATCAGCATGAGCTCATTCTTGTCATTTTTACTGGTATTTTGATGTGGGAACACAGCAAGGTTGAATCTATTGTACTAACATTCCTCAAAGAGAGAGGGGGTGAATCAAGAACAAGTCCTATATAACAGAAGGGAATGATTTGTTCTTAAAGGCCTCCCATAATGTAAGTGAGAGAGGGCTGGTGTGTGTCATTCTTGTTAAACTCATCAGCCTCTTTGCTGCTTTTTATGCTGTGAATCATCCAATTTTCCTTCACTCTTTCTCCTCCCTCAGCTCCCATGAACTTCCATCATTCTCTTCCTTCTTGTTATCAGCCACCGCTCTATTCTCTCATTTGGTCCCCATCTTGCACTCTCCATCTTCAGTGTGACACTTAAAGGTTCTATCTTCAGTTCTTTACATTTGTCCCTCTGTTCAGTTTCACTGAAGGATCCCATATGCCTTCAAATACTACCTACATGACAATGATTCACAAATATACCTTGACGTCATTAACATTCTGCCTAGTCTTACCTATGCATCTATGGCTTACATAATTGTAAGTGTCCTGCTCCGGTTTCAAATTTAATCTCCGAACCTGTACTCTTAATGTTCCCTCTCAAATCCTCTTCTTCTCTGATAGCAATATGTATCAATCATGGCTCTCCATGTACCGTTGCAATAATAATGGATGAATTCCAAATTACACAGTTTGTTGTTGTTCTTTCAAGCCAGAACAAAAGGGAGGAAGTAAACAAACAGAGGTAGAACAAAGACTAAAGCAATATTTAAAACACTTTGCATCTATTGAAAAGCACTTATTGTAAGAGACTCATAAAGGAAGGAACTGCAAAGACACTGTTCACTGCTTTCTTCCTTCAAATATGTGATAATATAAGATTTTTATTTTGAGCTGATTTCAGGCCAGTTGAGGGCAAGAACAGAAGAATAGGACTTCTCAGCTATGTCTACACTAGAAAGTTTTGTTGACAAAACCCATGGAGCATCCACATCCCCATACCATTATGTTGACAATAAATTGACAGAACGCAACACTTCTGTTGACAGTGTTCTGCTACTCCCCCACAAGGCAGAATGCCTTTGACAGAATCTGTCAACAGAAAGCCAGTCTAGACATTCTGTGGGGGACCTCTGTCCACAGATAGCACTCCCAGGACACTGGGCAACTCTGTCTGCTGTACTTTCAGATGGCCATTTTGTTGAGAGAGTTGGCTGTGCAGTAAGGCTGCTGTCTATTGACAGAGTGGATCGTTCGTTCAATCCACTTGGCAGTCTGGCTGCAATCTGTTGACAGAAGTTTTGTTGGAAGATATATATCTTCCGACAGAACATCCATTGACAGATCGCTCTAGTGTTGACACAGTCAGAGTCTACACCAAAGCTCCGTGAACAGGTGAGGAGAAGTCTTAAGATGCCTCATAGGAAATCACAAAAAACTGGAAAATTGGCTGCAGCCTACATGTAAAAATCCACATAGCTTCTGTAATATCAAGCAAATAGGAAATAGAATTTTATCCCATTTCTTGTGCTTCTGCTGCTCTTGCTGCTAATCCTAGAGCTACTGGGAAACTGCCTACCTAAAGCACTGCCCTCCTGAATGCCAACTGTCAATTCTGACTACCTGATTTTGAAAAAGTGATGACTCCTGAGTGTCATGAAGGTGGCAAGACCAGCCTGCCTTCTTCCACCCTCCTCAAAGGTTCTGAATTGGAGAAAGCTGGGAATCAGTCTCAATAAATGTAGCTGGTGCGCTTGGAGTACCCCATTAGCAGGCATTTTAAATCAATAACATCTGTGGTGTAGTAAGGTAATAAACAGGTTCATCAGAATCTGGGCCTGAAAGATTTCCATGATGCGTGATCCCTGTGTTTATCAAATGCCAGGCAAAACAATCTCTAGCTTAGAGTCTAATACTGGTCAGCTCCTTAGGCATGCCTGGTTGGGTTTGGTTCACTTGAGGGATAACTTTTAATCTCTTTCATACTAGAATCAGTGGTGACTGATCAAGCACCTATAAAAAATAGTACAATCTCAGAATGATTCTAATAGTGCCGGCTTGAACTGCCTCATAAGTACCTCTCTGCTGGCCTGGGATAGCCAGATCACAGCATGTTCCAGCCACTCTCTTGGAACACTCACCGTTATATTATTATTTACAAAAATCTCTGAAATATTTTTTTTTCTTCTTTTCCTATATTTCTAGCTGCACACACTGGTTTTAGTTGTAGGCTTGCTCAGCACAAGCCCTGGAATGTTGGTTTTAATTTGCTTTAATTTTAGGGGAAGATTGAACATTTGTTTCAGTAACAAGCCACTGAACCACTACATTGATTCTGTGAATAAATAAGCAGATAAGCCCAGGGAAAAAAAAAGGCAGGCCAAATTTTGTGAACCTTGACAAGCATGCATTACATTTTTGCTGATTAGGAGAGTAAGAAAGATGGGGAATAATGGCACAGGCAGGAGCTGAGGAAGGCAACAAACCACCAGCAGACAACAAATGAATGTGGAAGACTGATTAAGCTCCATCCCATCCTGATGCACCTGCAAGGCATGCCTAGGGTAGAAAAGGAATTTAAAAGAGCAGCTCACTTGTTGGTAGACTGGGGAGAGAACAGACCTTCAGTCCCAAAGGCCAGGGCTGAATAAAAGCAGGAGTTTCTGTGATAACCACAATGTGAATGCCTCGTTCAGAGGGAAGGGAGGACCAGATTCTGACTTACTCCAAGAGAGAATAATATTCTACTTATAAGAAGCACAGATGATGGATTTTTTCAGGGGAAAAGGCAATAAACTACATTTATTGAAAATAGTTTTAAAAATAAACAAAGGTCCCACATAATCTTATAGCTACCAGTGCATTTTGACTTGAGTCAATCTAAAGGTCAGTTAGATTGATCATGAGTGGGGAGCTGGGTTCTGTTGGTCATGATCTCATGCTCTGAAGTTTTGCAGGACAAACCTAAGGAGCCATGGTGACAAACCCTATTTTATAGTTGTGATTTTCCATTTGAGTCTCTGGATTTTGCAATGCCATGCCATATTTGTTAGTTCCTAAGTGGTGCTTATCCCAAGTTTGTTTCCATCATTACTTTTATCAGCAGTTTGATAGTTGTTACTGGGAGTTTCCACATCTGGTTTCACCCTTCATGTATTGTTTTGCCTATGTTTTAGGATCATCAATCTGCCCTTTCTCAGTCATCATTGCTGTGTCGTGATAGTCTGACTGGTGCCTCTTGAACTTTTCCTTCACATTGGCCATCTTTTTGTGCATGAACTGGTCTGGTAAAGCAGTGACTTTAAAGTGGCTTGACTGGAGGGCCAGATCATAGGAAAAGGCAGGTCACTCCAGAGATGGACCAGCAGGAGACCTTCAGTAGAAAGGCAACTGCTTCACCATGCCTGGCCCCAGGGAGGTGCCAGGATTGAGTCAACCTCTTTGTAGTGCTAAAAAGTTGTTGTGATGGGTTTTGTTCATTGCAGCATGGCTGTTGCCATGGCTACCCTTCACCTTCATCATACACAATGACAATGACATTCATTCTTTAGGATTGACTCAGTGGTCTTTGAGGAGGTCTCATTTTGGGCAGCTGTGGAGGAGTCCATTTGGACCATTCTACTAGCTCTCCCCTCATATCACTGCTCCCCACAGTATCAGACTCATTTTGCTGTAATTTGGGATAATTCTGTGTGATGGATGCAGCAGGGCTAATAGCCACTGCAGGACTGAGGGCCTAGCTCCATGCCTCGGAAGGTGTGAGGCCAAGGTCAGTCGGCCCTTAGTGCTGTCCAGAGCATGTACTGCTCCTCCACGGCCCTCAGAATCCATGTGGAGTGTCAGAGTGGTGCTCCTGTGTCATTTTAAAAGGGCCCAGAGTTCCTGGCTACTGCTGCTGCTATTATTATGGCAGTGCAGGTGGTCAGGAGCTCTGAGCCCTTTGAAATGCAATGGATTTTATGAAATTGTCTGCCTGTTGGTGAGCCTGGATGTGAGAGATAAAGCTCAGTTATAATCCTCACCTCTCTGTCTTAGGGTTTATGTAATCATTGCAGTAATAAAGTCCCTACTGGACTTCACAGTGTCTCTGGCCTTTTTTCTTTTTCAAAGTGAACATTTTTCTGGGGATATGTTTTTTTGTGAGTTTTATTCTGAGTGCAAGGCCCAGAGAGGTTCAACCATATTATATAGACATAATGCTCCATTCACTCAAGGTCTGTGCCAGCATTTGGTAATACAAATCCTTTTGGAGAGCCCAATGATGGACTGTCTGCCTAGGGGGCTCTTCAGCAGTTCTAGGTAAGTATAAAATCCTTCTTATGGGTGTGTGAGGGGGGCAACAGACAGCCAATGTAGTGGGGTGAGACACCCTGTAGTGGGGTAAGTGCCCCATCCTTGCAAGGAAGCAGTTAAGGCAGGCTGGAGGGAGCCTGCACAGTACCCTCAGCCAATGAGTGCAGGGCTCCTGGGGGCACCAATCAGCGAGCAGAAAGCAAGCCGTGGTGGTGGATGGCACACTGGCCAGAGGAGGCGTATTGCAGGAGAACAAGCTAATTCCTTCACCAACCAGCAGGAAGTGCCATGGCAGTGAGTTTACCTCATGACAGTCCCCCTAACTGAGCAGCTATGGCTGGAGAGAGTGTGTAGGCAGGCTAGCTAGAGCATTTCTTTGGCAATTCCACTGACTAAGTTTTTAAAGAGAATTTCCCTGGGTGTTGGGCTGCATCCTGGATTTAATAGGTGATGGGCACATTATTCCTCTTAGCCAATTTTTCTGCAATTATATTAGACTATGTGCAGTCTGCCATAGGGTGACCATTCCAGCCTTGTCAGATTCAGGTGCTCCTATTCATATTCTCATAGGTGAGGTACTATGCTATAGCAAATTCAGGGTAAATGTCTCAGTGAACTTAAAAAGTCAGACGCAAATAGTGTGTCCATTTGAGCCTATAAACTTGATTATGCTGGAGGCTTTGTGCCTCATTTGGTTCACTGGCTTTTAAACGAACATTAACACATTCTCTTGGATGTCAAATATTTTCTGTTGAGGATACTCTGGATGTGCTAGACAAAGATATTTTAAGCAATGTTTCAGGTAAGTATTGTTTCTTCATTAATCAGTTTGCAAAGAGTCATTGTTGATTGGAGGTGGAAATGCAGATCCTTATTACCATAAAGCTAATAATCTGATACACAGAAAGCTTGGTAACGCTTCAGAAGAGTATTCTGAAACACATTCTTTTTTAATGCTACTTCGCAAGTGATCCTAGTTTCTCTGCAGAACACCCTTCTTGTACTAGTCATATGCTTGAAACTCAACCACCAGCATGTAATAATAGGAATCTTCTCCTTCATGACTCAACAGATTCAAGCATCTGCTTATTGCATTTTGTAGTTTCCCCTCTTCTGTTGTAAAATTGTTCAGCTCCCTGAGATATGCCCAGATACAGTACAGTAATTTGCATTTCACTAAAGGGTCAGGTTCTGTTCTCAAATACACCATGTAAGTGTCGAGTAGCTTCAATGAAGATAATAGTGTTACACTTTATTTACAGAAGTGTAACTGAAAGTTGCATTTGGTCTTGTTTTTAATTTGTAAAAAAGGGGGCCCACATACATGCACTGAACTGCTCTTCCATTTCTCTGTGCTTTCTAATGTTGTATTTGCCCATCTCTTCAGAGAAAAGTTACGTGCTGTTTCCTCTTAAACAACAGTCATGAACAGCAACGTGCAGAGGATTATTTAATCTTCCTAAAGACTAAGAATCCTGTCTAAGTTTCACACACACGATAATGTTTACTTGAAACCCTGTCTATTCATCTTAACTTGCTCTGTACCTGAGATAGAGTTTCCTATTCATTCACTAAGTTGCTTAAGTTTCATGCTGCTGAAAGCGAATTTGGATGCAGATCCAGCACAATTTGATATACTTGACCAGTCAACAACTGACCTCCCTCACAGAGCTCTTACACCAAAATAGAATAGTTTAAATCTTGAATAGCTCTCCTTTTAGTGGCTGTTCTGTGCTTGCTTCCTGCATATATTTGCCTCCTGTTTCTCACAGTAGTTGCAGCCTCTGTGTTATAATATAGTTGTAGAATACAGACATATTTGCTTTGAATGGACAGGTCTTTTATCAGGAACTATTTTCATGATCTTTGAAACAGAAATAAAGATACTTGCAGCACCTGGTTGACTACTAAATAAAGTTTGATTAATTCATTTAAATGTTGGGCAAAACATCTGCCTATGGAAATTTCCCCTGGTTGATGGTACAGTCAGCTTCACCAGGCATTGTTATTTTCTATATATTTTTGGACGAAAAGTTTATTGATGCCACTGAGCTTATGTTGTTTTAACTTCAACTGAGAAGCTTTGAGGATTAGGTTTAAGAAAATTAATATGTTTTGTCAAAATATTTCCAAATTCTCAGTCAAGGCTTTGTATTTAAATTTGTTTAAAGCATTTATTTTGGTAACACATCAAGTTACAGGGTAAGTAATCATCATTTAATATTCGTGTGTGGTGCTGCTAAGACGGATTAAATAAAGTTGTCTTTATTGAACTGTAGTGAGCAGAGTCTGTGACTGAAATGGAGATTTTAGTAGCCTGACCTGCAGCAGAGAAGTTTTTTTAAGCAGTTTTAGTGGTAGCTATTGGTCATTTAATTGAGGAAATGAGGCATCGGCTATTAAAATAAAGATTACATTAACACTCTTTATCCCTTCCTGCAGGTAATTTCACAGGAAAATTTTATATATCTCTGCTGTTTGTCATGTTGTCCCAACAAACGCATGGGATTTGGGTGAATTGGAATGGGCGGAATAGGTCCGAGTAGGGTATTTATAGCACAGATTTGTAGCCTCTGGGAAATCTGACTTTGTGGTTCCTAACTCCAGAGCCCCATTGAGCGCTTGAGCACCTTGCTGCTGTCCCTGTTGTTTTTTTGGGATGTGACATTAGCTATCATCACAGTGGCAGTAGACCAAGGACTAGAAGTTGTAGTGGCAAGGGAGTCACTTTCTTGGAGTCCCTTTGTCCTGAATGTCTGCTCTTTCTTCTGTACCTGTGACTGCTCTGCGGGTCTAGGGTATGACTCTGGCTTCCTTGCCAGTACAACTTCTAGTCCTTGATTTATTGCCATTGTGGATGACCACTATTGCCACATGCAAATAAATAGGCATCCCGCCAGACAGGATCATCCCTAGGGGGCCCAGGATTTAAGCACCAAGATGCTACCTCCACTCCACCCTTAGCTCCAAGGCCTTGCCCCATCCAGTCCCTTCCCCAAGTGTGCTGCACCCTTGGTCCTCTTACTTCCAGCTACTGCTTCCAGGCCCTTTAAGATGAGTGTTTGGGTGGCTACCCAGGAGAGATTCAGGTGCCTTCCAGCTAATTAGTAGAGTGCCCACAGCCATCCACAGTGGGCAGCTTGTTTCTACTCATGGTGCATATTCACACATGCCTGGGTGTACATAAGAAAATTTGTTTTGCCCATGGATGGACAAAAATAGAGGGAACAGTGCTCCTGACATCATGAAATGGCTGATCCATGGCAGGCTGTAGGAGCTGGGAGACAGAGGGAAGAGCTAATCAGTGGGGCCTCCTAATGGGCAGGAAGCAATGGGGAAAAGAGCAAGTTCTGGGAGGGAACAGCTGATGGCTGCTTCAACCTCGGAGTGCTGGGGGCCCCAAAGTATAGGGTCCAGGGCAGCCACCCTGAATTGTCGTACCTTAGGAATAGCTCTGCTGCCAGGCACACTTTTCAAGTACTGCTCTGTTAAGATATCAGTAAGCTTCCCTGTCATGTGACTTTTGAGTCTGCGCCCACAAGCTACCTAATTTATCAACTGCCAGGTAAAGGTATGTAGCTTTAATCCTGGCAAATAGGTTTCTTTTTGAAATTTCTGATAGTACAGCTCCTCTGACAGTCAACCTCTCCCAAACAGCAGCTTTCTTGGCTGGTGATCAGGCCAAATTTTCACCTGGAGCTGGATTGGCTGTTCATGAATCTCTACTCAGAAAACAAGCCAATCAGATAAGATCACAAAAACTGCCGTATTGGGTCAGACCCCAATGGTCCATCTAGCTCAGTATTCTCTTTCTGACGGGGCAATACCAGGACTTCAGGCAGAGTATACAGAGAAGGGCAGCTGGAATGATCAACCCATTTTCCCCTCCAGGTTTCTGGTAATCAGAGGTTTAAGGTTTCTCCAAGCACAAAGTTACATCTCTGACCATCTTAGCTAATCGTTATTGATGAATCTGTCACATTGTCTGGGATGGCTTACAAGCGTGTGTGCTAACCTCAGGGCAGAGTGCCAAAATACAGGGCAGAAACCCCACACTGACTGCGTGTGTTCTGTGATTAGATTTCATCAACCCAGTAACACGTGAACTCCTGACGCATTATAACTGTCTTACCAAGGAGTAATAAGTGGATCCCTGGAGCATTTTAGTGTATCTTCCCCTCAGGAAAGCTGGACTATTTGGTAGATGATCACTTTACAGCAAAAATCACAACCGCATTCAGATTATTCCTGGTCCCCAAAAAACAGTTACCTACATCAGGTCAATTTACACCTTAGATCTTAAACCAAAGACAATCCTGTGATCAACTACAGATATATCAACTGAGAAATGAAATTAGTTATGTCCTTGGTTAAAACCAGAGACAGAAACACAAATGTGTTATCTAAGCTTCTATAATTGCAGTTCTATGTGTCTTTAAGGATTGACCCGCCGGTTCCAAATAACCTTGGGCATCTTTTGCTTAAGTTTCGGAATCAGAGTCTTAACAGTATAAAGACCCTGGTTTCTCCTGGTCAGGCATTTTTACTCCTCAGAATTCAAATGGGAGAGATGAGTTCATATGCAGGCCTCCACTTCCTGGAGGGGGTGAGAAGCTCAGTCAACAGTCTCTGCCTCTTAGGCTACACCTCTAAGGACAACCTTTAGTGCAGGATGAGCACTATACTTTAAATCATGCTTCTTCTCCTGTTTGGTGAATTACATAGTCGCTGAGGTTTGCAATGCACACAGTCAATGTCACTAGCACTATTTTAACTATACTAAATGACAGATGGGCCGGATTGGTTTCCAACTATGCATTTATCAGTGTTCAGTGGGGCCCTTAGTGGGGCACTTGGTCTGCCAGTATCATAGAAACTGTCCTCCAGGAATTTGTCCATTTCTTTTCTGAACACAGTTCTATTTCTGGACATCACACTATCCCATCCCAATGAATTCCATAGGTTACTTATGTATTGTATGGGCAAGTACTTTCTCTTGTTTGTATTAAACATGCTGCCTTTTTATTTAATTGGGTGACACCTGGCTTTTGTATTATAAGAAAGGTTAAACACTTCCTTATTTGTGTTTTTCCGCATCATTCGTTATTTTATAGAGCTCTATCATATCCTGCTTACTCATCTGTTTTTTTAAGATGAATAGGCTTAATCACCTTAGTCTGTCATCTTATGAAATCTGTTCCATGCTCTTGACTTTTTTCTGAATTTTTCCCTTGTCCACTAATCTTTTTAAAATGGGGACACCAAAACAGCATGCAGTACTCAAGATGTGGGTGCACCAGGGCTTTATATAGTGGCATTATGATATTTTCTGTTTCATTTTCTCTTTCTTTCCTAACGGTTCCTAGCATTGTGTTCCTTTTTGACTGCTAGTGGGCACCGAGCTGGAGTTTTCAGAGAACAGACCATGGTTATGCCAATATCTTCCTTGAGTGGCAACAGCTAGTTTAGAACCCATCATTATATATATGTAATTGGGATTATTTTTTCTGCTGTGCATTACTTGGAATTTACCAAAGACAACTGAGTTTTCTCTCTTTCTGTCATTAATTGAGGTGTTTTAGCTATGTGCTCAGAAATGGCCAGGCTACTGTAAAGGGTCTTGTTTGGGTTTCAGTGTGTATAGGAAAGGTGTGTGACCTGCTGGTATATGGGCAGGTAAGTAAAGTTTCCAGCCATTGGCTCATGTTATACCCTCTGTCCGAGAGACTGATGAGCCCTTTATTAAATAGTTGTTCCTCAAGTAGGTTCTTAATAGACAGTAATCAAGTCACCCCTTAGCCATTTCTTTTTATGCTAAATTGAATGAGCTCTTTGAGTCTATCATTATAAGCAGGCCCACTAATGGGAATGGAGGAAGGGGGAGGGAGGAGACAGTTGCCTTGCAGCTCAGTGATTCAAAGGAGCCCAGTGTTCCTGGCCTTTGCTACCACAGCAGTGGCAACACCCAGAGCCTCATAGTCTTTAATTGCCCCCAGAGTGCCATGCATTCTGTATGGCTCTGAGGGCTTGAGGAGGGGACTGGATCACAGAGTCCTGGCTGCCACTAACCCCACCCCTTCTAGGCAAAGCCCTACCCCTTGCAGCAGTATAGAGCCGAGCACCACCACCCGTGCACACACACTTTGCCCTGGGGCCAACAGAAGCTGTCTGCTCTGCTGATTATAAAGCATGTTTCATAATCCTTTACTTGTCCTTGTGGCTCTTCTCTGAACCTTCTCCATTCAATCAACCTCCTTGAATTGTGGGCACCAGAACTGGACACACTGGTCCAGCAGCAGTAGTAAAAGTGGGCCTAGTACAGAAAATAATAATCTCTGTACCAAAGAGTACTCTGTTTTTGCATCCAGGATAGCACTAGCTCTTTCTGTCACAGCATAACACTGGGAGTTCACGTTCAGCTGATTACCCATCAGAATCCCACTTTTTTTTTTCCAGAGTTAGTTTGTCACAGTTCACCACATTCTAGAAGTATGGCCTATATTCTTTCCATCTGCTTTCTACATTTCACCATATTAAAATGTGTATTGTTCTCTGTGTCCATTTTTTCAAGTGATGCAGATTGGTCTGAATCCATGACCTGTCCTCTTCATTATTTACCACCTCACTGTTTTTTGGGGTTTTTATTCTGTCATCTGAAAACTTTTAGCTGTGACATATTTTCTTCCAGAGTGTTGGCAAAAATGTTCAATAGTGTAGTACCAAGACCCAATTTCTGTGGTACCTCACTGGAAAAAGATACGCTTTGCAAATGATTCCCCATGCACAATTATATTTGGTGACACACGAGTTAGCCATTTTTAAATCCATTTAGAGTGTACATGTTTATTTTATATCATTTTAGTTTTGAACCAAAATGTCAGAGGGCGCCAAATCAAACGACACACAAGTCTAAGTACATTGTCAATACTATTACTTTTGTCAACCAAACTTGTCAGCTCATTAAAAAAGTTAGTTTGACAAGATCTATCTTCCATAAACCCAGGTTGATTGGTATTAATTACATTACCATCCCTTAATTCATTATTACTTGAATCCCATGTCAGCAGCTCTATTATCTTGTCCTGGATCAATTGCAGGCTGACAGACCTTTAATTATAAATGTTGTTCCATTGCCCTTTTTTTCCCAAAATTGAGGCCTTTGCTTTCTTCCTACCGTCTGGAACTTCTACAGTGTTCAAGGCTTGTTGAAAATCAGCATTAATGGTCCAGCAATCTTTTCAAACAGCTCTTTTAAAAATGTGAGATACAAGTTAACTGGACCTGCTGATTTAGAAATGTCTGAGTACAGTAGCTTCTGTTTAACATTCTTCAGAGAAACTAGTGGAATGGAAAGAATGTTATCACTATGTTTGAGACTATGGTCTGGTTTCCCCCCAAATACAGAATGGCAATATTTATTGAATACTTCTGCCTTTTCTCCATTATTGTTGTTGTGAAGGCCAAGAAGAAAACAGGGTTCCAAAAAGAACTAGATTAATTTATGGAGGTTAGAATGGTCAGGGATGGTGTCACTGTTTGCTAGAAGTTGGGAATGGGTGACGGGATGGATCACCTGATGACTACCTGTTCTGTTAATTCCTTCTTGGATACCAGGCATTGTTCCCTAGTGGAAGATTGTATAGTAAGTTAGAGAGAACTGTTGTCTGACCTAATAAGGCCATTCTTAAGTTCTTATAGCTATTTCTACCATTTTCATGTAGTGATGAAGAACTTACTATTATGAAGATTTTTGTTGTTGCTAATATTCTATTTTTTTTAAACACACACCTTATTCTTATCCTTAACTCTACTGGCCATAGATTATTCCTGATACACCTTTGTTTTCCTAATTCATTTTCTACACTTCCTAACTTTTGATTTATATTCATTATTATCAACTTCCCCTTTCTTCCCTTTGGTGTATATTTATTAATTTATTTACAGCTGTGTTCATTTCACCTCTAAATCATTTTTAAACCAGCATGGACTTCTTCCTCGATTTTGGCCTTTGGGGAATATAGTATGGTGTCGCATGATTCCCAATTATTATTCACACTTTTAAATTCTTCCCAGCTGATTTGGCTGATGGTTGTCTTCAGCTTTTTGAAACTGGCCCTATTAAAGAGCACACTGTGTGCGTGTGCGTTGTATACATGATTGGTCTAAGCTTTGCATGTAGTAAATGTGATCATCTTGGCCACTTGTACCTAAGCTACCATTAATTATTGGTTCTGTGGTCAGTTCCTCTATATTTTCAGACAAGGTCTTATAGAGAATTCTCCTATTTTGATTTAGCAAATTGTCATCTATAATATTTTGAAATTTCCAAGAATGTTTTAAGACTGGCAGCATGAGAAGGCCAACATATGTCACTCCATGTCCTCACCATGCCACACAGGTTTTTCCCCCCTACACATTATAAATGAATACATAAGAAACCAGCCCTACTGGCCCCTAATATGTTTTGGTGGCCTACAGAAAATATCAGCTAGTACCCCCATCTTATGCTCTTAGGACATTGATTTGGGAAAACGAGAGATGATTTTGAATGATTAAGTTATCAGTGTCTTGGAAACAGATGTCATTTTTGACAGAGTGCCATCCCCCACCTTGTTTGCCCACTTGATCCTTTTTATAGGTTATCATTGATTTTAACATTCCAGTTGTGTAAATCACCCCACTAGGTTTCAGAAACATTAGCTAGATTGAATTTATGATGATGGAGATGTGCTTAATGCAGAGCTTTTTTCGGCAGAATATAAAGATGAGACACTGTACAAGAAGGAGTTGATGCCAAAAGAGTGGAACAAAGTGATACTTTAAAATACATTGAATCACTTGGGTATTTATTCAAGAGTTCTGAAGAATGTTCAGTTGAGGCACTAAGCAAAAGTATGTAGTCTATCACTGAAGTCTGTTAACATACCATAAGATTGTAGGGTAGCCAAACACATGCCTATCTTTAAAAATGAAAGTTCTAGAAATCTGCAGTGCTTAAAAAACAAAAACAAAATTAGTTTGTATTATGAAATGACCAGAACATACTACTAAAAATATAATCATGCACTTATATGAATCGGTAATACACCCTCATATGCAATATATTTTTAATCATTCAATTTCAATAAAGACATAGCAGAACTAGAAAGAGACCAAAGGAGGGCAGTCAAAATGAACAGAGACGTAGAAATATTTCTCTATGACGGGAAGATTAAAATATGAGGACTGTGTATTTTATTGAAAAGAACAGATAGATATAAAAATAATAGCTATAATAAAAGAACCAGGCATATGCACTTAAATTATAAGGGAAATATTTACATTTGATAAAAGGAAATATTCTTTATTTACAATATGCATATTTCACCCTATGTCCAGAGTCATGCTAGCTAGGAAAACATTCTGCATGTTTCAGGATATAAAGCAACCACTAACTGCTAGGTATTGGGAAGAAACTTGCCTCTGAGTTGTTACTGTATAATTATACATTTAGAGGACTTCTTTCATCCTTGTTACATGAGTTCATATTAGCCTTAACGGTGTTGGACACTGGGTAGACTAGAGCAGTGTTTCTTAAACCTTTTGACACCATGGAACATCAAACTATATATATATATATATTTTGCAGAACACCTATGAAAATGTTTTTAAGTTGTCAGACCAAAAAGAAAACAAAAAAACAAACAGCAACATATACAACAAAACCAAAATGAAATAATTTAATCCAGTATCATAACGAAGAAGAAGTAACATTGTATCTGGTTTTAATAACACAAAATATATACAGGCTGTGTATGATATAAAAAAAGCATCACACACTGGTAGCACACCTGCGAGTTATTCACACTGGACTGGGGGACTATTGGTCAGTTTCAGAATGGCAGTTCCTCTCTTTCCATCTAATCCTTCGTGGGAGGGTATCATGTCTGTACGTTACACAGTAAGGAATTTAGCAAATATATTTAGCTTGCAATAAAATGCACCCAGTTTTCATTCTTCTCTTCACAACCTTATTTACAGTATAGTGGGACTTTTGAGTGAAGGAATGGCAGTTAATAAAACATTTGATGGGTATTAATTACTTTCCACTTAATTACCTGCCATGAGGATCTTGTTGAGCTATTGATTACTGGCAAACATACATCCCACTGGGGATAGTGTGATTTAACTTCATCCAAGGAGTCAATTAGCCCAAGTAACACTGGGAGAGCTTGTGCTCTGCCTCAGTAGCTGGGGTTTCTTGCCAAGAATGGTAGATAAGCCATTTATTTGTTCATTAAAACACAGTACTACTGTCAACAGGAGGCACTTACCAGGTGTTGTTGAGATTGGTAAAATGTCACTCTCTTTTGTCAAAGATTAGCTTCTTCTTTTAGTCGCAAATTGGGCAAAAAGATCCCCTCTAATCTGAGAACATACATGAACCTGTTAGGTCAAGATATTAACCCTTACATGTGTAGCTTGTTGTATGTGAGAACTTCAGGTGGAATCCATTTTCAAAGATGTCAGAGAACAAAAATGTTTCAAATGACATCATGGGATAACCACACCTGTAAAATATAGATTTTAATGGCAATGAAATATGAGGAATGAACCAGTGATGCAACACAGAGTAGCTATTTTCTATAATGTACAGCTGAGTTTCAGGACTGACTACTAAAGTGCTACCCATTGTCTTCTGCAGCATTTGAAAATGTGGGAGATCCTTTTTACTTCCATGAGCTTTGATTTAATATTAGCTTGTAGAATGATGATTCAATGCTACTGTGCTTTATCATACCTTATGGCTGGGTGTACACCAAACAGTTTTGTCGACAGAAGGGGCATTCTGTCGACATAACTCAGGGAATAATGTTCACACACTTAAAGCATTCTCTCGACAGAACTCTGCATGTTCCTCGACAGTATTATCCCTCAAAAATTTGAGGCATAACAATTCTGGACAGAATACTGTCAACAAAAGTGCAGTGTGGACACTTCTGTTGACAGAGAGCGCTTCTGGTTGCCAGGAAGCCCTCTTTGCAGAGCTGCCATTCCATTATCTGGCACTAGCAGTTCTCTGTTGACAGAGCAAGTTGCGTTGTAGGTGCCATCCATCAACAGAATACTGTCGAGATTTCCCTGTCGACAGTAACGTCTGTCGACAGATGCTTCTAGTGTAGGCATAGCCTATGGCTGTGTCTACACTTGCATATCTATTTCTATAGAGGAATGCATGTGTAGACACAGCCTATAAGTCTAAGGAAATAAACCAAAGAGTATTTAAAGCAGCCTGAGTATGCAGCTTCACAAATGACAAGGGTTATCTTACGAAGGTATTGGGTTCTTTGGCCACCACTATTACAAAGTGTTTTTACTGAACATACAAAATGTTGGTTAATGAGCATACTTGACATGAGAGTTATTTATTAATTGTTAATGTAATTAACAATTACACATTAATGGGAAGTGTGTTGGCCTTCTAAGTTGTCATGGTTAATATGAGCTAAGGCCAATCATTCAAAGATTGTGGGTTCAAATTCCCACCCCACACATCACTTTATCATGGATTTTAGGGGGCTGGACTAGATGACCTCCTAAGGTCCCTCCCAGCCCTAGAATTCTATGATTCTGTGATATATCAGAGACTGGGACAAACATGTAAATGATGTGTTGAAAAGCCAATGTGAAGTGAGAATCTGAGAGGTAAAGTGAACCAACAAGTGCCATAAGAAATGAATAGCATATCTTCTTGACTGCTTGATTAGAAGGATTAGACGCACAGCTCAGAAGTATATGTAGAGGACGTGTCTTGATTTCATAGCTATAGGGTCAGTTGTGACTTTTCCCTGAAGGGTATGTCTACACAGCATAGTTACTTTGAAAATAAGTCGTTATTTCAAAATAGCAGAATAATTTTGAAATAGCTGTTGGCATATTTCAAAATAGGAAAATCTCCTTCCATGAGGAATAGCATCCCTTTTAAAATAGGGACTGTGTAGACGGAATAGAGCCCTTTGAAATAAGCCATAGTGCGTCCAAGGGCTCTATTTTGAAATAGGCTGTATTGTGTGTAGTTGCTCTCTTTTGAAATAGCTAAAGCCTGTTTCAAAATGCATGTTGTGTATAGCAGCATTATTTCAAAATGAGCTATTGCGGAAAATGTCTTCCAGAACATCTTATTTCTAAATAACGTGACTGTACAGACATATCCTAAGTGAGCAACAACAGATAGTTATGCAGCTCTGAAGGCAGAGCACAGACCAGATTCTAACCCAGAGTCACAGCGTGGTCCCAAGCTCGTGGCATGGGTTATTGATTAAAACCATGTGACCACAGTATGATTTATATCATATCTATGCTGATTTTTGTAGCTGGCTTAAATCTAATTGATTTCAGAACCCCAAATCAACCATTTAAAAGTCCTGCTGGAGCATCTTTGTTTAGCTTTGCTGACAATGCCTGCATGAAAATAAAATGGTACTGTTTGGTGGGGTGTCCATCTCATACAAGCCTTGAAGAGGGTAAAGTGGCCAGGGGGCCAATTAAGTGCCCTGGTGGCATCTGGAGGAAGAGCCAGGAAGCAGGGTTTAATTAGATGAGGCTCAGCTGGATGGAAACAGGCGGGGCCTTAATAAAGCCCACAATCTGAGAGCAACTAGGAGGAAGAAAGGAGTCTTCAGGTTCTTCTTGGAAGGTACGTGAGTTTGAGCTAAGTCCAAATGTACTTCCCTGGGAGGACAGAGTTTAGGCTGGCATACCCTGGAAGGGAGACATGCACATCATGCCGTGGACAGAGTGTCAACTCCTGAATGAGGAGCATATGGAGTTGCAGAGAGTGATGGTGAGACTGCCAGAGGAGAGTACGGTGCCTGGAGAGGAGCTAATTCCCAAAATGTCCAGGAGGAGGTGCCCTAGCCATGTGTGGATTCTGTGACACACTGGGAACAGAATCATTCATTTTGATCAAACTTTCAGATCCCTTTTTGAAATCTGATCCATAGGTCAAAATAGCAGAGAATCCTGCAGGAGGAAGAACTGATTATATAATTGATAGGTCTGTGTTTGTGATTACTATAATTCTATGATGCTTTTTTCTCCAGTTAAAAAGTTATCTTATTTTTCTAATTTCTTCCCTTTATCTTTTGGTAGAAGGATATAAAATTCATGTAAATGTACATAATAGTAATGATTGAAAACTTACTAATTTTGCCATAGTGAATAGATAATTTCAGTATTTGCAGTTTTCTCTGTACTTAGTACATGGAAATAACTACAAGTACTGTAAAATAACACAAATACCAACTTTATTCATTACATTCTTGAAAACAACTGGCAATGATATGAGTGATATCTGTAACTGCAAGAGCCTTTTACTAACAAAGCGTTCAAGAACAAATCACAAAAGTACTACATAGCAGCTCCTTCCATCCAGTAAGACACAGTATTGATTCTTTGCTTAGCATCTTCATTTGCTAACAAAAAGCATTCACTTCCCATCCTATAGACAAAAGAAACATGAGGCAATGGCAAGGGATGAGGAAGAAGCACCTTTTGAAAAGAATAATGTATCAGGTTCTGGTGCTTTGCCACTCTTTGCTTTTGGGTTGAATAACCTGGCTTGCCTGCTCTGCCTCTTCATCTGCAGTCCACCAGACTGGACGCTCGCAACACCAAAGAACTAATTAGGGCTGAGTCTGACTGAAATTTCCAGTTCATTGTGTGAACAATATTTCAGGTGAAGTATTTTCAGTGTAAGGACACTCTGTAATGCTCAATCAAAAATATACAGTTTAATCCAAAAGATATGATGAGCCATAGGAAAGGCATTACCTTACTTCTAATAAGTACTTAGAATGAAAGATGAGAGAACTCCATTTTTTTCTCCAAACTCTCCATGATGTCCTCTTTGTTTGCCCCAATGGGGCAGGCCACATATTTTTGGGAAATGCTACATTTGAGCAAGATTATCATAATCTATCAACGAAACTGAAAAAAAAATCCCGTAGATTTGAATGTGAGCTAGGTCGATAACAGTGTCTGGTGTATAACAACAAAGCTGATAAATGTTTAAAAAAAACCTCACACCTGTAACCTAACAACTTAACAGAAATGTTGGACAACTATTTACCAAGCTTATGAATAAATAATACACTGTTTAAACAAATTAGTTCATGAAACCTGTATTTCTCCTTCAAATTAGGGAAAACTTGCTAACAACAAATGGATACATTAATTTGCATGGCTATTTATAAATAATCTTATGGACCTAAATTTCTAGCTAGCATCCTTCTTGCAAAACCAAATATTTGAATTTTACAGAAATATTTTTATACATTATAATTATGCAGCCCAATGACTAAAACATAAAACACTGTCATGGCTTATTCAGCCCCCTGAAATCAGAGCGAAATAATGGAAATGGTGACGTGCACATGAGGAAGCGCAGTCTATTCTGATGGTCCCTTGCAGCATGTCTTCATAACATGGGGCAGTGATTGATCCAGCAGGGGTTGATTTATCACATCTAGTATAGACATGATAAATTGATTGATCTCCTGTCAACTCAGCACACCACCAAAAATGGAAGAGTGAGGGGAGTCAAGGGAGAGTTTTTCTGTTGACTCAGGGTGATGTAGATCCCCATGATCTGTAGCTCTGAGATACATAGGTTTGAGATATACTACTAACTTAACTCAAATTGCATTGCTTATATCAACCTATCTCTGTAGTATAAACCTGTCCTATGGGCAACGTAGTCCATACATCATCCCTTGTACTGGGACATCTAAATTACATCTAATAACTCTTAAAGTTGCCTTTGTGTTTTATTTCAAAACTAAGCAGCACTTCAAAAACTATCCAGCATCTAGTCAGCCTCTCATGATAATAATCTGGAGATATCACTGTGCAGAAAAGTCTGATCCTTCCTGATATGGAGCAGTTATTTGTTCTGGCCTTATCTAGGTGTCTAAATGGATATCTCAGCACTGAGATCACTTATGAATCACTAGAATTTGCATTTACACATTTGTAAAATCACAAATTTCTTTTCACTAATTGTTCTCGTGCAAACATTGAGTAATTACATCTATTAATTAACCACTGTAACTATGGTTATGCAGCTGTATTATCTTTAATAAGTCTGTTCTATATAAGTCCACATTGTTGGCCACTTTTTCAAAGTGCCTATGTGCATGCACTGATATCAGCATCAGCATCATCAACCACCATGGGCTCAGCACCCATCGGTTTCCGATGCCTCCCTCACTATTTCCTTCCATCTTTCTCTCTCCAGTGCAGAGTGGCTTAGTTTCTATAGACTGGCCCTGCACCAATCTACTATATCATCTACCCTTTCTCCGTGGGGTCTGCCTCTCCTATTCGAATCATCCATTACCAGAGTCTTGATTTTTTCATTCATCCAAATAGCTGTAACTTCCATTGAAAAACATTCTGCAGCAGGCTCTCTTTTGGCTGTATCTTCCTATATAATTCCTCATTGGTGACCTTCTGCATCTATCCTATTCTCAGGATTTTTCTATAACAACTCCTCTCGAATGCCAATGTTCTTCTCTTCGAATCTTCAGTTATCACCCAGGTCTCAAGTCTGTACAAGATGCTGCTGAATACAAGTTTTCAAGTAGCTCAGCTTTATTTCTAAACTAATCACTTTGTTTTTCCAGATCATATCCACCTCCTTCAGACTTGCTCTTGCTTTCACAATTCTAGTCACTATTTCCTTCTTACAGTCTAGAATATACCTTATGTTGATCCCCAGATGCATGAACTTTTCTATGTTCTCTAGTTCAAACCTGTCTACACTTATCTTCCTTCCTATTTCCTTATCAACAAATACCATTGCTTATGTTTTATCAATGCTCATAATCAGTCTGTGCTGCTTCCTTTCCTCATTTAGCACCTGCACTGTTCCTGCTAGATTCTCTTCATCTTCTTCAATGATAACTATATTATCCGCAAACCTGAAGTTCCTGATTCTCATCCTGTGCATGGATATCCCTTCTGCCTCTTCCTTCATCTTGTCCATTGCTCTCTATAGGCTCATGATGAAGATACTCGGCAATATCAGATCTCCTTATCTCGTACATCTACTCATTCTTAACCAACTTCCCAACTCCCTGCACATTCTCACTGCTGCGTTCGCATTGTCATTGATATCCTTCAACAACCGTATTTGTCTGCTATCCACTCCATGCAACTCCAACACTGCTAAAGTCACTTTCTGATCTGTATTGTCAAATGCCTTCCGAAAAATCAATGAAGCAATTGCAGATGTTCTTTGTTTTTCATTGAGCTTTCTCTGCTGTCACTCTTAGTGCCAATATCTGCTGTGTGCATTAATATAATGTCATTTATTTCAATGGAGTAATTTTTGGTTTTCACTAACATGAAAGGAGGACCAGGCCCAGCTAGGTGGCAAATCATGTATTTTTCTCATCCATATGGCTATTTATAACCCCAGTTGGCTTTTGAGCCCACATACCAAATTCATACGGATGCAGAAGCTGAGCGTAGCCCCTATATTTGTGCATATGGGCCTTCTGATAAAAAAATTTAGTGTTTTGGGATCACTTTACTTCATATACCGCTGAAATGAAAACACATCTAAACTATTATTATTCAGGAATATGTGACTAATGCAACCTTGATCCAAGCTAATGGTAGGCAACTCTTATTATAGTGAAGGATTGTGTATTGCAGTAAATGTCTTCATAGCAAAGAAAAAAGCCACTAGAATCTCTTGAAGTCTATTTTTCTCATACAAAGGCGGTATTGCACTGGAATATTTGTAATTTAAAATACAACAATAAGAACATACTTATTCCCACCAGAAAGTTAAACTTGTTTCTCTCTTGTCTCTCACTCAATACTTTGTTAGAATGGAAAGTCACTTGTGAATTCACTAATTTAATCTGAGGAAGTGGGTCTTACCCACAAAGTTCATTACCTAATAAATTTTGATAGTCTTTAAGGTGCTACAGGACTGCTTGTTATTTGTGAAGCTACAGTCTGACACAGCTACTGCTCTGAGATCATTCAGTCCTTCGTGTGATGAAAGTGTCACTGCATCCTGTCACTAAGCTGTAGCAAACACAGAGGTAAGTAGGGCTGAAGACAGAAATGACTAAAAACATACTTCTCTCTTTGCCTCAGGTTCGTGGCAGTAAATTACCTTGCTAAAATCTAAACAGTTGACCCATTTTAGTTGGCAGTGGTGTTTGTGTGTATGTTGGGGAGAAATTACTTAGTGGAGTGTTGTGCTTTAATGTGGTTAATGGTAGTAAAAAAAGGAAATGGGACCTTGTTTTTCTGCTTTTTGCTCTAAACAAGGTTTCAGGGGAAATTCTTTGAAGTGCAGAGATCTAAGATGGCCAGTTTAGAATCTCCCCTGAGGTACTACAGAGGAACAGTAAGTATCTTTTAATGTTTGCACTTGGAGTAAATCTTTCAGGGCATCAAACAGTGTTGACAAACAAGATAAAAAGTGGATTATTTAAGGATAGTGCTGCAGATAAAATAGAATGTTCATACGACTTGTAACGCTGAACTTGACAATTGTAGATATGATGGAAGATTTTACTGTTTCTCTCTCTCTCTCCACACTTAGAACAGAGAAATATATGACCATTTAGGACCAGAAAGAAACAAGCAGTCTTACAGAACAGTAAAGAGACAAATTTATTTTTTAGTTAATGAGCTGTCCTGGGTAAGACCCACTTCTTCAGATATGAATAGAAAATACGAATCCAGAGTTTATATAGCAGGAGGAGAGGAAGGGAGGGGAAGGAAAGACAAAAAAGTGGGTGTAGGAGTCAACTGTCACTAACAGGACCAGTTCAGATGTTTCCCTTTGTAATCTGGTGTTAACTGGAGTTTATTCTCAAGTTTGACACTTTGTGCCTATGTCTCAATAGAGATGGCAACTACCTTACACATTAAAAGGAGAGTTTCCCCATCGTTGATATTCATAGTTATCTCAGGCAAGACTCTTAACTTAAAATGCACTTGCAGTAAGTAATTTTCTTCCCCCCTTCCCCACCCTTTGCCCCCCCCCACTTTCTGGCCATGTAGCTGATTCATTGGTTTTCATTTCCCTTTTTCAATCTTTCTGTGAAAGTCTCAGTGTGCCAGTTTACTTTAATCAGAATTTCCACATCTGAAGAAGTGTCCCACAAAAGATCATCACCTAATAAATTACTTTTAGTCTTTAAAGTGCTACATGACTGCTTTTTTGTTTTGTGAAGATACAGACTAACACAGCTACCTCTCTGACTATTCCTGCAAATATCAAAGGTGGGGAAATTGCCCTTGCATTGAGTGAGATAATTGAGATCTCTGTTAAGCCCATGGTTAAATGTGTCAAACTTCCAAATGAATTCCAATTCAGATGTCTTCCTCTGCAACCTTGTGATAAAATCCTTTTGTAGAAGAATGGCTACTTTCAAAACCCATATTGAATGTCCAGTGAGGTTAAAGTTTTCCCCTATAGGCTTATATGTATTCCAGTTCCTGATTATGGATTTATGTCCATTCATCCTTTGGAGCAGAGAATGTCTAGTTTCTCCAGTGTACATGGCAGAGGGGCATTGCTTTCACATGATGGCATATATCACATTAGTGGATGAACAAGTGTATGAGCCCCTGATGGTGTGGCTGATGCGGTTAGGGCCAGTGATGGTGTCCCTAGTATAGATATGTGGACAGAGCTGGCAATGGGGTTTGTTGTGGGGATAGGTTCTTGAGTTAGTGTTTCTGTGGTACAGTGCGTGGCTGTCTGTAGAGAATAGGCCTGTCGCCCAACGCCTGTGCCACTGAGGCATCATGTTCCAATACAGATTGTAGATTGTCAATGATGCACTGGACAGGCTTAAGCTGAGAGCTATAGGTGATGACAAGTGGTGTTTTCTTATTTTCCTTCTTGGGGCTACCATGAAGTGGGTTTTCAACAGTGCCCAGCTCTCAATCAGGCTCCAAAATATAAGGCTAACGCATCAAGAGATCAGCCCCCGGACTGAAACCATGTCCCCTTAAAATCAATGGGAGTTTTGCCATTGGACTTCTTGGTGACAGGACGTCACTCCTTATATGCAGAGCTTCTTAAAAAATGGCCACAGATACCTCACTGAATTTCTAGATAGCGAGCACTTCTGAAAATCCTGTATTTACTCACGTCTCACTCTCTTTTGAGAAAATGGTTGTATGTGTATGTAAACAGAGGGGAAAAATGAGCCATAGGATTGCAGCATTAAAAATGGCTCATATATAAGCAAGACAAGGGCAACTGAGATCATATCTTTGACTGGATCAGCTTAGTATCAGTGAGCTAGGCCATCTTTTGGAGCTTATACAGAGCTCTTCATATAATAAGAGCTGCCAACTTCCAGGAGAAGTTGGTTTAATAAAAGATATTACTTCATCCACTTTGTCTCTCTAAACTCCTTGGAGCAACATGGCTGCAACAACACTGCAAACAAATATAAACAACATTTCAGGAGTGCTGTCAAAGCACTGGTCATTTTCTGGTAATTTCATAGCTGTTCAATAGCAGTATCAGAAGTTCAAAAGTGGGTTATGGATTTTAATACTGGCATGATAAAAATGACATACCCCAATCTTTCTATGTTTGATTTTTCTTTCCCCTTTTCTTTGAGGATATTTTTAGTTGTAAAAAATCTTTATTATGAAACATTTTGGATTGACTCCACAGTTAAGACTGCTCTGGAATTTGTGCTTAATGCAGAACTAAAACCCCTCCATTTAAAATGGTAAAGACTGAGTTCCAAGTTTGGAACAAAGACTCTCCATAGAACAATATAATTAGCATATGTATAAAGCTACTTAGAGCATGGGGCAGGGGAATAAAGACTTCTGAGGTGGAAGTTTTGGCTTCTGCAGTTGGCCTGATTTCAGAGACTCAAAGTTGTGAGAAATAGTATGAATACTAACTTTAAAAATCGTCAAATGTCTGGATTGTACAGCTATCATTCTTGGTGGCCATTTTTACACATGCCACTTGTTCTGGAAGTGGCATACTAATGAACAACCTGGAAAATGCTAATGAGGTGTGGATGTAAGTTTCTGGTCATATGATTCGGAGTCCGGAAGAAGCTCTTCCAGATTCCAAAATAGCTGTGTAGAAGGGCGGCCCCCCGGGGATCTCCCCAGAGGAAATCCTCCTTCCGGAAGCCCCATCTTCCTAATAATTTTCAGGAAGACAGTGCTTCAGGAAGGAGGATTTCCTTCTGGGAGATCCCTGGGGGGCCTGCACTTCTACACGGCTATTTTGGAATCTGGAAGAGCTTCTTCTGGACTCTGAATCACATGACCATATTCTAATATGCCAGAAATTTACATTTGCATGTCATTAGCATTTTCCAGGCTGTTCATTAGCATGACACTTCCGAAACAAGTGGCATGTGTAGAAACAGCTATCGAGTGCTGGGAAAGATGATTCCTGTGAATGAGTAAATCTCACTGTCTCAAAGCACTCACATCTGAGCCTAACATTCGGCGTATGAGGAGTCTCATTGACCTCATGGAGCTACTTGTCCTTGCTCCTTTGGGCACAAGATATTTAAATATATACGTAAGTTCCATCAATATCAATGACATATAAGACCATGCTTAATGTTAATAATGTGCTTAAGTGCTTTTCTGAACCAGTGACATTTACAGGTACAGCAACTGAGCATAATTTAAACTTACAAGAAACAGCTAGGTGAATTTTTTTCAGATCAAAATTTTTAAAATCACAAATAGCATATTTTCAAAAATATTTTTGAGATTGTTTTAAAAAAATGTCTCTAACAAAGAGTCAAGGTGGATAAGGTAATACCTATTATTGCACCAACATCCCTTGGTGAGGGACAAGCTTTTGAGCTTATGGCAGAAATGGCATTTAATCAAACAATCAGGAACATTATCTATTTTGCTGTTTGCCAAATTGCATTTTGCACAGGTACATTGCTACAGTCCTTAAAATAAAGCCTTTTAGCCAATAAACAAAAGTCCGTGAAGTCACCAGGAAATGTTATAATGAGCTTTTCAGAAAGAACCATAATGCAAATGAATATTTAAGATTTACAGTATGTAGTGATATGTACTAAAAACTTGGAAATATATTCACTGTTTTGTTTTTATCGCATTCAATTATTCGCTTTCAGCATCTATGATGTTTTAACATTTTTATGGAGCATTTACATTTACATTATGGTGTTGTGTTGCATACAGGTTCAATTGACACAACTTGCTTATCTCACTAGCAGTTAAGCCACTATGTAGACCCACCCTCCTAAAAAATGCCGCCAATGTTCTATCACATGCACACCATGTATTTTTTATGCTGCATATTTCACAGAAAACATTTCAGAAACATTCCAGTGAATTTTAATGTCTATTTTTAGTTTCTAATTTTTGTACTCTTCTGCCTGCCACCCAAGTATCCTGAGATGAGCAGCGTGCTCTAAGGTAGAGGGCAAGAGAAGTATAAATCAAGACATTTGATTTCAGAATTGTCAAAGGCTTGCTTTTCTATAGGTTGCAGTGTAGCAGTTTTAAGGTCAGGCATCTAGGAACCTGCCAAGGTTTAAAAACAAATGATACATGTTATTGGAAAGGGAGTCGGTGCGTTTCCTCAATTCTTTCCACTAGAGCTGTACTCCCAGGACCTGACTAGCCACAAAACCCATCTAGATCTCCATCTGAAGGGGAGTGAACAACCTTGAAAGAAACCTCATGGAAAAACTTGCAAAGCCTCAGGAAATACCACAAGGCTTGTGGGGCAGATGATATGTATCCCCTTTAGCCTTATTCAGACCCACTGCCTTCTAACATGGTTATTCCCCCCTACCTCCCTGCCCGTCGTCCCCGCAAAGCAGAGCCAACAGCTTATAGCCTCAGAGGGTAGCAGTGTTAGTTTGTATCTTCTCAAAACAAAGCAAGCAGTGCTGTAGTACCTTAAAGACTAACCATTTTGTTTATTAGGTAATGAACTTTCATGGGAAAGACCCACTTTCAGTTCATAATCTGATGAAGTGGGTCTTACTCACAAAAGGTCATTACCCGATAAATAAAAATGGTTAGTCTTTAAGGTGCTGAAGGACAGCTTGCTTTGTTTAACATGCAGCATTGTTTACAGCTTATGTATAGAAATACTATCCATGGATCTCTAGAGTCCCAGTAAAGGTGCTATGAAAGAGGCAAGATCTGCCTGTGCAGGGCCCCCTCATTGAATATGTCCTGGGGACATTGTGTGACCATTTGTTTTCGGTGAGGCTATGTCTAGATTGCTGGGTATTGTCGATAAAATGGCTACCTTGTTGACAAAACCTGCAAAATGTGCAGATTGCAAAGCCCATTCCGTCGACAGTAAGTTGAGAGAATGGAGCACTTTTGTTGACAGCTGTGCCATGCTCACTGCTGTCAAGAGATCTGCCAACAAAATGTGGGTCTGGATATCTGGGGGCCTTCTGTCAACAGAAAAGGCCTCTGGGACACTGCAGGTGCCCTGGCAACCACTCTGTTCACAGCAGTCAGCACTCTATGGTTCCTGTCTCCAGCCCTTCTTAAAGCTGGAGGGAGCCCAGGAAACCTGTGGCAGGAAGATGAGAGCAGTAGAGGCACACACTGCTGTTTAAATGCTCTTGCAACTGTACCTTCACACTGAGAAGCCATAGCACTGCCACAGGGTGGATGTAGAGTGACAGTTGCAGGCCTGGGAGCAGTTAATGTCCTGCTGTGATGCTATCACCAGTGGCTGGTGGGACATGTTGTCCTAGCCACTTGTGGCTGCCCCTGTCATTCTGCATCCACCTGTCCTCCCACATGGCACTCTGGAACTCCACCTGATCCCCTGGGTGATGTCCATGGCCCCTCGTCTGTACACCCAGACCCCTCCATACATCCATACCTCCCACTGGTCCTAGCCTTGCCCTGATGGGGCCCCAACTCTGAGGCAGAAGGGGATCCTGATGCCAATGCCACTTGGGGTCCCACTCCTCCTCAGGTTTGCGGCCACCTGTCCCAAGTCCCCCCCTCCAACACTGCAAATAGTTAACAGATGCTTGCACAGGACTTCTTTGTATATAGTTTGGATTTGCACTGTTTTTGTTTGGCACAAGTTATTTTATGTTCAGTAAAACCCTCTTAATTGTTCACCACACATGCATCTGTCATTGTGTGGGGGCCTGGGAGGGGTAGGATACAGAAGGGTCATGGTGGGGATGGGTAGTGTTGTGGGCCCTAGGGAGAGTTACTGGTGTCCATATGAGAAGCTCTCTCTCAGGGGCCTCCTGGACCCACAGCCCATCCTGATGGGCTTGGTGGATGGCGGCTGTGCCCAGCTGCTCATAAGCATGTCCTTGCAGCCAGCGGCTACCACCTACCTCAGAAGGAAGACCTCCTCCTTCTCCTCCACAATGTTGTGCAGGAGACAACATGCCCCAACAACCTGGGGGTGTTGCACTCCCCCACATCGAGGTGGTTGAGCAGACACCTGAACCATGTCTTGAGGTGGCCAAAGGCACACTTGACCTGCATCCTGATGCAGTTCAGGCGCTTGTTGAATAGTTCCTGGCTGGGGTCCAGCTGGCCTGTTGTGTAGGGCTTCAACAGTCACAGCAGTAGGGTGTACGCCACATCCCCAATGATGCAGAGGGGCATCTGCACATCCCCAACCACCAGCTCAAGGCGGTAAATGAATGTGCCTGCTTTCAGGCTCTGGCACAGGCTGGAATTGCAGAACATGCAGGTATCATATGCCTGGCCTGCCACACAATGTAAATGACCATGAACTGTCCATGGTGGTCCACCAGGCCCTGGACCCTTCTCACAAGATCAGCCTGAGATCTCCAGGAGCCCTCCCTTGAGGCTGCCCCCTGGCAGCAATACAACCTGTCTTGCTCCCTGACCTCACTTCCTGAGGGTCTCCCTTTGGTAGGACACTTTCCCACCCATGTGGGGGCCACTGTCTGAGAATGTGTTACCTTCATGAGGAGGGCCCTGACAGGTGGTACTGGCTCCCAGAAAGAACTGGTGACAGGCAACCGTGGTTGACATGGTTCCAAGTGATGGTTTTGTCAAGAGAGTGGCTGGACTGCCTGGCTGCTGTCTGTAGGTAGAAGAGATTGCTCTTTCTACGCGCCTTGCTGTCTTGATGCACTCTGTTGACAGAAGTTTTGTTATAACATAGCTTTCAACATGAACTTCTGCTGACAAAACCCTGCACTCTAGACATAGCCTGAGTTACCGCACCATTGCTACATGAAAGACTCTTTCCTGCTTTTCATGTAAACAAGTACTTCACAGTACCACAGTAAATATGGGTAAAATTCTGGCTCTTTAACCATGACAACCAGTCGTTGTTGTATAAGTAAGACTCTGTGGAGCAGCACAGATTTATACCAGATGTAGATCTGTAGATCTATGCTATTATATAAATCATAAAGACAGAGGTAGAAAATGTAGCCTTTTGGAAAAGTCTATGTAAAATATAGCACTGTGTGGAGGAAAAATAAAAACAAAAAAAAATTGATCAAAATAACTGTTATTAGATTGAATTATTTGTTCTAAATATTGGGTCTACTTAAACATGTATATGCAAAAAAAACATACTCCACTTGTGCATGTAAACTACCTGGCCCACACAGCTATAGCTGACGAAGTTTGTTAGCATACAGACGTGATACATTTTAAAATCCCTGCAGTGTCTGCCTACCTGCTGTGCTTAATTTCAGATTCAAGTGCTATCATTAAGGAAAAAACTGCTTCTCCTTTATATGTGCCCTACATTGCATCAGTTTTTCTCAAATATTTTCCTAGGGCCACATCTCCCAATCCTTATTGTATATCTAATCTTTCTCTGCTTTTGTAAATTATTTCATGCATGCTTCTGTCTGAGTTGCAAAATGGCAATATCTTTTTTCTTAATTGTTTTCTTACTGTTGAACTCACATACATTTTCTGCAAAAATTCTGCTAGGAAGTTTGTGTTCAAAGCAGGAAAGAAATATTTTACAATCTAGGAGGCTGCCTCTGAAGATTGGCTGCTCTCAGCCTAATTCTCATTTTGATTTATCTAACTTTGGATATGCTGGTATTAAACTAGCAAAGACAAGCAAGGAACAAAACCCTGGAGATAAATTAGCCATTGTATCTGGTCCATTAATCTCCTCTTCAATTCTAGAGAATTGTGGCTCACCCAGACCCAGAGATCAAATAAAATGCCTAATTGGGAAAATCCTAAACAAGAGTATCCTGTGGTGCTTGAATTTGTCAACTGTTCAAACAACTATGTTGTTTATATGTATTTAAAACCCTGATACTTTTCCACCTCTGTATCTTAATTCTTTAAACACAGGAGGGTGTTTGAGAATTGTTTTCAATTAACTGGAATAGAGAGGGACACTTATTCTAAAAAGATAGTTTTGTTGTAAACATTCTGCCAAACATGCTGAGCCTTTTAGATTTAAATGCCAGATTTGAGGGATGCCTGGAAAACTTCCACTGTTGCTGTAACTAGGGATAATGGATATTTCGTGCATTCAGTAGTGGTTGGATTAATAGCCTGATTCAATCAACAATGAATTACGGTATAAATAAATGTTTTGGTCTCAAAAACAAAATAAATATAAATGAAGACTGTAACAAAGGACAGAAATTGGAGTGGTCTTTCTTCCTTTCAGCCATTATTGCTCAGTGAGCTGATGGCTGTGCTGGTGCATGCCCTGTGAGATGGGACAGTGTCTGTCCTTAGTGCTGAAGGCCAATGGACGTCACTCCCTATGGACTGCAGGGTGTCTGTTGTTCTTTAAATTGATCTGTAAGGCACCTCATCAAAAAGTCTCTAGGAAGTCTAGCTAACTAGTAATTGGGATCTGATCTCTTTTGAGGGGAAAATCCACACAGTAGTCATGACCGGGCAGTATGGGTAATCTCCTGACTCAATTTCTTTGGCCCTGGTCAACCTCACTCAGATTTAGGTATGGCACAGAGATTGAAGCGACTTCTTCTTTTCCTAGCAATGGATGAAGATAGTCCCTGTACTGATTTTTTTTAGATCTGTCAGCACAGTGACATCAACCATGAGCTTTTATTTGTTAGTCTTGCAAGCCCGGACGGACAGAGAGACTAGTTCTGCAGTGTCTTTGTTACAGGGGTAACAGACAGTTACGTACAGTTCTTCTAGAGCAGTGATTCTCAACACTCTGAGGGTACTGCAGGGGCTCTGTGAAAATTAAAAAAAAGCACAAAATGATCATAGAAAATAAGTTTTATATAAATCACAAAGAAACAATTATTTATAAATTAATAAATTATTTATCAATTAAATATCTTCCAATAATGTTATTAATTGCTGTCTGAAAATCTATGTTGCTGTTTCTTTTTCGTTTAGTGAAATGTGCATAGCAACTAGAATTGACTTTGATGGGAGTCTGTAAATGGTCTGGGGAGGTGACTGGGGGTCCGTGAACAGTTTGGAGGGGGTAATTGGTGGTCTGCTGTAGTGAAAAGTTTCTAGAGTCTCTCCTGTGAGTTGCCACAGTGGTCTATATTATTACCTCTCTTGTTCAAGTATATGAAGCTGCTGAGCAATATTTCCTCAATTCTTTCCACCCAGGGATGGAATAAATGTTATGTGCACAGATGCAAATGGAGCCATGGGTGCTCTGCTAATCAGCTGGGTAGCACCTGAATTTCTCCTAAGTGGTTGCCCAAGTGTTCAGCTTACAGGGAGCACTGCAGGTGAGTGGGTTAGTTTGTGAATCGGATTGCAATTCAGTGATGATGAACAGCTATTTGTCTGCAACATATCAAACCCAGTGTGGGATGGAATTCACCTCATGACTAAGTTGTCTTTTGTATGGCAACATGAAAAATAGGTTTGTCATTTGGTAATGTGAAATAAATCAAAACTGACCCTCTACAGAAGGATCTTGGAGGAAAGTGGTTCCCTAGATGTTCCATGGTTTGTTCCATTGAAGTTTGTCCCATATTGAACTGTGGCTGTGATTTGATAGAGCTGGTGAGACCAGGCAACATTTACCAGCTCATATGTAAGCATGGTACATGCGCACAAAGAGAATATACACATTCTGGGGATCGCAGACTCTTAAATAATAGGTTACTTGCCCTGTTTTGCACAAAGCATATCTGAGTTATGCATATTCATATTCAAAAACATATTTCCACAAAACCTCTTGAACAGTCAAAGGCACATTGGCAGGCAGCATGGAAAGGAAGCTTGCAGCTCTCTTATCCAGGCTGTACCTGTGCTGTGGGTAATCAGACAAATTTGCTCACTACAGCTCAGTCTAGCACTGTTCATGATCACTAAATCCATATTAAGATATTTTTCTTGCTGACATACTGAGACAGGCAGTCTTTGTTGAGTAATTAACTCAGATTTTGAACTCCAATCCAAAATATGTACAATTAACTGATTAGCCTACCTGTCAGAAGCAGGTAATTTTCCTCTACCCTTAGGATGCAGTTACGTGGAAGCATTTCAAAACTTGCATAGCTCTAAACATAATACAGTGAACAGTTCTGAGCTAAGTGGAAGAGAGTCACTGTTTTTGCTCAGTTATTGTAAAGCCTGTTAGGGTTGCAATAGAAATCTTTGGGTTTACAATAAATGTCCATGAAGTTTAATGCAATGGGAGTAGATTAAATTTCTGCACATCTAGTATCAAAACTCATTTTTGTTCTTGAAGATGAAACATAGTATTGATATTTTAGGACAGGAGGGTTATGTCATGACACAGGAAACCATAAGCTGAGATCACATAAAACAGTGGATTTTTCTGCTAGACTGGGAGCCTTAAGGAGGAAACTTGAAAAAAAGGACAAAGGAAACAATGTTATTGAATAGGTTTAGTCAAATCTAAGTAGGTTTTTTTATGTCTCTCTTATAAAGACAATGTTCATTCAGATGGGTAAACAGATTTGGTCCCCATCATATGAAAGATGAATAGGATGTAGGAGAGAATGGTGAGCAGGTAGATAGGGAAAATGAAATGTTACCTGTTGAGTTGGCTTGTTGTAGTGCAAGATTACTAGCATTTTAGTTCTGTTCAGATCTCTTTCCAAATAAAACTCCTGGAATAATCCACAGTGGAACTGAAAAACTGCAACATTTTATTCTTGAACCTAATTTAGGGCCTTCCACATTAGCTCTGAGAAAGCTGCCATGTGTTCCTGCTGTGTTACAGAAGAATCCCTAGGAAAGAATTGTGACTGAAATTACAATTTTTCCTCTACACACCACTTATGCTTGGTGGGAGGGATGGAATTCAGGCTACATATATGATTATCAGAAGATCAATGAGGTGGAGGTCCATCTTCAGGGTTCAATTTAGTACACTTAGTAGGGCTTCACGAAGCTGAATGATCAGTGCTCTGCCATTGACTCTGGGTCTCCTCCCAGTTTCTGTAGTGTAGACCTGGCCTGAGTTACTACCTACCCCTTGAAAACTTTAAATCTGGCATAGAAAAGGACTGGTGGGAGAGCAGAGCACAGCAAAGGATACACCCACTTCCATCTCTATTTTAACCCAATTCTTTCTACTCACTTCTGCCTGGAGCTATAGATGCAGAGCAGCAGCCTAGTCTAGGAGAGTGGGATGCTGGAGTGGTGTTACTCTCCCCCACTTTGTGCCTAAGTAAGACAAGGGCACAAGCTAGCCTTAGTGATTAATATTTATTCCTATAGGTTGTGTCTACATGGGCACAAATCTTCGAAATAGCCATATTTCGAAGATTACTAATGAGGCGCTGAATTAATTATTCAGCACCTCTTTAGCATTAGAATGCTTCTGGCCATGGTGTTTCGAAAGCCCTGCTTTCGAAAGTGCGTAGCGCAGCACGGCTACATGGGGGTCCTTTTTGAAAGGACCTGCCCCTTTCGAAATCATCTTGTCCCGGTCAGTGAGTAGGATAAGGGGATTTTGAAAGGTTCAGGGTCCTTTCGAAAAGGACCCCCGTGTAGCTGCACCGAGCTGCGCACTTTCGAAAGCGGGGCTTTCAAAGCACCGCGGCTGGAAGCGTTCTAATGCTAATGAGGCGCTGAATATTCAATTCAGCGCCTCATTAGTAATCTTCAAAATGGCCATTAGCATGGCTATTTTGAAGATTTGTGCCCGTGTAGACATACCCATAGTTACTGAATTTAACCAGTATCACAGGAGTAGCTGAGTTAGTCTGTATCTTCAAAAACAACAAGTCCTGTGGCACCTTATAGACTAACTGATATTTTGTAGCATAAGTTTTCATGGGCAAAAACCCACTTCAGCCACATTCAGCTATAGTTTTTTCTTCTCACCTTTTCCCAGGCCACTTTCAATGACTCAGCATTTCAGCTTGTTAGCCAAGAGCCTTGACTTTTGAGAGGGAAGATTTAAGCTTATTAATTCATCTGTCAATTTTGTAATCTTTGCCTCTTTTCGATCCTGGGGAGGATACATTTTTTCTCTGCCTGTTCCAGTCTTAATGAGTGGTTGAACATACAAAAAAAGTAAAGAGCTTCTGTAAAAAAAACACACTCCATTGTCATGTTGGGGGGGGAAAACACTTAATTTGACTCATATAAACTGTACTGCACATCTTGGTAGTCCATGGGTAACATGCTAACCTTGCATAGTTCTTGATTTCTACTTATCAGACTGAGTTCCTTCTTCTTCATCTCATCCCACGCTGCTCACATGAGTTGCAAATACGTAAGTATTCAGGCTAGCTGTATCTTAATATTTCTGACAAGGACAGAAGTAATTGGCCAGTTATAAATTACAGGGCAAATAAATAATTTGTCATTCCAGAAGAATCATTTGAGGAGTAGGCCAGGTGACTATCGTAGATCAGTGTCAATCGTCGTAATTACAACTGCCAGCAAACCTATCTCATTTTTCCAAATCTTCAATAAATTGCAAGCATACCTTGCAACAGAATTTATATACTTAAATAAAAATGTCTGAAACAGAGGACATTTTTCTGTATCTCCTGCAGACAAGATCTGTAAGCTTCCCAATAAAAAGATACAGTTAAAGAAAATAAATGAACGGTGATAATATTAGTGGAATATATGTCATATTACATTCTAAATTTAAGGATAGGAAAAAACAAATTATGCCCTATTTATGTCCAAGAGGAGGCAGCGTGGTAAGCCAATACCACTTTTGTTATGTCTCTAGAGCCATGTGCGGCCATTGGTACATTTGACAAAGTGGGTCTTATGCATCTAAAGAAGTGGGTCTTTGCCCACAAAAGTTTATGCTCCAAAAATCTGTGAGTCTATAAGGTGACACAGGACTTTTCATTGTTTTCGCAGATATAGACTAACACAGATGCCCCTCTGACACACTGGTATACTGCAAAATAACTGCACAGGTATGCACTGTACATTCAACTGTATTCTGGCATCACGTGTATACTATTAATTTTGGTGCTTAAGGAAAATTTGTAATCAGTTTTCTGAGCTCGTATCTGGAGAATACGACAGTAACTAGCTACAGAAAAAATATGTGCATTAGAAGGCCTTGAAAAACACTGTATCTAAGGATTTCTTCCCATGATCCTGCTGCATTTTCTCAGATTTTCCAGAGAGTGAGTCCCTTTTTATTCAGGAGTTGGCCCAATGTGTGTGGAAACTTAGAACAAATTTTGGGACTGCTGAGGATAAAACAAAGTATATACTTTTGAGGTTCCTGCAGTGTTGTCTGCACTGGCTCTTTAGTTTTCTTTTTAATTATTAATCATGTGTGGAGGCCATAGGGAACTGCAAAATTATTTGTCTCACAATTATGAGTTTGTTTGAAAATATTTTGCTTGACTGCATGAAGTTAGATCAAAGCTGTGGGGGAAAAAAAACAGTGGGAAATGAAGTTGTCAGAAATGCCTCTAGAGAGACTACCAAGAATTATTGAGGAAACAATGCAGATGCATCATTGCAGGTGAGCTTCCCCCATGGCTGGAGTAGTAGGCTTATGTTCCCAGGTCTGAAACTAGGCTCAAAGGAAGTTGGAAACTTTAAATTGTGGCCTAAGAAGAAGGGGAGGCAGCAGCTGCTGGAGTTGCTTCTCCTACAGGTGCGAACAGAAAACTGAAGAAGTGTCCTCTCCCAGCCCAGAAGTAGGAGATTGGGACTGAGAGAAACTTGTTCAAAACTTGCAGAGAATAATTCCAAGTGTGATTCATACCAGTAGGCTTTGGTTATTTTAAACTATTTCTGATTGTTGTAGTGTTAATGTCAAATTAATACTGCATTTCATTGAGGCTGAACTGTATCACTGCATACTTTTTCTGGTTACAAAATTTCCAGGACCACTGGAGGAAACCATGCCAAGCTGGCCCTGCTAAGGGAGCCATTGTGAGAAACAGGAGTTCTGTCTTTCCCCCTTCAAGGAAGTTGAGTCACTGGAGGAGAGGGGTATAAGAAAGAGCATACTCTGATCTGTGACAATATATATTTTCTAGTGCATTCTAGAAGTAAAAGGTTGCTCATATATTTAGCACATAAATAAGCAGTCTTATGGAAATTGTTTGGGAAAAGAAGCATCAAATCTCATAGAATTAAGACCATCACTCTCCAGGCCAATTTGAACAGATTTTAAAGAAAGAAAGGTATGCTTTGTTTCAGCTGTTACACAGAAATATATTCTTTTTACAGATCCTGTTTCAGTTCTGAACCTCGTTATTCTGGGAATTGTGCAGGAATTCTCTGAACAAGCTCTTTCCCTACACTTCAAGTATATTTCATCCTTTCCCAGATTTCGTTACACATGAATTGCATCCTTTGTTCTGAAGATGTCAACAAACTACAAACATTAGTGCTTACCATACAAGTCAGTTAATGATAGATATAGTGATCCATTAAATACACTATCTGATTTACTGAATCACTAAAGGAGACAAGTGGACCAAGAAGCTTGAAAAAAAAAAACAACAGTGAAGTCCATGTATTAACTTGCTTTGCTTTTTTTGATCTAGTGATTGAGTTTTTGCACATTTAAAAGAGCCATGACCAACGCCAAAACTGATTTTCTATGAAAACAATACTTTTTCCCAGTCACAAATTTGGAATATTTAGTTTTTTGCCAGGGTGATATTTTACCAGAGTGGAAAACTTGTATCACCACCAAAATCAGCTACAGCTTATTCCATCATCTCTTATTATTAATCAGAATATCACAAGTTCCTGCAACAAAGGAGGAATTTATCTGCTCTGAATCTATAGCATTTCATATTGCTTCGATATAGGGATTTCTGTCTTTCTCTCTCATCAATTCATCATCCTGATTGGCTCTAGTCATCAGCAGGATTAGTTCATCCCCAGAGGCTGTAAGGGGTTTGTGTTAATGTTATCTTTAGGTATCACCATATTGTGGGACTGGTTGGGGGCTGCCTGACACCTTCCCCCAGACAATTTAGAGCATCCTGAAGTTTGCTCTAAATTACACCAAGATGCAATGGCCCTAAAGAATTTATTGTAACAGTCAAGAATAGCCTCACCTCTGCTGGTGTTTGTGGAAGTACAAGGCAATGTATAGTCACTACAGTAATTACATAACCTCAGAAAATGTTGCAACTCTCGGGGTTGTCTACACTAGGAAACAGCTTCAAAGTTAACTTCGAAGTTAGGCAGGTGGCGGACCTCATCAGCATATAGAGAGAGGACCTGCATGAAGGAAAGGGGCCATGACTGATGCACTGCAGTGCAGGGTCAAAGTGAACGAGTTGTGAAACAGCTACCACAAGGTGCAGGAAGCAAACCGCTGTGCTGGTGCTGCTCTCACAACCTGCCAGTTCTATAAACTGGGGCATCCCCACCTCTTCTCCAAAGGCCACTCCATGGACACTTCAGGTCCTCAGGGGCCATCCCAGAGTGGACTGAGCCATGAGGATGAAATCCTGGATGAGAGTACCAAGGAGGAGGGGGACCTAGAACCAGAGCAAAACTCTGCTTCCGCAGATGCGTGCTGTCAGGAGCTGTTTTCTATCCTGGAGGAGGCTAGCCAGTCACAGCAGTTGGAGGTTGGGGAAGCACAGAGTAAAGAGGATGAATCTGGTAAATGGTCTTGATTTCTGGAATCACTGAAGAAGTTTGTCAGTGGTGTGAAGGTTGCAGAAAGCAGGCTTGGGTGTGTGTGCGGCAACTTCTGACACAGGGCTAGTCAGATGAGGAACAGGATGCTGATGGAATCTCTCACCAGAGAAATCAGCCTCACAGATCTCACTGAAAGTGTCATACAGATGCTGGGCAATCCATAGCAGAGCTGCTGTGTTCATTATCCTAGTAAAGGTTACAGTCCCACACCACTGTACCTTAAAGGGAAGAGGGGACCATTGCTACAGCCAGGGTCCCAGTACTGTTTTCCATGAACCCCTCTCATTGCTATCATATTTTGGTCACCAGCCTGCACCACACTAACACCTGCCCCTTCGCCATCCAACCCTACAGACTCTCACAAGCACCCCGTGTGCTGCACCCCTGTCCCCATGCAGTATAGCTCTGCAGTACCCCTTGCAAAAGCATATCAGACAGCTGGGCTGCACATAATACCTGGACATACAGAAATTGCTAAACATGCAAAGGCCTCACCTCCTTCTTCCCTCTCCCTTCCCTACAAACTGCTAATGTGGCATGCTCTGTGTTCTACATTTGTTAGTTTTTAATAAATTAAATCAGCAAGTAGATCACCAGATAGCAGTCAGATCAGAGCTCACGCTAATAGCTTGACTAACTCAAATCTTCTATAAAAACAAAAAAGCAGTCAAGTAGCACTTTAAAGACTAACAAAATAATTTATTAGGTGAAAGC
The DNA here is from genome assembly GCF_033958435.1 of Carettochelys insculpta. Classification (NCBI taxonomy): domain Eukaryota; kingdom Metazoa; phylum Chordata; order Testudines; family Carettochelyidae; genus Carettochelys; species Carettochelys insculpta. Next base: position 23,434,148 of record NC_134141.1, on the reverse strand, counting down.
TCACCTAATAAATTATTTTGTTAGTCTTTAAAATGCTACTTGACTGCTTTATTGTTTTGATAGTATATACACTAGCACGGCTCCCTCTCTGTTACAAATCTTCTATAAATTTATGAAAAGGTGCAGTACTGGGACCACTGGTGAAAACTTATTCACTCTTTCTTGTGACAGACAAGCTTTGCATGCATTACCAGGAAATTGTGTTTATAGTCAACTAAGGCTTTTAAGCTTGCTTACAACATCCCTCAATGGTAAATAAGAAAAGAAGTGGTTTCCATTGAGACCTTTAGCACATTCAGGAGACTACTCCTAGTTATCCAGGGACACCATTATGGAAACCAGCTTTGCCTGGAGTGATGTGAAACTTCTTCAGGCATGGAACCAGCAGATTAATACTGAGAACTGGGAGTAAAGTGTTACCACTTGTGCATTGTAATGGTTACAACTTGTTCCCAATTAAAAAAAAAAAAAACCTCCGGATATTTTAATATAAGAAAATGTTAAAGGTTTTTTCAGTGTGCATCTTTGTAAGTTGATTGGTGTGGGCTATGTACCTAATGGCCATAATTATTTTCCTGACAATATCAGTTTTTTAGTCATTCTCCAACAGTTTGTTCATTTTCCTTTATCATCTTCATTGCTATTAAGAAAACATTAGATCATCCACCTCTAGCCATACCCAGTATCTTAGTGATGATATTGTATGTATAGGCAAGTCAAGCCTGGATCATTATGTCTACAAGGGTCTAGTCTTGTTGGAATTTAGGGGTGTTTTCACCATATTGGTCCTAGAATACTAGAGAGATGGGGCTGAGGTAATATGATTTTGGATCAGCCTTTTTTTTAGCAATAAGCAAGCTTTCAAGTTACACAGAGCTGTTCTTCAGGTCTAGGGAAAATTCTCTGGGTACAATGGACAGGTTACAAGTGCTGGGCAGCAGACATTTTTGTGTATATATAAGAATTCAAAAGGCATATATAATTACTATTTTTTATTTTTAAAATGTGTTGCTTTTCATAGTTGGTATGACACTGTCCTTTAGCTAGCAAGGCTGACAGCCACCTTGGGTCTGGGGGCAAGGTGAGAGAGGGGCCCAGCTCTAAGGGTGAAAGGACTGGGTCTTAGGAAAGTCAGTCCTGGGGGCCAATCCCATGCTTCCTCAGAGCCAAGTGTGGAGTGTCCATGGGCTGTCTTCAGTATGTTACCATCACATGGTTCATTTCAGCTCACTCTTTCTATTGTCCACTAACTCTGCTCCTTCCTCATCTCCTTATCCATTCATTCTTCTCTTCGCATCTCTCCCTAGCTTTTGCCCATCTTCTCCCTCCTTTGTCCATCCACAGACTTTCTCTTTTTCTCCACCCTGCCATAACTGTTTGTTTCAAAATAGATGATAGAAAGTGTATGTTAACTTGAATAAGAAATATTTTAAATGAACAAACCAGATTACAGTGGTTTTGTGTCATGACTAGAGCTGTGTGAATAATTGATTATTTTGGTTGGCTGACAGTTCCAGAAAAATCAGGAAAGAAAAGTTGGTTCAGATGAGTGCTCTCATGACTAAGCTAAAGGTTATAAATGGTACATCCCCACCACTGCAACCTGCTTTTCAAAGGATGCCATAAATATCCATGTGACTCTACCCTGATAAATTAAAAAGTTTCCTTTTGATCATGTTGAAGTGGTATGTTTTGACAATTCCTGCATATTTTTCCTGTTTTATTTAAACATAAATATTTGCTGAAATCAACATCGATTTACAAAATATTTCTGTAGCCCCAAACTGGGATTTTTCAAAAAAGAAAATGTTCAGTTGAAAAATTTGAGCCATCTTTAATCTTAACAGATGTTTTTAACCCCTTAAACCTGATGTTCTTAACCCCACATGTTTTTTATGATCTTCCTTGGAAACCAGTCCTGTAAGAGTTATAGTGCCACAGGAGATGGAAAATTGAGTTAAGGGAAGTTGAAAGTATACAGTATTTTGTATGATTGGTCTCTAAGGGCATGGTCCAGTGCCCATTGAAATCAACACAGATTTTTCATTGATGCCAAATGGTATCTGAGAAGAACCTCTCATTTGATATCTTTATGGCAGAGTGCGTGTATGTCTTGTATATCTGTCAAACACATGCACATCTATAGAAATACAGGGATAACAACATACACCATTGTCTTGGGGACTGTATCAATGTTAGTTGTTATACTAGAATTGGTATCTATTGTATTTGAAGTAGAAATGAACCCACATCAAAGCTCCAGATCTATGTGACGCCAAACACTGTGGAAGTTTGTTTTGATCAGAGTCAGAACCAGGCTTTTGACCTTGTCTTGCCCATACTTTGAAATATAAATTACATGGTGGTTAACTCTTAGGGAGTTCTTCACCCATATGAAATATTTTTTTATAATTTATTTTAACCTTATTTATATTCCCAAAGAATGCAAGCAAGCACAGTGAACTTTGGATAATGGCAACTGGCAAGTAAAGGTATAACTTATTCAACATAATGTATATCATCTATTCAACTAATAGATGTGATAACCAAGATATCAAGCGAGAATTGCCTCAAGATCGTGGCATCTCTTCAAGAATAAAGTGAACTAAAAATAAGAAACCTTACACAAGACACTTATATTTTTCCAGGAATCCTTGAATGTAAAGTGTGGCTTCATATTTACCTGAAACAGTTCACTCTAAGTAGCACTCTTTGCTTTTCAGAACACAATAAGCAGACAGTCTGAGAATGCAAGCTTTTTGTACATCATTTCTTTTAGGACAATAGTATTTTATTCCATAAAATGACTCTGAACAGTGAACTAAATGAATAATCGAGAGAACAACTGCTACTATTAATTAGTATTTCAAAAATTGTTTCTGATGCTGCCCTTACATGGCTGTTGTCTAGTACTTACTGTGCTGTCTATTGTCAAAAAGAAAAACAAAGTTATAGTGCTGGCATATTTTTATATGTAACTCCTTTTGTGTTGTCTCTTAGATGCACCTCTAACTTGGGGTTAGTTTTTCAAAACATTTGAATGTTCTCTGCAAGATTTAGCAATCTGTCTTGTCATAGGCACAGCTGATATACTGGGATTCATGGTGAAATCTAATAAGATCTCACAGTAACCACAACTTACTGATTAGGACATGAAAAGGTTATTAAATAATTCAGAACTTTTCAGTGCAGGAAAAAATATTATAAGGGCTGTGTGTCATCACAGATTCCATGACTTTCTTTCACTTCCATGACTTCTGCAGGGGCCACTGTGGCTGACCGCGGGGCCACCCAAGCAGTTGGCTCCAGGGCCACCTGCTCAATGTCCCTGGGGGATAGCCACTCCACCCTCTGCTCTGATAGTTCCATCAGCAGTCCCCAGGCAGCTAGCCAGAGCAGCTGTGGCCTCAGGCAGCTGTCCTTGGCCAGCTGGTCAAAGCATCCGCAGTCCACTTGCTTTGGCCATCGTCTGCTGATGCTAGCAGCTGGTACCTCTTGCCCTGAGCATCCCCCAGCAGTGGCCCTTACACATGTCCCCAACATGTCCCCTCCATATTTAATCATTAGCAAACTCATGGATGTATGAATTCTTATTTGTTTCATGTGGCCTATCCATGACATTTACTAAAAATACCCAAGACTAAATTGTAACCTTGATAATTGTATATCAGAAGGATCAGTTGGTTTTCATTTTTGTTTATTTTTCCTACCTATGTTACTTTGTGTTCCTCTCACGTTACACAGGCTACTTGTTCTACTGTACACAAAGAAACATCTTAACTCATGCAATTCCTGTGCAAACAACATGGGGAGAGCAGCATGTAATGATTTTCCATGAACAGAGATTCAGGCATTAAAGATTCCCTGTCAGCTAGCGTTTCCTCATCTTAAATTGCTAAGAAGTCAGGATTAAATAATAAATATGAATTATATTATACACGTACTACATGATGGGGTCAAATTTAGCTACGACAGATCAGGAAAGGGATCTTGGAGTTATAGTGGATAGTTCTCTGAAGACATCCACGCAGTGTGCAGCGGCAGTTAGTAAGGCAAATAGGATGTTAGGAATTATTAAAAAAGGGATCGATAATAAGACAAAAGATATCATACTTCCCCTATATAAAACTATGGTACGCCCACATCTCGAGTACTGCGTGCAGATGTGGTCTCCTCACCTCAAAAAAGATATATTGGCATTAGAAAAGGTTCAGAAAAGGGCGACTAAGATGATTAGGGGCTTGGAAAGGGTCCCATATGGGGAGAGGCTAGAGAGACTGGGACTTTTCAGTTTGGAAAAGAGGCGATTGAGGGGCGATATGATAGAGGTATATAAAATCATGAATGGTGTGGAGAAAGTGAATATAGAAAAATTAGTTACCTTTTCCCATAATACAAGAACTAGGGGACACCAAATGAAATTGATGGGTAGTAGGTTCAAAACTAATAAAAGGAAATTTTTCTTCACACAGCGCACAGTCAACCTGTGGAACTCCTTGCCCGAGGAGGCTGTGAAGGCCAGGACTCTATTAGGGTTTAAAAAAGAGCTTGATAAATTTTTGCAGGTCAGGTCCATAAATGGCTATTAGCCAGGGATAAAGTATGGTGCCCTAGCCTTCATAACAAGGGCAGGAGATGGATGGCAGGAGATAAATCACTTGTCTTCTGTTCTCCTTCTCTGGGGCACCTAGCATTGGCCACCGTCGGCAGATGGGATGCTGGGCTTGATGGACCTTTGGTCTGACCCAGTATGGCCATTCTTATGTTCTTATG